>NC_091981.1:291490868-291817966 GCF_044704955.1 Pristiophorus japonicus | reverse complement strand
GTGCTGGGGCCCCAGCTGTTTACACTGTACATTAATGATTTAGACGAGGGGATTAAATGTAGTATCTCCAAATTTGCGGATGACACTAAGTTGGCTGGCAGTGTGAGCTGCGAGGAGGATGCTATGAGGCTGCAGAACGACTTGGATAGGTTAGGTGAGTGGGCAAATGCATGGCAGATGAAGTATAATGTGGATAAATGTGAGGTTATCCACTTTGGTGGTAAAAACAGAGAGACAGACTATTATCTGAATGGTGACAGATTAGGAAAAGGGGAGGTGCAAAGAGACCTGGGTGTCATGGTACATCAGTCATTGAAGGTTGGCATGCAGGTACAGCAGGCGGTTAAGAAAGCAAATGGCATGTTGGCCTTCATAGCGAGGGGATTTGAGTACAGGGACAGGGAGGTGTTGCTACAATTGTACAGGGCCTTGGTGAGGCCACACCTGGAGTATTGTGTACAGTTTTGGTCTCCTAACCTGAGGAAGGACATTCTTGCTATTGAGGGAGTGCAGCGAAGGTTCACCAGACTGATTCCCGGGATGGCGGGACTGACCTATCAAGAAAGACTGGATCAACTGGGCTTGTATTCACTGGAGTTCAGAAGAATGAGAGGGGACCTCATAGAAACGTTTAAAATTCTGACGGGGTTGGACAGGTTAGATGCAGGAAGAATGTTTCCAATGTTGGGGAAGTCCAGAACCAGGGGACACAGTCTAAGGATAAGGGGGAAGCCATTTAGGACCGAGATGAGGAGGAATTTCTTCACCCAGAGAGTGGTGAACCTGTGGAATTCTCTACCACAGAAAGTTGTTGAGGCCAATTCACTAAATATATTCAAAAAGGAGTTCGATAAAGTCCTTACTACTAGGGGAATCAAGGGGTATGGTGAGAAAGCAGGAATGGGGTACTGAAGTTGCATGTTCAGCCATGAACTCATTGAATGGCAGTGCAGGCTAGAAGGGCACCTATTTTCTATGTTTCTATGTTTCTATGTTTCTATGTAACATACTGTTCTAAGAAACAATCCCGTATGCATTCTATGAATTCCTCCTCAAGGCTACCCCGTGCGATTTGATTTGACCAATCGATATGTAGATTAAAATCCCCCATGACTACTGCCGTTCCTTTTTCACATGCCTCCATTATTCCCTTGATTATTGCCCGCCCCACCGTGAAGTTATTATTTGGGGGCCTATAAACTACACCCACCAGTGACTTTTTCCCCTTACTATCTTTAATCTCCACCCACAATGATTCAACATTTTGGTCATTAGAGCCAATATCATCTCTCACAACTGCCCTGATATCATCCTTTATTAACAGAGCTAACCCACTTCCTTTCCCTTCTTGTCTATCTTTCTGAATTGTCAGATACCCCTGTATGTTTAATTCCCAGTCTTGGCCACCCTGCAACCACGTTTCTGTAATGGCCACCAAATCAAATGCATTTGTGATGATTTGTGCCGTCAACTCATTTACTTTATTTCGAATGCTGCGTGCGTTTAGGTAGAGTGTTTTAATACTAGTTTTTAAACCATGATTTTTAGTTTTGACCCCTTCTGCAGTCCCTTTATATTCATACATATTGTCCCTTCCTATCACCTTGTGGTTTTCACTTACCCCAGTGCTACTCTGCTCTGTTGCCTCCTACCTTTCGCATTCTTTCTTGGGGTCCTGTTCATCTGAGCTCTCACCCGCTCTAACTAGCTCAGAGCCCTCTCCTGGGTTCTGAATACTCCTCGTATTGAGGCACCGAGCTTTCATGCTAGCCTTTTTATCACACTTTGACCCTTTCGAATTTTGCTGTACAGTGGCCCTTTTTGTTTTTTGCCTTGGGTTTCTCTGCCATCCACTTTTACTCATCTCCTTTCTGTCTTTTGCTTCAGTCTCCATTTTGTTTCCCTCTGTCTCCCTGCACTGGTTCCCATCCCCCTGCCATATTAGTTTAACTCCTCCCCAACAGCACTAGCAAACACTCCCCCTGGGGCAATGGTTCCAGTCCTGCCCAGGTGCAGACCGTCCGGTTTGTACTGGTCCCACCTCCCCCAGAACCGGGTCCAATGCCCCAGGAATTTGAATCCCTCCCTGCTGCACCACTGCTCAAGCCACGTATTCATCTGCGCTATCCTGTGATTCCTACTCTGACTAGCACGTGGCACTGGTAGCAATCCCGAGATTACTACTTTTGAGGTCCTACTTTTTAATTTAGCTCCTAGCTCCTTAACTTCTTCTCGTAGGACCTCATCCCTTTTTTTACCTACATCGTTGATACTAATGTGCACCACAACAACTGGCTGTTCACCCTCCCTTTTCAGAATGTGAGATAATGTCGACTAGCATGTTCGCTGCCACTACTGAAAGCCTGCGGGCCATGTTTGCCACTCACGGCTTACCCGATGTCCTGGTGAGCGACAATGGGCCATGTTTTACCAGTGCTGAGTTCAAAGAATTCATGACCCGTAACGGGATTAAACATGTCACATCTGCCCCATTTAAACCAGCGTCCAATGGTCAGGCAGCGAGAGCAGTGCAAACCATCAAGCAAGGCCTGAAGATGGTAACTGAAGGTGAACTGCAGCCTCGCCTATCCCGAGTCGTGCTTAGCTACTGCACGAGGCCCCACTCACTCACTGGGATCCCAGCTGCTGAACTGCTCATGAAAAGAGCACTTTAGACAAGGCTCTTGCTAGTTCACCCTGATCTACATGAACATGTAGAGAGCAGGCGGCTTCCACAATGTGCATACTATGATTGCGCAAATAGGTCATGCGAGATTGAAATCAATGATCCTGTATTTGTATTAAATTATGGACAAGGTCCCAAGTGGCTTCCCAGCACTGTCATGGCCAAAGAAGGGAGCAGGGTGTTTCGGGTCAAACTTTCAAATGGACTCATTCACCGGAAACACTTGGACCAAATCAAACTCAGATTTATGGACTATCCTGAGCAACCCACCTTGGACCCCACCGTTTTTGATTCCCCAACTTACGCACCAGTGGCAACCGGCACCACGGTTGACCACGAAGCAAAACCCATCATCCACAGCAGCCCTGCAGGGCCCAACAGACCAGGCAGCCCAGCAAGGCCAGCTGCACAGCAGCCCAGCAAGAGCCCAACAAATGATTCAACAACACCAGCTTTCACACCGAGACGATCAACCAGGGCAAGAAGGGCCCCAGATCGACTCACATTATGAATAGTTACACTGTTGACTTTGGCGGGGGGGGGGGGGGGTGCGGGGGCAGGGAGTGTTGTTATATATGTATACTTGTATTTACTCTGTACAGCCATCAGAGGGCTCATCCCCCAGAGTCACAAGGGATCCCATAATCCCTTGGGAGCATAGGTACTTAAGAAGGCTTCACAGGTTGGAGTGGCACTCTGGAGACCTGCAATAAAAGACTACGGTCACACTTTACTTTGAGCTCACAGTGTTCAGTCTGACTCTTTCTCCATACACAAGCCCCACCTTCAAACAGCCTATTTTTTTCATGTTCAAAGAAAATGAAAAAAACACAATTTTCATTAATGCTCCTGTGACTTTTCTCCCAAGTTACTCACAGCAGGTATCCAGAAGTTTAATCTTTAATTCCTGGAAAATCCAGGACAATCCTGGAGGGTTGGCAAACTTGAATCCTTGAGATTTAGTTTTTTGATGTGCAAAGTTTCTACCAAATGCTCTTATTTTTTATCAACAGCACTGCTTCAGGCTGAACAATCACAGCTTCTTCAAAACAGTAAGTTGAAGAATGAAAAATATTTGATCTGTACGATAACAGGGCCTAAAAATTTGGGTGCCAAAGTCTCGCCTCTCACGAGAAATGGAGTAGGCCATTCAGCCCTTCAAGCCTGCACCACCATTCAATAAGATCATGGTTGATCATTCCCTCAGTACCCCTTTCCTGATTTCTCTCCATACCCCTTGATCCCTTCAGCCGTAAGGGCCATATCTAACTCCCTCTTGAATATATCCAATGAACTGGCATCAACAACTCTCTGCGGCAGGGAATTCCACAGGTTAACAACTTTCTGAATGAAGAAGTTTCTCCGCAACTCACTCTGAAATGGCTTACCCCTTATCCTTCCACTGTGTCCCCTGGTTCTGGACTTCCCCAACATCGGGAACAATCTTACCGTATCTAACCTGTCCAGTCCCGTCAGAATCTTATACGTTCTATGAGATCCCCTCTCATCCTTCTAAACTCCAGTGAACACAGGCCCAGTCGATCCAGTCTCTCCTCATATGTCAGTCCTGGGAATCAGTCTGGTAAACCTTCGCTGCACTCCCTCAATAGCAAGAACGTCCTTCCTCAGATTAGGAGATCAAAACTGAACACAATATTCCAGGTGAGGCCTCACTAAGGCCCTGTAAAACTGCAGTAAGACCTTCCTGCTCCTCTACTCAAATCCCCTCGCTCTGAAGGCCAACATACCATTTGCCTTCTTCACCGCCTGCTGTACCTGCATGCCAACTTTCAATGAATGATGTACCATGACACCCAGGTCTCATTGAACCTCCTCCTTTCCTAATCTGCCGCCATTCAGATAATATTCTGCCTTCATGTTTTTGCCACCAAAGTGGATAACCTCACATTTATCCACACTATACTGCATCTGCCATGCATTTGCCCACTCACCTAACATGTCCAAGTCACCCTGCACTCTGCATCAGGGGCACACGGCTCAGCAACACTACTGTGTAGGAGGGGCTCTTCCCTGAATTAAAATGAGGGCCCAAGCTGCATACTCTGCAGATTTTATTCACACCTACCTGGAGCAATGGCCGCTCCCTTTTAACAGTTGCCAGGCTAGCGGCCAGCCGTCCAGCCGGCATCCCTTGAAGCTGTCGCCGTCTTCACCCGGCGCAGCTTCAGTGGCCGATACTCAATTTAGGGTCCGCGGAGGGCATTACACATGGCGAGGATGTCATAATCTCCGGAGCTAGGATCACAACGCTATTGAGTTGTCGCTAAACTCCTGCTTAATTTAGCAGGAGTCGTCAGCGGCAGCGCACGTGATCACAAAGTTGTTTGCGTCTCGTTAGTGCCCCTCGAGCCTGCTAATGGGAGGGGAGAAAATGTTTGTGGGAGTTGTGTACAGACCACCAAACAGTAGTAGTGAAGTTGGGGACAGCATCAAACAGGAAATTAGGGATGTGTGCAATAAAGGTACAGCAGTTACCATGGGTGACTTTAATCTACATATAGATTAGGCTAACCAAACTGTGGAGGAGGATTTCCTGGAATGTAAAAGGGATGGATTTCTAGACCAATATGTTGATGAACCAACTGGAGAGCAGGCCATACTAGACTGAGTCTTGTGTAATGAGAGAGGATTAATTAGCAATCTTGTCGTGCGAGACCCCTTCGGGAAGAGTGACCATAATATGGTAGAATTCTTCATTAAGATGGAGAGTGCCACAATTAATTCAGAGTCTAGGGTTCTGAACTTAAAGAAAGGTAACTTCGATGGCATGAGTCGGGAATTCGCTCGGATAGACTGGCGAATGGTACTTAAAGGGTTCACGGTGGATAGGCAATGGCAGACATTTAAAGATTACATGGATGAACTACAACAATTGTACATCCCTGTCTGCTGTAAAAATAAAACAGGGAAGGTAACTCAACCGTGGCTAACAAAGGAAATTAGGGATAGTGTTAAATCCAAGGAAGAGGCATATAAATTGGCCAGAAAAAGCAGCAAACCTGAGGACTGGAAGAAGTTTAGAATTCAGCAGAGGAGGACGAAGGGTTTAATTAGGAGGGGGAAAATAGAGTATGAGAGTAAGCTTGCAGAGAACATAAAAACTGACTGCAAAAGCTTCTCTGGGTATGTGAAGAGAAAAAGATTAGTAAAGACTAATATAGGTCCCTTGCAGTCAGAATCTGGTGAATTCATAATGGGGAACAAGGAAATGGCAGACCAATTGAACAAATACTTTGGTTCTGTCTTCACAAACGAAGACACAAATAACCTCCCGAAAATACTAGGGGACCAAGGGTCTTGCGAGAAGGAGGAACTGAGGGAACTGAGGGAAATCCTTAGTAGTCAGGAAATGGTGTTAGGGAAATTGATAGGATTAAAGACCGATAAATCCCCAGGGCCTGATAGTCTGCATCCCAGAGTACTTAAGTGGTCCGAATTTAGGGAGCTAGCAGTTAAATGAAAAAGTAGGACCTCAAAAGTAGTAATCTCAGGATTGCTACCAGTGCCACGTGCTAGTCAGAGTAGGAATCACAGGATAGCTCAGATGAATACGTAGCTTGAGGAGTGGTGCAGAATGAACGCATTCAAATTCTTGGGACATTGGAACTGTTTCTGGGGGAGGTGGGACCAGTACAAACCGGACGGTCTGCACCTGGGCAGGACTGGAACCAATGTCCTAGGGGGAGTGTTTGCTAGTGCTGTTGGGGAGGAGTTAAACTAACATGGCAGGGGGATGGGAACCTATGCAGGGAGACAGAGGGAAATAAAATGGAGGCAGAAGCAAAAGACAGAAAGGAGAATAGTAAAAGTGGAGGGCAGAGAAACCCAAGGCAAAAAAACAAATAGGACCACATTACAGTAAAATTCTGAAGGGGCAAAGTGTGTCAAAAAGACAAGCCTGAAGGCTCTGTGCCTCAATGCGAGGAGTATTTGGAATAAGGTGGACGAATTAACTGCACAGATAGCAGTTAACGGATTTGATGTAATTGGCATCACGGAGACAAGGCTCCAGGGTGACCAAGGCTGGGAACTCAACATGCAGGGGTATTCAACATTTAGGAAGGATAGACAGAGAGAAAAAAGAGGCGCAGTGGCATAGCTGGTTAAAGAGGAAATTAATAATAAGGAGGGACATTAGCCTGGATGATGTGGAATCGATGTGGAATCAGTATGGGTGGAGCTGCGGAATACCAAAGGGCAGAAAATGCGAGTGGGAGTTGTGTACAGACCACCAAACAAGAGTAGTGAGGTTGGGGACAGCATCAAACAAGAAATAAGGGACGTGTGCAATAAAGGTACAGCAGTTATCATGAGCGACTTTAATCTTCATATTAATTGGGCAAACCAAACTGGTAGCAATGCGATGGAGGAGGATTTCCTGGAGTGTATTAGGGATGGTTTTCTCGACCAATATGTTGAGGAACCAGCTAGAGAGCTGGCCATCCTAGACTGGATGATGTGTAATGAGAAGGGACTAATTAGCAACCTTGTTGTGCGAGGCCCCTTGGGGAAGAGTTACCATAATATGGTAGAATTCTTTATTAAGATGGAGAGTGACACTGTTAATTCGGAAACTAGAGTCCTGAACTTAAGAAAAGGTAACTTCGACGGTATGAGGCATGAATTGGCTAGAGTAGACTGGCAAAGGATACTTAAAGGGTTGACAGTGGATAAGCAATAGCAAACATTTAACAATCACCTGGATGAACTTCAGCAATTTTTCATCCGTCTGGAGTAAAAATAAAACGGGGAAGGTGGCTCAACCGTGGCTAACAAGGGAAATTAAGGATAGTGTTAAAACCAAGGACGAGGTATATAAATTGGCTAGAAAAAGCAACAAATCTGAGGACTGAGAAATTTAGAATTCAGCAGAGGAGGACGAAGGGTTTAATTAAGAGGGGAAAAATAGAGTACGAGAGGAAGCTTGCAGGGAATATAAAAACTGACTGCAAAAGCATCTCTAAATATGTGAAGAGAAAAAGATTAGTGAAGACAAACGTAGGTCCCTTGCAGTCGGACTCAGGTGAATTTATAATGGGGAACAAAGAAATGGCAGACCAATTGAACAAATACTTCGGTTCTGTCTTCACAAAGGAAGACACAAATGACCTTCCGAATGTGCTAGGGGACAGTGGGTCTAGTGAGCAGGAGAAACTGAAGGTTATCCTTATTAGACGAGAAATTATGTTAGGGAAATTGATGGGATTGAAGGCCAATAAATCTCCGGGGCCTGATAGTCTGCGTCCCAGAGTACTTAAGGAAGTGGCCCTAGAAATAGTAGATGCATTGGTGATCATTTTCCAACAGTCTATCGACTCTGGATCAGTTCCCAAGGACTGGAGGGTAGCTAATGTAACACCATTTTTCTAAAAAGGAGGGAGAGAGAAAACAGGTAATTATAGACCAGTTAGCCTGACATCAGTAGTGGGGAAAATGTTGGCAGCAATCATTAAGGATGAAATAGCAGCGCATTTGGAACGCAGTGACAGGATCAGTCCAAGTCAGCATGGATTTATAAAAGAGATATCAAGCTTGACGAAGCTTCTGGAATTTTTTGAGGATGTAACGAGCAGAGTGGACAAGGGGGAACCATTGGATGTAGTGTATTTTGACTTTTAATAGGCTTTTGACAAGGTCGCGCACTAGAGATTGGTGTGCAAAATCAAAGCACATGGTATTGGGGGCAATGTACTGACATGGATAGAGAACTGGTTGGCAGGCAGGAAGCAAAGAGTTGGGATGAACGCGACCTTTTCAGAATGGCAGGCAGTGACTAGTGGAGTGCCGCAGGGCTCAGTGCTGGGACCCCAGCTATTTACAATATACATTAATGATTTAGATGAAGGAATTGAGTGTAATATCTCCAAGTTTGCAGATGACACTAAACTGGGTGGTGGTGTGAGTTGTGAGGAGGACACTAAGAGGCTGCAGGGTAACTTGGACAGGTTAGGTGAGTGGGCAAATGCATGGAAGATGCAGTATAATGTGGATAAATGTAAAGTTATTCATTTTGGGGGCAAAAACACGAAGGTAGACTATTATCTGAATGGCGGCAGATTAGGCAAAGGGGAGGTGCCATGGGTGTCATGGTTCATCAGTCATTGAAAGTTGGCATGCAGGTGCAGCAGGCGGTGAAGAAAGCAAATGGTATGTTGGCCTTCATAGCTAGGGGATTTGAGTATAGGAGCAGGGAGGTCTTACTGCAGTTGTACAGGGTCTTGGTGAGGCCTCACCTGGAACATTGTGTTCAGTTTTGGTCTCCTAATCTGAGGAAGGATGTTCTTGCTATTGAGGGAGTGCAGTGAAGGTTCACCAGACTGATTCCAGGGATGGCTGGACTGACATATGAGGAGAGACTGGATTAACTGGGCCTTTATTCACTGAAGTTTAGAAAGATGAGAGGGGATCTCATCGAACGTATAAGATTCTGACGGGACTGGACAGGTTAGATGCGGGAAGAATGTTCCCGATGTTCGGGAAGTCCAGAACCAGGGGACATAGTCTTAGGATAAGGGGTAGGCCATTTAGGACTGAGATGAGGAGAAACTTCTTCACTCAAGAGAGTTGTTAACCTGTGGAATTCCCTGCCGCAGAGTGTTGTTGATGCCAGTTTATTGGATATATTCAAGAGGGAATTAGATATAGCCCTTACAGCTAAAGAGATCAAGGGGTATGGAGAGAAAGCAGGAAAGGGGCACTGAGGGAATGATCAGCCATGACCTTATTGAATGGCGGTGCAGGCTTGAAGGGCCGAATGGTCTACTCCTGCACCTATTTTCTATGATTCTATGTTTTTAAAAATAGTAAATGCATTGGTGGTCATTTTCCAACATTCCATGGACTCTGGATCAGTTCCTATAGATTGGAGGGTAGCTAATGTAGCTCCACTTTTTAAAAAAGGTGACAGGGAGAAAACAGGGAATTTTCGACCGGTTAGCCTGACATCGGTACTGGAGAAAATGCTGGAATCAATTATTAAAGATGTAATACCAGCGCATTTGGAAAGCAGTGACAGGATCGGTCCAAGTCAGCATAGATTTATGAAAGAGAAATTATGCTTGACAAATCTTCTGGAATTTTTTGAGGATGTAACTAGTAGAGTGGATAAGAGAGAACCAGTGGATGTGGTGTATTTGGACTTTCAAAAGGCTTTTGACAAGGTCTCACACAAGAGATTAGTGTGGAAAATTAAGGCACATGGTATTGGGGGTAATGTATTGACGTGGATAGAGAACTGGTTGGCAGACAGGAAGCAAAGAGTGAGAATAAACGGGTCCTTTTCAGAATGGCAGGCAGTGACTCGTGGGGTACCACAAGGTTCAGTGCTGGGATCCCAGCTATTTACAATATATATTAATGATTTAGACAAAGGAATTAAATGCAATATCTCGCAAGTTTTCAGATGACACGAAGCTGGGTGGCAGTGTGAGCTGTGAGGAGGATGCTAAGAGGCTGCAGGGTGACTTGGACAGGTTAGGTGCATGGCAGATGCAGTATAATGTGGATAAATGTGAGGTTATCCACTTTGGTGGCAAAAATAGGAAAGCAGATTATTATCTGAATGGTGACAGATTAGTAAAAGGGGAGGTGCAACGAGACCTGGGTGTTATGGTACATCAGTCAGTGAAAGTAGGCATGCAGATACAGCAGGCAGCAAAAGAAAGCAAACGGCATGTTGGCCTTCCTAGCGAGAGGATTTGAATAGAGGAGCAGGGAGGTCTTACTGCAGTTGCACAGGGCCTTGGTGAGATCACACCTTAATTATTGTGTGCAGTTTTCGTCTCCTAATCTGAGGAAGGACATTCTTGCTACTAAGGGAGTACAGTGAAGGTTCACCAGACTGATTCCTGGGATGGCAGGACTGACATATGAAGAAAGACTGGATCGACTAGGCTTATATTTACTGGAATTTAGAAGAATGAGAGGGGATCTCATAGAAGCATATAACATTCTGACGGGATTGGACAGGTTAGATGCAGGAAGAATGTTTCTGATGTTGTGGAAGTCCAGAACTAGGGGTCACAGTCTAAGGATAAGGGGTATGCCATTTAGGACCAAGATGAGGAGAAACTTTTTCACCCAGAGAATTGTGAACCAATGGAGTTCTCTACCACAGGAAGTTGTTGAGTCCAGTTCACTGGATATATTCAAAAGGGAATTAGATGTGGTCCTTACGGCTAAGGGATCAGTGGGTATGGAGAGAAGGCAGGAGTGGGGTACTGAGGTCGCATGATCAGTTCCCCACTTCTGGGGGAGATGGGACCTGTACAAACTGGATGGATTGCACCTCAAAAGCGTCGGGACGAATATCTTTGCCGGGAGTTTTGCTGGTGCTGTTGGGGAGAGTTTAAACTAGCTTGGCAGCGGGATGGGAACCTGAGAACGAATTCAAAAGGGAGGGAAGTAAAGCAGAAGTTGGATAGCAAGAATCTAGAAAGCGAATCTGTAAGACAGTGGAAACAGGGCTTAGTGTGTAGCAAGCAAGGAGGTCTTCCTATGCTGAATTGTATATACTTTAATGCAAGGAGGATAGCGAATAAGGTGGATGAGCTAAGAGCACAGGTAGACACTTGGGAGTATGACATTATAGACATTATAGAAACATGTCTGAAAGAAGGGCAGGTTTGGCAGATCAATGTTCCTGGCTACAGGATTTTTAGACAAGATAGAAAGGGGGGTAAAAGGGGGGGGGGCGGGGTTTCGGTACTGATTAAAGAAACGATTACAGCGGTGAGGAGGGATGATATGTTGGAGGAATCATCAAATGAGGCCAATTGGGTCGAATTGAAAAATAAAAAAGGGGAGATCACACTGCTGTATTATAGACCCCCAAACAGTGGGAGGGAGATAGAGGAGCAAATATGTAGGCAAATTGTTGTGAAGTCTAAAAACCATAGGGTAGTAATAGTAGAGTATTTTAACTATCCAAATATTGATTGCGACAAATTTAGTGTGAAGGGTATAGAGGGTGTGGAATTCTTGAAATGCATTCAAGAGAATTTTGTAAGTCGGTATGTAGTACGCCCAACATGAGAGGGGGTGGTCTTGGATTTAGTATTGGGGAATGAAGCTGGGCAGATTGAAGGGGTATTAATCGGGGAGAACTTGGGTGCCAGTGACCATAATTCAGTCAGATTCAAGTTGGTTATGGATAAGGACAAGAATAGGCCTGGAATAAAAGTTCCAAATTGGGGAAAAGCTAATTTTGATAAGTTAAGTAATGATTTGACCATAGTGGACTGGAAACAGCTACTTGTGGGTAAATCAGTGTCGGAACAGTGCGAGGCATTCAAGGCGGAGATCCGGAATGCTCAGGCCAAACATGTGCCCTTAAAGAAAAAGGCTGGGAAAAATAATTCTAGAGCCTCCTGGATTAGTCTGCACCTGGGCAGGACCGGAACCAATGTCCTCGGGGGAATGTTTGCGAGTGCTGTTGGGGAGGGGTTAAACTAATATGACGGGGGATAGGAACCTATGCAGGGAGACAGAGGGAAGTAAAATGGGGGCAGAAGCAAAAGATAGAAAGAAGAAAGGTAAAAGTGGAGGGCAGAGAAACCCAAGGCAAAAAGTGCCTCATTACAGCAAAATTCTAAAGGGACGAAGTGTGTTAAAAGGATAAGCCTGAAGGCTCTGTGCCTCAATGCGGGGAGTATTCGTAATAAGGTGGACGAATTAACTGTGCAGGCAGCTATTAATGAATATGATATAATTGGGATTACGGAGACATGGCTCCAGGGTGACCAAGGCTGGGAACTCAACATCCAGGGGTATTCAACATTCAGGAAGGATAGACAGAAAGGAAAAGGAGGTGGGGTGGCGTTGCTGGTCAAAGAGGAAATTAATGCAATAGCAATAGTAAGGAAGGACATTAGCTTTGGATGATGTGGAATCTGTATGGGTAGCGCTGCGGAATACCAAAGGGCAGAAAATGCTAGTGGGTGTTGCGTAAAGACCACCAAACAGTAGTAGTGAGGTTGGGGACAGCATCAAACAAGAAATTACGGATGCGTGCAATAAAAATACAGCAGTTATCACGGGCGACATTAATCTAAATATAGATTGGGCTAACCAAACTGGGAGCAATGCGGTGGAGGAGGATTTCCTGGAGTGTATTAGGGATGGTTTTCTTGACCAATATGTCGAGGAACCAACTAGAGGGCTAGCCATCCGAGACAGGATGATGTGTAATGAGAAAGGTCGAATTAGCAATTTTGTTGTGCGTGGCCCCATGGGGTAGAGTGACCATAATATGGTAGAATTCTTTATTAAGATGGAGAGTGACACAGTTAATTCAGAGACTAGGGTCCTGAACTTAAGGAAAGCTAACTTCGATGGTATGAGACGTGAATTGGCTAGGACAGACTGCCGAATGATACTTAAAGGGTTGACGGTGGATAGGCAATGGCAAACATTTAAAGATTACAAAGATGAACTTCAACAATTGTACATCCCTGTCTGGAGTAAAAATAAAACGGGGAAGGTGGCTCAACCATGGCTAACAAGGGAAATTAGGGACAATGTTAAATCCAAGGAAGAGGGAAATAAATTGGCCAGAAAAAGCAGCAAACCTGAGGTCTGGGAGAAATTAAAATTCAGCAGAGGAGGACAAAAGGTTTAATTATGAGAGGCAAAGTAGAGTATGAGAGGAGGCTTGCTGGGAACATAAAACTGACTGCAAAAGCTTCTATAGATATGTGAAAAGAAAAGGATTGGAGAAGACAAATGTAGATCCCTTGCAGGTGAATTTATAATGGGGAACAAAGAAATGGCAGACCAATTGAACAAATACTTTGGTTCTGTCTTCACGAAGGAAGACACATATAACCTTCCGGAAATACTAGGGGACCGAGGATCAAGCGAGAAGGAGGAACTGAAGGAAATCCTTATTAGAAACATAGAAATTAGGTGCAGGAGCAGGCCATTCGGCCCTTTGAGCCTGCACCACCATTCAATAAGATCATGGCATCAGTCAACCTCAGTACCCCTTTCCTGCTTTCTCTCCATACCCCTTGATCCCTTTGGCTGTAAGGGCCATATCTAACTCCCTTTTGAATACATCTAATGAACTGGCATCAACAACTTTCTGCGGTAGAGAATTCCACAGGTTAACCACTCTCTGAGTGAAGAAGTTTATGCTCATCTCGGTCCTAAATGGCTTACCCCTTATTCTTAGACTGTGACCCCTGGTTCTGGAACTCCCCAGCAATGGGAACATTCTTCCTGCCTCTAACCTGTCCAATCCCGTCAGAATTTTATATGTTTCTATGAGATACCCTCTCATTCTTCTAAACTCCAGTGGATATAAGCCCAGTTGATCCAGTCTCTCCTCATATGTCAGTCCTGCCATCCCGGGAATCAATCTGGTGAACCTTCGCTGTACTCCCTCAATAGCAAGATTAGGTGACCAAAACTGCACACAATATTCCAGGTGTGGCCTCACCAAGGCTCTGTTCAACTGCAGTAAGGCCTCCCTGCTCCTATACTCAAAGCCTCTAGCTATGAAAGCCAACATGCCATTTACCTTCTTCACCGGCTGCATAAATAACCTCACATTTATGCACATTATACTGCATCTGCCGTGCATTTGCCCATTCACTTATCCTGTCTAAATCACCCTGCAGCCTCTGAGCATCCTCCTCACAGCTCACACTGCCACCCAGCTTAGTGTCATCTTCAAACGTGGAGATATTACATTCAATTCCTTCATTTAAATCATTGATGTATATTGTAAATAGCTGGCACCCCACTGGTCACTGCCTGCCATTCTGAAAAGGACCTGTTTATTCCGACTCTCTGCTTCCTGTCTGCCAACCAGGTCTCTATCCACGTCAGTACATTACCCCCAGTACCATGTGTTTTAATTTTGCACACTAATCTCTTGTGTGGGACCATGTCAAAAGCCTTTTGAAAGTCCAAAGTGCAGCGAAAGTGCAGCGAAGGTTCACCAGACTGATTCCCGGGATGGCAGGAATGACATGTGAGGAAAGACTGGATCGACTGGGCCTGTATTCACTGGAGTTTAGAAGGATGAGAGGGGATCTCAAAGAAACATATAAAATTCTGACGGGACTGGACAGATTAGATGCAGGAAGAATGTTCCCGATGTTGGGGAAGTCCAGAACCAGGGGACATAGTCGAAGGATAAGGGGTAAGCCATTTAGGACTGAGATGAGGAGAAACTTCTTCACTCAGAGAGTTGTTAACCTGAGGAATTCCCTACCGCAGAGAGTTGTTGATACCAGTTCATTGGATATATTCAAGAGGGAGTTAGATATGGCCCTTATCGCTAAATGGATCAAGCAAGAAAGCAGGAAAGGGGTACTGAGGTGAATGATCAGCCATGATCTTATTGAATGGTGGTGCAGGCTCGAAGGATCAAATGGCCTACCTATTTTCTATGTTTCTATGTTTCTAATACACGACATCCACTGGTTCTCCCTTGTCCACTCTACTCGTTACATCCTCAAAAAATTCTAGGAGATTTGTCAAGCATGATTTCCCTTTCATAAATCCATGCTGACTTGAACCGATCCTGTCACTGCTTTCCAAATGCGCTGCTATTTCATCTTTAATAATTGATTCCAACACTTTCTCCACCACCGATGTTAGGCTAACCGGTCTATAATTCTGTTTGCTCTTTCCCTCCTTTTTTAAAAAGTGGTGTTACATTAGCTACCCTCCAGTCCATAGGAAGTGATCCAGAGTCAATAGACTGTTGGAAAATGATCACCAATGCATCCTCTATTTCTAGGGCCACTTCCTTAAGTACTCTGGGATGCAGCCTAAACCCTGGGGATTTATACGCCTTCAATCCCATCAATTTCCTCAACACAATTTCCTGACTAATAAGGATTTCCTTCAGTTCCTCCTTCTCGCTAGAACCTCGGTCCGCTAATATTTCCGGAAAGTTATTTGTGTCTTCCTTCGTGAAGACAGAACCGAAGTATTTGTTCAATTGGTCTGCCATTTTTTTGTTCCCCATTATACATTCCCCTGAGTCCGACTGCAAGGGACCTACGTTTGTCTTCACTAATCTTTTTCTCTTCACATATCTATAGAAGGTTTTGCAGTCAGTTTTTAATGTTCCCTGCAAGCTTCCTCTCGTACTCTATTTTCCCCTCCTCATTAAACCCTTTGTCCTCCTCTGCTGAATTCTAAATGTCTCCCAATCCTCAGGTTTGCTGCTTTTTCTGGCCAATTTATATGCCTCTCCCTTGGATTTAACACTATCTCTAATTTCCCTTGTTAGCCACGGTTGAGCTACTTTCCCATTTTATTTTTACTCCAGACAGGGTTATACAATTGTTGCAGTTCATCCATGTGATCTTTAAATGTTTGCCATTGCCTATCCACTGTCAACCCTTTAAGTATAATTTGCCAGTCTATCCTAGCCAATTTATGTCTCATGCCAACGAGGAAATAGTCAGGAAATTGTGTTAGAGAAATTAATGGGATTGAAGGCCAATAAATCCCCGGGGCCTGATAGTCTGAATCCCAGAATACTTAAAGAAGTGGCCCTAGAAATAGTGGATGCATTGGTGATCATTTTCCAACAGTCTATCGACTCTGGATCAGTGCCTAACGACTAGAGGGCAGCGAATGTAACACCACTTTTTAAAAAAGGAGGGAGAGAGAAAACGGGTAATTATAGACAGTTTAGCCTGACATCAGTAGTGGGGAAAATGTTGGAATCAATTATTAAAGATGAAATAGCAGCGCTTTTGGAAAGCAGTGACAGGATCGGTCCAAGTCAGCATGGATTTATAAAAGGGAATCATGCTTGACAAATCTTCTCGAATTTTTTGAGAATGTAACTAGTCGAGTGGACAAGGGAGAACCAGTGGATGTGGTGTATTTGGACTTTCAAAAGGCTTTTGACAAGGTCCCACACAAGAGAATGGTGTGCAAAATTAAAGCACAAGATATTGGGTGTAATGTATTGACGTGGATAGAGAACTGGACAGGAAGCAGTGAGTAGGGATTAACCGGTCCTTCTCAGTGCTGAGACCTCAGCTATATATAAAATATTCATCAATGATTTAGATGAAGGAATTGAGTGTAATATCTCCAAGTTTGCAGATGACACTAAGCTGGGTGGCAGTGTGAGCTGTGAGGAGGACGCTAAGAGGCTGCAGGGTGATTTGGACATGTAAGGTGAGTGGGCAAATGCATGGCAGATGCAGTATAATGTGAATAAATGTGAGGTTATCCACTTTGGTGGCAAAAACATGAAGGCAGAATATTATCTGAATGGCAACAGATTAGGAAAAGGGGAGGTGCAACGAGACCTGGGTGTCATGGTACATCAGTCATTGAAAGTTGGTATGCAGGTACAGCAGGCGGTGAAGAAGACAAATGGCATGTTGGCCTTCATAGCTCGGGGATTTGAGTATAGGATCTGGGAGGTCTTAAGGCAATTGTACAGGGCCTTGGTGAGGCCTCACCTGGAATATTGTGTTCAGTTTTGGTCTCCTAATCTGAGGAAGGATGTTCTTGCTATTGAGGGAGTGCAGCGAAGGTTCAGTAGGCTGATTCCCAGGATGTCAGGACTGACATAGTAGGAGGAGAGACTGGAACGACTGGGCCTTAATTCACTGGAGTTTAGAAGAATGAGAGGGGATCTCATAGAGACATATAAAATTCTGACGGGACTGGACAGGTTAGATGCAGGAAACATGTTCCCGATGTTGGGGAAGTCCGGAACCAGGGGTCACAGTCTAAGGATAAGAGGTAAGTCATTTAGGACTGAGATGAGGAGAAACATCTTCACTCAGAGAGTTATTAACCTGTGGAATTCTCTATCACAGAGAGTTGTTGATGCCAGTTCGTTAGATATATTCAAGAGGAAGTTAGATATGGCTCTGAATTTTTAAGGAATCAAGGGGCATGGAGAGAAAGCAGGAAAAGGGTACTGAGGTGAATGATCAGCCATGATTTTACTGAATGATGGTGCATTCCAAGTGCCGAATAGCCTACTCATGCACCTATTTTTTATGTTTCTATGTTTCTATGTCTAGGGATTTACAGGGGGAGGATTAAGAAAAAAAGGGACGCTTATGTCATATATCAACGGCTAAATACTTTAGAATCTTTCGAGGAATATAGAAAGTTAAGAAGCAAAATTAAAAAGGATATTAGGAATGCTAAGAGAGAGCACGAGAAATTCTTGGCCAGTAAAATTAAGGAAAACCCTAAGATGTTTTATAAATATATTAAGAGTAAGAGGGTAACTAAAGAAAGGAGAGGGCCTATTAGAGATCATGAGGGTAATCTTTGTGTGGAGGCGGAAGATGTTGGTAGTGTTCTTGAGGAATACTTTGCATCTGTTTTCACAAAGGAAAGAGGTAATGCAGATACTGCTATAGAGGAGGAGTGTGATATTCTCGATGAAATAAATATAGTGAGAGAGGAAGTATTAAGGAGTTTAGCAGCTTTGAAAGTAGATAAGTCCCCAGGCCCAGATGAAATGCATCCCATTCTGTTGAGCGAAGTAAAAGAGGAAATAGCAGAGGCCTTGACCATCATTTTCCAGTCCTCTTTGGATATGGGCATGGTGCCGGAGGATTGGAGGACTACTAATGTAGTACCCTTGTTTAAGAAGGGAAAAAGGGATAGGCCGAGTAATTTCAGACCTGTCATCCTAACCTCAGTGTTGGGAAAACTATTGGAAAAATCCTGAAAGACAGGATAAATCTGCATTTGGATAGGCAAGGATTAATTAGGGACAGTCAGCATGTATTTGTTAAGGGTAGATCGTGCTTAACTAACCTGATTGAATTTTTTGAGGAGGTAACTGATACGTCCTTACTACACAGTATAAATGCACACGAGGCCCATGCTTGCAAGGAGGTCAGTTTGTGACCTGTCCTTTATTCCTTAGCACTCAAGTGATGAAGGTGGGTGGAGCATCCCCTTTTATACCTGAAGGTCCAGGTTAGGAGTATCTCCCACCTAGTGGTCAGTGTTCTCACGGTGTACAACTTAGGTCAGTTTATACATGGGTTACAATGCTGGTTGAATACATGACAGTAACCAAGAGGATCGATGAAAGCAGTGTGTACGATGAAGTATATATGGACTTTAGCAAGGCTTTTGATAAGGTCCCACATGGTAGACTGGTCATGAAGGTTAAAGCCCATGGGATCCAGGGCAAAGTGGCAAGTTAGATCCAAAATTGGCACAGAGCTAGGAAGCAAAGGGTAATGATTGATGGATGTTTTTGTGACTGGGAGGAAGTTTCCAGTGGAGTTCCGCAGGGCTCAGTATTGGCTTTTTGTGTTATATATCAACGATTTAGATTTGAATATAGGGAGTATGATTAAGAAGTTTGCAGACGACACTAAAATTGGCTGTGTGGTTGATAATGAAGAGGAAAGTCATGGGCTGCAGGAGGATATCAATCTACTGGTCAGGTGGGCAGAGCAGCTGGCAAATGGAATTTAATTCTGAGAAGTGAGAGGTGATGCACTTTGGAAGGGCGAATAAGGAAAGTGTATACACATTAAGCAGTAAGCCACTTAATAGTGTCGATGAACAAAGGGACCTTGGAGTGCTTGTCCACAGATCCCTGAAGGTGGCAGGCCAGGTGGATAGGGTGGTTAAGAAGGCATACGGAATGCTTGAATTTATTGGCTGAGGCATAGAATATAATAGCAGGGAGGTTATGCTTAAATTGTATAATACTTTGGTTAGGCTACAACTGGAGTACTGCGTGCAGTTCTGGTCGCCGTATTATAGGAAGGACATGATTGCACGAAAGAGGGTGCAGAGGAGATTTACTAGGATGCTGCCTGGAATGGAGAATCTTAGTTATGAGGACAGATTGGATAGGCTGAATTTGTTCTCATTGGAGCAGAGGAGGTTGAGAGGAGAAACATAAGAAACATAAACATAAGAATTAGGAACAGGAGTAGGCCATCTAGCCCCTCGAGCCTGCTCCGCCATTCAATAAGATCATGGCTGATCTGGCCGTGGATTCAGCTCCACTTACCCGCCCGCTCCCCATAACCCTTAATTTCCTTATTGGTTAAAAATCCATCTATCTGTGACTTGAATACCTTCAATGAGCTAGCCTCAACTGCTTCCTTGGGCAGAGAATTCCATAGATTCACAACCCTCTGGGAGAAGAAATTCCTTCTCAACTCGGTTTTAAATTGGCTCCCCCGTATTTTGAGGCTGTGCCCCCTATTTCTAGTCTCCCCAACCAGTGGAAACAACCTCTCCGCCTCTATCTTGTCTATCCCTTTTATTATTTTAAATGTTTCTACAAGGTCACCCCTCATCCTTCTGAACTCCAACGAGTAAAGACCCAGTCTACTCAATCTATCATCATAAGGTAACCCCCTCATCTCCGGAATCAGCCTAGTGAATCGTCTCTGTACTCCCTCCAAAGCCAGTATATCCTTAAGTAAGGTGACCAAAACTGCACGCAGTACTCCAGATGAGGCCTTACCAATACCCTATACAGTTGCAGCAGGAACTCCCTGCTTTTGTACTCCATCCCTCTCGCAATGAAGGCCAACATTCCATTCGCCTTCCTGATTACCTGCTGCACCTGCAAACTAACTTTTTGGGATTCATGCACAAGGACCCCCAGGTCCCTCTGCACTGCAGCATGTTGTAATTTCTCCCCATTCAAATAATATTCCCTTTTACTGTTTTTTTTCCAAAGGTGGATGACCTCACACTTTCCGACATTGTATACCATCTGCCAAACCTTAGCCCATTCGCTTAACCTATCTCAATCTCTTTGCAGCCTCTCTGTGTCCTCTACACAACCCGCTTTCCCACTAATCTTTGTGTCATCTGCAAATTTTATTGCACTATACTCTGTCCCCTCTTCCAGGTCATCTATGTATATTGTAAACAGTTGTGGTCCCAGCACCGATCCCTGTGGCACACCACTAACCACCGATTTCCAACCTGAAAAGGACCCATTTATCCCGACTCTCTGCTTTCTGTTCGCCAGCCAATTCTCGATCCATGCTAATACATTTCCTCTGACTCCGCGTACCTCTATCTTCTGCAGTAACCTTTTGTGTGGCACCTTATCGAATGCCTTTTGGAAATCTAAATACACCACATCCATCGGTACACCTCTATCCACCATGCTCGTTATATCCTCAAAGAATTCCAGTAAATTAGTTAAACATGATTTTCCCTTCATGAATCCATGCTGCGTCTGCTTGATTGCACTATTCCTATCTAGATGTCCCGCTATTTCTTCCTTAATGATAGTTTCAAGCATTTTCCCCACTACAGATGTTAAACTAACCGGCCTATAGTTACCTGCCTTTTGTCTGCCCCCTTTTTTAAACAGAGGCGTTACATTAGCTGCTTTCCAATCTGATGGTACCTCCCCAGAGTCCAGAGAATTTTGGTAGATTATAACGAATGCATCTGCTATAACTTCCACCATCTCTTTTAATACCCTGGGATGCATTTCATCAGGACCAGGGGACTTGTCTACCTTGAGTCCCATTAGCCTGTCCAGCACTACCCCGCTAGTGATAGTGATTGTCTCAAGGTCCTCCCTTCCCACATTCCTGTGACCAGCAATTTTTGGCATGGTTTTTGTGTCTTCCACTGTGAAGACCGAAGCAAAATAATTGTTTAAAGTCTCAGCCATTTCCACATTTCCCATTATTAAATCCCCCTTCTCATCTTCTAAGGGACCAACATTTACTTTTGTCACTCTTTTCCATTTTATATATCTGTAAAAGCTTTTACTTTCTGTTTTTATGTTTTGCGCAAGTTTACCTTCGTAATCTATCTTTCCTTTCTTTAGTGCTTTTTTTGTCATTCTTTGCTATTGTTTAAAATGTTCCCAATCTTCTAGTTTCCCACTAACCTTGGCCACCTTATACGCATTGGTCTTTGATTTGATACTCTCCTTTATTTCCTTGGTTATCCACGGCTGGTTATCCCTTCTCTTACCACCCTTCTTTTTCACTGGAATATATTTTTGTTGAGCACTATGAAAGAGCTCCTTAAAAGTCCTCCACTGTTCCTCAAATGTGCCACCGTTTAGTCTGTGTTTCCAGTCTACTTTAGCCAACTCTGCCCTCATCCCACTGTAGTCCCCTTTGTTTAAGCATAATACGCTCGTTTCTGACACAACTTCCTCACCCTCAATCTGTATTACAAATTCAACCATACTGTGATCACTCATTCCGAGAGGATCTTTTACTCGGAGATCGTTTATTTTTCCTGTCTCATTGCACAGGACCAGATCTAAGGAGACCTCATTGATGTGCACAAAATATTGAGGGGCCTGGACATAGTGGATAGTAAGGGTCTATTGCCGTTGGTGGAGGGGTCTATTCCGAGGGTGCATAGTTTTAAAGTGGCTGGTGGAAGGTTTAGAGGGGATTTGAGGGGGGGCTTCTTTACACAGAGGGTTGTGGATATCTGGAACTCGCTGCCTGGAAGAGTGGTGGATGCAGAAACCCTCGCCACTTTTAAGAGATGGTTGGATGGGCACTTGAAGTGCCATAACCTGCAGGGTTACGGACCTAGAGCTGATAATTGGGATTAGACTGGTTGATCTTTTGTTGGACAGCGCAGATATAATGGTAATATAAGGGCAGGGAGGTTATGCTTAAATTGTATAATACTTTGGTTAGGCCACAGCTGGAGTACTGCGTGCAGTTCTGGTCGCCGTATTATAGGAAGGATGTGATTGCACTAGAGAGGGTGCAGAGGAGATAGAATACAGCCAAGGTGATCTCCTGGACTAGTTTCGATCACCTGAATGAGTCGGAGAGGAATTTTCCCAGATTTCTTTCTCCTTAAATTGGCCTGGGTTTTTCATCTCGTTTTTGCCTCTCCCAGGAGATCACATGGCTCCGGTTGGGGTGGAGTGTAGATGTTTTCAGTATAAAGGCTGTCGCAGTTGTGTGAGGCGGACTGGTTGGGCTGGGTGCTCTGTGCCCTGTCGTCATTCTTCATAGAAACATAGAAACATAGAAAATAGGTGCAGGAGTAGGCCATTCGGCCCTTCGAGCCTGCACTGCCATTCAATAAGATCATGGCTGATCATTCCTTCAGTACCCCTTTCCTACTTTCTCTCCATACCCCTTGATCCCCTTAACCGTAAGGGCCATATTTAACTCCCTCTTGAATATATCCAATGAACTGGCATCAACAACTCTCTGCGGCAGGGAATTCCACAGGTTAACAACTCTCTGAGTGAAGAAATTTCTTCTCATCTCAGTCCTAAATGGCCTGCCCCTTATCCTAAGACTGTGTCCCCTGGTTCTGGACTTCCCCAACATCGGGAACATTCTTCCTGCATCTAGCCTGTCTAGTCCAGTCAGAATCTTATATGTTTCTATGAGATCCCCTCTCATCCTTCTAAACTCCATAAAGGCCCAGTTGATCCAGTCTCTCCTCATATGACTGCCCAGCCATCCCTGGAATCAGTCTGGTGAACCTTCGCTGCACTCCCTCAATAGCTAGAACGTCTATGTAACCTTTAGGGCTGCCGATCTAAGGCCGTGCGGCTCTTTGTCAGCTGGCGCGCACACGATGGTCCAAAATGGCATCCTTCTGTGCTGTAAATTTCTATCTTTCTATGTTCTATCAGCCATGTTCATATTGAAGGGCCGAATGGCTTGCTCCTGCACCTATTTTCTATGTTCCTCTGTTTACCAGTATTTTCATAGTTTCCAACAACATCAAAACGTTTCAATTGAATAGCAGTTTTGTAACTACTCCCACAGAAACATTGGGGACAATTCTAATCTCAGAATGACTGTTGTCACTGACTGAAGCTGCGCAGAAGCGTACTGCCTGTTAATCTGGAACCGGAGGTTTCTCGGTTTTTTTCAAGCTGCTCACTCGTCCCCTGCATTTTTTTCCCCAGAACCCACTCCTTCCCTGGCATTTTTTCCCCATAGCTCCCTTCCTGGCATTTAAAAAAGGATGCAGTTATTTACACTGTGTTTTGGCTGATTGGCTCTCAATTGTCACATGACCTGATTACTGATTGGTGCACTTGGAGGATAAGCCACACCCAGAAGTTTCTCTGGAATGTGTAAACTAGAACCGCCCAGCCCAAGTTCTGAGTGACTTTACAAAGTGTAATTCGAGCCATTCTGATTTTAGAACTCCCCTGCATCATCATCATAGGCAGTCCCTCGGAATCGAGGAAGACTTGTTTCCACTCTTAGCATGAGTTCTTAGGTAGCTGTGCAGTCCAATACGAGAACCACAGTCTCTGTCACAGGTGGTACAGACAGTGGTTGAAGGAAAGGGTGGGCGGGGAGTCTGGTTTGCCGTATGCTCCTTCCACTGCCTGCAAGCAGTCACAGAAAGGATAGTGCTCCACAAACCCAGCAAAAGCCTCCCAAGTCCCTGCCGAAGTCCCGGGCACCCCCAGCCCAAGTTCATCACCCCCCCCAACCCAAGTGCATGCCTCCCCAGCCCAAGTTCCTGACCTTAACCTCCCACCCTCCGCCGCTATAGATTGGGCATTGTGTGTGGCTCATGGATTGTTAACAGGTTTATTGGGTATGAAGTGAATAGTGACAGTGTCGTGACTTCCAAAGATATCCCTTATAACACACTCACCGAGCTTTCCGAGAAATCGGGTGTGAGTGTAAAGGGGGTTGGGTTACGTCTTTGTTGAGTTTGCTCTCTCCCCTTGCCCGCTTCCCTCTCTCTCTCCCCCACAATCTCTCTTTCCCTCTCTCTCCCCCGTCTCTCTCTCACTCTCTCTCCCCCACTCCATCTCTCTTGCTCTCTCCCCGCCCCTCCATCTCTCTCTCCATTCCCCCCCCCCGCCACCGCCCGATGCCTCTCTCTTCCCCCCCCCCGCCCGTTGCCCGCACTCCCTCTCCCACACCCGCCTCTCTCCCACCTCTCCCCTCCCCCCCCCCACCCAAGCCATCCCTCTCTCTCTCCCACTACCTCCAATGTTTTCTCTCCCAAATAAGGCTGTAATAATGCAAAGGCTGGAAGAAAATCCAGCAGCGGCGGCAGAAAATATTTCAGCAATGGACTCCATGAGGACTCGTCGGGGGCCCGCTGCCGAGTCAGGTTTCGGGTCCAAGGAGTCTGCGCATGGCGAGAGTCATCAGGGGAAGAGTCCACAGGATGCAGAAAAAACAATGTGCAAATATTCAGAGTGTTTAAAGAAATGTTTCACGAGCCCTCTCCCATGACGAACCTGAAGCACACATGCGCAGAACACTTCCGATTTGTTGGGAGCTGTCACTTCTTTCTAATTTAATGTTAAGAAGCAGTATAATTTTGAAAATGGCCAACATCTTACGTTGTTGAGTGAGCATGTCCCTATTGTCAACAAAGTGGAGCTTCTTTTTACAAAGATCCTGAAAAGAGATGCTGAATCCCTTGATTTGACTGTTCCTCTCCTATGAACTGAACATGGCTGGTAATAGCCCTGAGACTGTTACCCTTGCACCTCACTCTGGATATCTGCAATGAGATCCTAATAAGAACATAAGAACATAAGAAATAGGAGCAGGAGTAGGCCATACAGCCCCTCGAGCCTGCTTCACCATTTTATACAATCTTGGCTGATCGATCATGATCTCAGGTCCACTTGCCTGCCTGCTCCCCATAACCCCTTATTCCCTTATCGGTTAAGAAACTGTCTATTTGTCTTAATTTTATTCAGCTTCCACAGCTCTCTGAGGCAATGAATTCCACATACTTACAACCTTCTGAGAAAATAAATTTCTCCTCATCTCAGTTTTAAATGGACAGAACTTATTCTAAGATTATGCCCCCCGAATTCTAGTCTTCTCCATCAGTGGAAACATTCTCTCTGCATCCACCTTGTCAAGCCCCCTCATAATCTTATACGTTTCGATATGATCACCTCTCAATCTTCTGAATTCCAATGAGTAGAGGCCCAACCTACTCAACCTTTCCTCATAGGTCAACCCTCTCATCTCCGGAATCAACCTGTTGAACCTTCTCTGAACTGCCTCCAAAGCAAGTGTATCCTTTCATAAATATGGAAACCAAAACTGCACACAGTATTCCAGGTGTGGCTTCATCAATACCCTGTATATCTGTAGCAAGATTTCCCTGCTTTTATACTCCATCCCCTTTGCAATAAAGGCCAAGATTCCATTGGCCTTCCTGATCACTTGCTGTACCTGCATACTAACCTTTTGTGTTTCATGCACAAGTACCCCCAGGTCCCGCTGTACTGCAGCACTTTGCAATCGTTCTCCATTTAAATAATAACTTGCTCTTTGATTTTTTTTCTGCCAAAGTGCATGACCTCACACTTTCCAACATTATACTCCATCTGACAAATTTTTGCTCACTCACTTAGCCTGTCTATGTCCTTTTGCAGATTTTTTGTGTCCTCCTCACACATTGCTTTTCCCCCCATCAGAAAACTTGGCTACGTTACACTTGGCCCCTTCTTCCAAGTCGTTAATATAGATTATAAATAGTTGGGGTCCCGGCACTGATCCCAGTGGCACTCCACTAGTTACTGATTGCCAACCAGAGAATGAACCATTTATCCGACTCTCTGTTTTCTGATAGTTAGCCAATCCTCTATCCATGCTAATATATTACCCCCAACCCCATGAACTTTTATCTTCTGCAGTAACCTTTTATGTGGCACTTTGTCAAATGCCTTCTGGAAGTCTAAATACACCACATTCACTGGTTCCCCCTTATCCACCCTATTCGTTACATCCTCAAAGAATTCCAGCAAATTTGTCAAACATGACTTCCCCTTCATAAATCCATGCTGACTCTGCCTGACCAAATTATGCTTTTCCAAATGTCGTTTCTTGTAGGAATCCTGCAAAACAAATGGATTTCTATCCATTATATCATTAATACCAATTTGTAACCCCACTACAGAACATAAGAACATAAGAAATAGGAGTAGGCCATTTGGCCCTTCGAGTCTGCTCCACCATTTAATAAGATCTTGGTTGATCTGATCTTGGCCTCAACTCCACTTCCCTGCCCGCTCCCCATAACCCTTCACTCTCTTACCATTCAAAAATCTGTCAATCTCACCTTAAATATATTCAATGACCAGCCTCCACAGCTCTCTGGGGTTGAGAATTCCAAAGATTCATGACCCTCTGAGAGAAGAAATACCTGCTCATTTTTGTTTTAAATGGGCAACCCCTTATTCTGAAACTATGCCCCCTAATTCTAGATTTCCCCCACGAGTGGAAACATCCGCTCTGCATCTACCCTGTCAAGCCCCCTCAGAATCTTATACATTTCAATAAGATCACTTCTCATTCTGCTAAACTCGAATGAGTATAGGCCCAACCTGTTCAAACCCTTCATCTCAGGAATCAACCTCATGCACCTTCTCTGAATTGCCTCCAACGCAAGTATATCCCTCCTTAAATAAGGAGACCAAAACTGTACGCAGTCTCACCAATGCCCAGTACAGTTGTAGCAGGACTTCCCTTCTTTTATACTCCATCGATCTTGCAATGAAGGCCAACATTCCATTTGCCTTCCTAATTACTTGCTAACTTTTTGTGTTTCATGTACAAGGAGCCCCAGATCCTTCTGTACCTAGCATTTTGTAATCTCTCCCCATTTAAATAATAACTTGCTTTTTTATTCTTCCTACCAATGTGGATAACCTCACGTTTTCCCATGTTATACTCCATCTGCCAATTTTTTCCCACTCACTTAGCCTATTTATATCCCTTTGCTGATTCTTTGCATCCTCCTCACAACTTGCATTCCCACCTATCATTATATCATCAGCAAAGTTGGCTACGTTACACTCGCTCCCTTCATCCAAGTCATTAATATAGATTGTAAATAGTTGAGGCCCCAGCACTGATCCCTGTAGCACCCCACTAGTTACATATTGTCAACTAGGAAAATGACCATTTATCCCCAGACCCTGTTTTCTGTTAGTTAGCCAATCCTCTATCCATGCACCTATTTTCTATGTTTCTATGTTTCTATGATACCTTGGCACTCACCTTTAATTAGGTCACCAGACGATCACTGAGATCTGACACCCTGGCCCCATGACGACAAAAGACTGCTCTTGACAGAACCTTACCTCTACATAGGGTGCTGTCTGTAATTCTGATGATAGTCCCCTATAAGGATCACGCACTGCTTCTCTTGATTCTTTGGCTGCGTCTCCAACGTTGTCCTCTTGATCTTAGTAGCCTTTCTCTTATCCTTCTCAGAAGGCTTAGATGATCATTGAAGTTCATCGGTGTCACTGGTGCTAACTCACTGCTCTTGGTCAATTTGGACAGTTGGTCTTTCTACAACAAGGAAGTCCTTCATTATGATAAGGAATAACTCATTATGAAGGCAACATTGGCCCTTTCAATGTAATCATACGAACAATGATGGGCAGGTAAAGACCACTTGATTCAACAAACCTGTCCCACACAGCTGTGACAAAAAGCAGGAAAAGACCAGTTAGCCTAACATCTGTAATTGGGAAAATGCTGGAGTCCATTATTAAGGAAGCTATAGCGGGACATTTGGAAAAGCATGATTCAATCAAGCAGAGTCAGCATGGTTTTATGAAAGGGAAATAATGTTTGTCAAATCTACTGGAGTTCTTTGAGGATGTAACGAACAGGGTGGATTCTGGAGATGAGGGGGTTGACTTATGAAGATAGGTTGAGTAAGTTCAGCCTATACTCATTGGAGTTCAGAAGAATAAGAGGTCATCTTATTGAAACTTATAGGATAATGACGGGGCTCGACAAAGTGGATGCAGAGAGGATATTTCCACTCATAGGGGAAACTACAACTATGGGACATAGTCTTAGAATAAGGGGCCGCCCATTTAAAAATTTCTTCTCTCAGAGGGTTGTAAATCTATGCAATTCTCTGCCCCAGAGAGCTGTGGAGTCTGGGTTATTTAGTATATTTAAGGCAGAGATAGACAAATTTTTGAGTGATAAGAGAGTAAAGAGTTATGGGAAACAGGCAGGGAAGTGGAGCTGAGTCCACGATCAGATCAGCCATGATCTTATTGAATGGCGGAGCAGGCTTCAGGGGCCAAATGGCTGACTCCTGCTCCTATTTCTTATGTTCTTATGTTCTTATGATACCTTGTGTATCACAACATGTCTACCCAACCCAAAATCATATGATCTCCTGGAAGAGGCAAAAAAAATGATTAAAAACCCAAGCCTATTTGGCAAAAGAAAACCTGGGAAAATCCTCTCCGACCCATCTAGGCGATCAAAACTAGTCCAGGAGATCGCTCTCGCCCTGAATTCCCTACATACCTATCTTCTATAAGAGATGATCTCCTCCACAGCCAGAAATAGGTCCTGCTCTGGCTTGAAGGTATTCAGCTAATCAGCATCCACCGCACAAGAAAGCAGACTGTTCCAGAGGTCCACTATTCTCTGGGAAAAAAACCACCTCCTGACATTATCCACAGTTGTGCTAATATTAATACACCATCAGAGAATAACAGAAGGGGCTGTGAACATAAATAAAAACATCAGCATGGTCCTGCAATTCTGCAGGGGCTCTTCTGCTGTAACTCTGGGAGAAGACCAGCTCCCCGCCCCCACCGCCCCCCTCCCACCCCCCACACCCACCATCCACCCCCTCTCCAACCTCCAGAGGAACAGCATAAACAGAATTTCAAGGGCCAATGTTCACCTTCCGAAGACTGTAACTGCATTTTAAACTTTAGGCCTAATTTAGTCAAGATCTTAGGCAAACAAAATGGTAAGCAGCTAGATGGACTGATGAAAATCAACTTACAAGACGACTTCTTTAAAAAATAATTTCACTAATTATTTGGTCAATATTGTACTTATGCATTGAAGCTTGTCTTTGATTTGCAAAGTTTAAACTGCTTTTATTTTCAGGATATGGTGAAAATATATCAGCTCAGTTTCTGTTTGGTGTAAGTGCACAAGAGATTTGTGAGTGTTGGAAAGAAAATATGTGGACTATATTTTTTAAGGTGGCTTTATGGTGCAATACATGGTTTTGGGCGTGGTTGGGAATGTATATATTGTGCGACAGGCTTTTTGAACCACATGGTATTTTCTTGTCTGTTATTGTTCGGATGTTCATAGATCTAACACAGTGTGCTAATAAGTTATCTCAAGCCTAGCAACTGTCCCACATTTGCTCTCCCATATGGGAGATTATAATCTTCCACCTGAGGATCACAAGTGTGTGAAATATGGCATTTTGTTTTGTTTCTCCACTAACAGAAGGCATGAAAGCACACTAGAGATGGAGCTATCCCAACAAAGTCATTGTAAAAACATTCTATTACAACTATAAGCCTTCGACCAAAAATAAACAAGAGAAAATACTTGCAATTCCCTCTGGTGGATGGGCTGTGAAGAGAGAAAGAGAAACTGAAAATAAAGAGCAAGGCAGGGAAATGTAGATTAAAAAAGCAAAAATATACGAAAGTCCATGTGGCAGATATAGCTTGCACTTTTAGGCATGTTTATGTTTGGACACGAATGGCTCAAGTATATTTGTCATGAGTGACAGCCTCATGCTGAAGAACAATCCAATATTGGCAATTCTGGGCAGGTTACCCTCTTATCCTAACACAGATAGTTGCAGATCTGGGTTATATCATCAAAAAAGGAAAAGCAGACAGTAATGTGTTATTTTTATGTCACTGTTTGTGTTCCTAATAATCTGGCATCAAACCATCAGAGGGAAAAACAGGAGCATTCTACAACTCACTGTCAACTTACAAGCTCTGCCTTGCTGTGTAATAGCACCACTGATGTTTGGGGAATGCTGGTTTTATAAATTTCACAACATGAACATTTTTGAAACATAAAGCAAAATACTGCAGATGCAGGACATCTGAAACAACTGAGAATGTTGGAAATGCTCAGCTGGTCAGGCAGCACCTGCAAAGAATGAAAAAAATGTTAACAGCCAGTAAATTCTTCTCTGCTGCTCTTGCTATGCTGGCGTTACTTCACTGGAAGTGTGGTGGAAACTCTGTTTACGTGCTTGCGTGTGCATCTCTGAGATATTTCCAGACCAACATTTCAGGTATAACCTTTCAATCATATAAACTGTTCATCTGTAATATCTTCCAGTTCTGAACGTTCGCTTTTTCACTTTCTTTACAAATGCTGCCTGATGAGAATGACACTTTTGTATAATTCAAGCAATGAATGCCTGTAGATGCACAGTGACTACCAGTAACTCAGCAACAAGTAACTATGAACTATTTCTACTGGTGTGGAAATGCAGTGTACATATGCTTTTTGCTTGCCATTTTGGGGCCTTATGTGTTCAGCAGCACCCAAAAAAAAAAATACAATTTCTAGGCCCTATTCTTTGATAGATACAATTAGTACCTTTGTTTTTTTTGTATTCATGCCTTGAATTAAATCTTTCCATTCAGGCCCCAGGTTGCAGCCTCCTGGTCTCAGTCAAAGAGCAAGGGTACCATCAGGAGCTGGTCCAAGTAAGTTCAAAATACAGAAAAGTTTGAATTGAATTAAATTTATCTTTTTTTTAAAAATGGTACGTAATTTCTGAAGGTAGAATCTGCATTCTTTGTCTAAAGTTTAATTTCCATTTGCAATTAAAAATGCATTCCATCCCATCGGAAAACACCTCTACGGATGCTATCGCATGATAAGAATTTTGTGTTTCTGGTTTCAGATGATCCTTCCCCCATCTGTTCCATCACCAAGCCACTTTGTGGCTGATCTCTTTCCTTTAACATTGGAAACAAGTATGTCCTGTTTTTCAACAACAGAGACTAACAACTCCTTTAATATTTGTTTTCTGGTCATTATTCAACAGTTTTTTTTCCCAAATTCTTCAAATAAAGGGAGCAACTGCTGATTCTTTCCTCGGTTTTTAATGAGTTTCACAGGTTTAGCTTTGGCACTGTTCAATCAATGCCCCTCTGAACAGAGGTTTCATTGATCAGTTCTGCTATTGGTTGCTGCCACTGCCCAGCTTCAACATATATCAAGTGATAAACGTCCTTTTTCATGACAAACACCCACGTTGCTTGTTTATGAGGCTTCCCTGCATCACAATATCTCTACATTATGAATCCTGCTAGAGGCTCAGCTCTGGGGTTCAAATAGATCATTTAAATCAGGTGCCTTCAGATAATCTACATTCAACTAATTCTGACACTGGGAGGTCATGGAATTCACTAAGATCCAATTAAACTTTGGCCTAAAAATTCAGAGGTTTAGCGCCACCCATTACCGCCAGAACTCTTTTTGTGAGAAAATTAAAACATTAAATCATTAAATCGTGTCCCCCCCGATCTGGGGGGCGCACCAAACATTTCCAAGGCCCTTTTTTTGTGGGTTTTTTTGTGGTTTTTTTGTGGTTTTTTTTTAAAGTTTTTTTTTGGGCACTAAAATCATACATTTTTTTTCCTCCAAGTGCCCCCTATAAAAGGGGAGGGGGACACTAAAAACACCGGCAATTAAAACAAATTAAACTTTAAAACGTAAAATCAAATTAAAATTTGGTTGCCGGGCGAGACGATGCACTCCAGTCCCTCCGGTGCCCACCTCTCGCGGAAGGCCGCGAGCGTACCGGTGGACACCGCGTGCTCCATCTCCAAGGACACCATTACCGCCAGATTCAGAGAAAAGAAGTGGCAGCCGCCGCATTATAACGCGCTGCCGGCAGGTCCCGCAGCAGCCGCTGTTTTCAGCAGGTCGGCAGCGCTGCTGTTGCCGAAAGTAATGTAATGAGGCAGAGCGTGACGTCACTCAGCGTGCAATGTCCAGTTGACGGCCGCTCGTCTGTTTCTGATTTCACTGCTCCTATTGTCATCCTCTCTAAAGCATGCCCGAGCGTGCAGCCACTAAAAGTGATTCAGCAGCGTTAACGGCCATGAGGAGTCAGGCAGGACTTGGCAGATTGTATATGAGGACGGAGGCTGACAGATGGAAAATACCGGAACTTCAAACGCCTCCTTTTCTTTATTTCTTCTTTTATACTTTCATTTTTTGCCTATCAATGGCGGGAAGGGGTTGCATTTTCTGATGCCTGCAGTATTTGTGGGTCAGTAAATCAATGGGCAAAATCCATTGCGACATTTACAAATCATCTTTGATCAGATCTCTTTATGATAGCATCACCAGACCGTCACCCTCTCGCAAATCTGGACTCAACTGCTTAAGATTTTGAGGAATTATAATTTATTCATTCAAAATTCCATACCCAATTATTTATCAAATAATTATTTTGTGTCAAGTATGCAAGATAAAAAGCTGGCACGATTGCTACACTTATAAAAACTTTCAGGAGTAACCATTAATGTTACAGAGAACACAGAAGCATTCATTTCATGAACTATTAAAAAATCAACAAACATCAGGTGGCAAAAAATATTTTTGGAGCAGGTTCCGTTCCGTACATGGCCCACAGGTTCGCTCCTTTCTTCCCCATTCCCCTTCATTGCAAGTGGGAGACAGACGTGATCTTCAGCCTCTTGCTGAGCTTAGCACTAGAAAGAGCGCATTACACCACAAAATCAATGCCATGCTGATGCTCGTTATCATAGGCAGTCCCTTGAAATCGAGGAAGACTTACTTCCATTCCAAAAGTGAGTTCTCAGGTGACTGAACCGTCCAAGTCCAATTCAGGAATTATAGTCTCTGTAGCAGGTGGGACAGACAGTCATTGGAGGAAAGGGTGGGTGGGGAGTCTGGTTTGCCTCATGCTCTTTCCGCTGCCTGCGCTTGTTTTCTGCATGTTCTCGGTGACGAGACTCGAGGTGCTCAGCGCCCTCCCGGATGCTCTTCCTCCACTTAGGCCGGTCTTTGGCCAGGGACTCCCAGATGTTGGTGGGGATGTTGCACTTTACCCGCTTTGAGGGTATCCTTGAAACGTTTCCTCTGCCCACCTGGGGCTCGCTTGCCGTGTAGGAGTTCCAAGTAGAGCACTTGCTTTGGGAGTCTCGTGTCCGGCATGCGGACAATATGGCCCACCAAACGGAGCTGGTCGAATGTGGTCAGTGCTTCGATGCTGGGAATGTTGGCCTGATTGAGAATCTGTGCTCTCAGGGGATTTTCAGGATCGTGCGGAGGCATCGTTGATGGTATTTCTCCAGCGATTTGAGGTGTCTACTGTATATGGTCCACATTTCTGAGCCAGCATCGTCTGCATACTGTAATTGGATGACAGCATACTGTAATTGGATGACAGAGGATGGGACAGTCTTGGATTTGGCCTGGAGGCGACGAAGATTGAACAGGTTCCCACTGGTTCTATATTTTAGTTCCACTTCAGCAGGGAGCTTGTCGAGTGTGAGGTGGAGCATTGCAACGAGGAAGATCAAGAAGAGGGTTCGCGTGATGACGCAGCCCTGCTTGACTCCAGTTCGGACGTTAATTGGGTCTGTGGTGGATCCGTTGGTCAGGATCATGGCTTGCATGCCATTGTGGAGCAGGGGGAGGATGGCGACAAACATTTGGGGACAGCCGAAACGGAGGAGGACGCTCCATGGTCGCTCACGGTTACTAGTGTCAAAGGCCTTTATAAGGTCAAAGGGTGCTATTCCTTGCATTTCTCTTGCAGTTGTCGCGCCATAAAGATCATGTCCGTTGTGCCCCATAGTGGACGGAATCCGCACTGTAACTCCGGGAGGAGCTTCTCAGCCACAGGGAGAAGACGGTTGAGGAAGATTCTAGTGATGACTTTCCCAGTGGCTGACAACAGGGAGATTCCTCTGTAGTTGCCGCAGTCGGACTTGTCCCCTTTTTTAAAGATGGTCATGATGACTGCATCTCTGAGATCTCCCGACATGCTCTCCTCCTTCCAGATGAGAGAGATAAGCAGATAGCACCAAAATTCCAGTCCTGCCTGCGCTATTGCAGCAGGTGGCCATTAGTTGTGGCAGATTTCAGTTTACTCAAATTTTTAGCCCTATATAATGTTAGACATAAAAAGAGAGAACGGGTGAAAAATGCAGCTCTGTGGAGCCTGATTTTTCAATTTTCAGGCCTCTTAAATTCGGCAGTGCCTGCAGGAAATCTGTTCTCCCACGTTTCCCGACCACTTCTGAACTCTCCCACTCCTGATCACCTCGCTCCCAAACCAACAAAGGATTAAAGTTCAGGCCAATGTTTCAGGTCAAAATGTTAACTCTTATTGCCTCACCTCAGCCTGAGCCTGGAGCAGTGTGTGTGGCATCTGCGTTTTATGAAGCTGGTGCTCACCGATCTCCGCCATCTCTTGCAACCAGACCTGCAGCCTCACACCAGGGCAAGAACACTGCTGCCAATGGCTGTGAAGATGACCGTGGACCTAAATTTCCTCACGTCAGGATCCATCCAGGCTAGAGCAGGTGACATCTGTAATAGCTCGCCATCCAATGCTGCCTAAGAGAAGTGACAGACACTCTTTATGCTGAGAGGGGACGTCATTGTTTTCTCTTTGACCAAAGAGGAGCAGGAAGAGCATGCATGTGGCTTTGCCAGGATCACACGCTTCCCCATGGTGCAGAGCACCATTGACTGCACACACGTGACTTTGCAGACGCCGCATCTAAATGCTGAGAACTACTGAAACCACACAAGTTACCATTCACTGACTGAGCAGATGGCGTGCGGCCATGTTCAGCATATGATGGTGAATGTCCGGTATTCTGGCAGCAGATATGATGCTTTTATTTTGCGCCGGTCCGCTGGTCCCTCAGTCTTTGAGCCACCAAGACAAACCAGAGAGTGGCTACTGGGCGACAAGAGCTAACCATTACCACCTGGATCATAACTCCACTCCACAACCCAGCCACGCTTGGGCAGCATGCATACAATGAGAACCATCCTGCCACATAGAATCTGATAGAGCAAACCACTGACATCCTTAAACATCACATCCGCTGCCTTGACCGCTCAGGAGGAGCCCTGCAGTACTCACTAGAGTGCATCATAAGTTTCATCATGGTCTGCTGCTTTCTCCATAACTTTGCCATCATGACGGCACAGACCGAGCCACCAGGCATACGACGACCATCTGGGGATGAGGAGGAAGTGAAAGATAGGAAGTGGAAGGGAGGATATAACCCAGACCACCACTTTCTGTTTGACTGCTGTGACACCATGCCAGCCCCTTTCCACACTGCCCATGATGGCAGTAGTCTGAGCTTGTGTGGCAGCAAGCTTAGCCTGCACGAGAGCAGTCTGAGCTTGCATGGCAGATGTCTGAGCTTCCACTGCTGCACGTAGATATTGGGGAGCTTCTGCTTGTGCTACAAATGAGACATTACATCATGGTTCGGTCTAGAAGTGCACTAATATATCTGCTCACTCCTTCCATGTTGGAAATCATGGACTCCAAGCTCTGTGCAAGGTTGGTGCCAGACTCCTCCAGGCTCCTTGACATTGCACTTAGACATTCTGGCAGGCCTGACAATGCCAAGCATTCCGTTGTGCTTACCCGTAAGCATTCTTCTGTAGGCTGCTTCATCGAAGTCCTCATCTGAGCCCTGTGTAGCAGAATTCATGTGCGACCTTTCCCTCCAGGGAGCAGGCACCTGCGCTACCCTTTTCCCCCGCCCTGGCTTCAGCCAACTCGTGCCCAGTGACTCACCACATGCTGCTCTCATCCCTAAGCCATCCTCTGAAGTCTGCACAGTATCTGAGCTGGTGGCTACGAGTGTCAGATGGAGTGACGGAATTTCTTCTTCATCATCACTCTTCTCTCCCTCTTCTTCTTGCACCACTGGCTGGGCTGGACAGATTTCTTGGGTCTATTAAATGAGAAAGGGTTGTGGTGAGGAGAGTTGGGGAAAGCAAGAGATGTATGCTTACACCATGTGCAGCTTGTAAATCAGAAGAGATTGTAGGATGAGGGGGAAGTGGGATGTGAGAAGGAGGATTATGTTTGAAGATACTGGCATTTTATATTCTTTCAGCCCCACCAGTGGCCATGGGGTCAGTGATACCCCTCCCAAGAATGACCAGCACCATCCTCTCCAGGGGAGTGAGGTTATATGTCTGTTCCCTGCGCATTACATCCTGCTAGCATTGGTTGTAAGACACCTTTTCCTGCAAGAGAAAGTGAAGTGAGTCAGTGAGTGTGGTGCAATGTGTTTGGGTGATTTGTCTGTCATGGTTACATGAGAACATAAGAAATAGGTGCAGGAGCTAGAAAGGGTTAATTCATAACCTTGTAGTATAGAAGCTTCTGTGGAGCAGTGATCAGAATATGATAGAAATTTATGTTGAATTTGAGAATGATTCAGTTAATACCGAAACTTGGTCCTAAACCTAAACAAAGCAAACGACGTAAGTATTAGAGGCGAGTTGGCTAAGGTAGGTTGGGGAATTAAATTAAAAGATATGACAGTAGAAAAGCAATGGAAAACATTTAAAAAAATAATTCATAATTCACAACGAATATACAATCCCTTAAGGAATAAAAGCACCTCGAGAAAGAAGGTGCAACCGTGGTAAGCAAGAGAAATTAAAGATAGTATTAGATTAAAGGAAGAGGCTTATAATGACCATCAGCAGGCCGGGGCCATTAGAGGGAGCAGCGTGCGGTGACCCGGCCTGGAAATCGGTGTGGTCCCGCAGAGTGCGGCAGCATGCCACTTCAAGGAGCAACACATGCTGTTGCAGGAGGGCGACGGCTGATTGCAGTGCGGGCAGGTACAGCAGGAGCGACGAGGTCAGAGCGAAGGAGCGGCAAGAGTTCGTAGAGGGATGTGATCGGGGCCCAGGAGAGGCGTGAGTTCTGGGCTCAGAAGAGGCAGCACGGGCCAACCGACACTGCAATATGTGTGCACACTGGGCCCGTGCAGCAGAGCTGATCTCCAGTCATCTTGGTTTATCCATGCCACTGGACCAAGACCTAGCTCTATCAAGCCCATGTGGTGGCTGGGGTGCAACGGCCACCACATGTAAAAAATATCCACGCACAGGCATCTTCAAGATGTAGTTCGGGATCTGGAATATTAGGTCCTTCATTGAAACACCTGTGATCTCATCCATTTTCGGCATGGAAGCAAGTCATCCTTGTTTCGAGGGATTGCCTATGATGATGATAATGTTGTCAAAAAGAGTAGAATGCTGAGGATTGAGAGGATTTTAGAATTCAGCAAATGAGGACCAAGAAATTGATAAAGAAAGGGAAAATAGAATATGAGAACATTGACGAACTCTAAAACAGACTGTAAAGGTTCTATAGATATTTAAAAAGAGAAAGATTCACAAAAGTAAATGTGGGTCCCTTACAGGCTGAGACAGGATAAATTAGATCCTGGGTCCCTGTACCTTCCTGACACGCGGTTACACCCTCCTGTGTACATAAGAATTAGGAGCAGGAGTAGGCCATCTAGCCCCTCGAGCCTGCTCCGCCATTCAATAAGATCATGGCTGATCTGGTCGTGGACTCAGCTCCACTTACCCGCCCGTCCCCGTAACCCTTAATTCCCTTATTGGTTAAAAATCTATCGATCATAACCCTCTGGGAGAAGAAATTCCTTCTCAACTCGGTTTTAAATTGGCTCCCCCGTATTTTGAGGCTGTGCCCCCTAGTTCTAGTCTCCCCGACCAGTGGAAACAACCTCTCTGCCTCTATCTTGTCTATCCCTTTCATTATTTTAAATGTTTCTATAAGATCACCCCTCATCCTTCTGAACTCCAACGAGTAAAGACCCAGTCTACTCAATCTATCATCATAAGGTAACCCCCTCATCTCCGGAATCAGCCTAGTGAATCGTCTCTGTACCCGCTCCAAAGCCAGTATATCCTTCCTTAAGTAAGGTGACCAAAACTGTACGCAGTACTCCAGGTGCGGCCTTACCAATACCCTATACAGTTGCATCAGGACCGCCCTGCTTTTGTACTCCATCCCTCTCGCAATACAGGCCAACATTCCATTCGCGTTCCTGATTACCTGCTGCACCTGCAAACTAACTTTTTGGGATTCATGCACAAGGACCCCCAGGTCCCTCTGCAGCTCAGCATGTTGTAATTTCTCCCCATTCAAATAATATTCCCTTTTACTGTTTTTTTCCCCAAGGTGGATGACCTCACACTTTCCAACATTGTATTCCATCTGCCAAACCTTAGCCCATTAACTGAACCTATCCAAATCTCTTTGCAGCCTCTCTGTGTCCTCTACACAACCCGCTTTCCCAATAATCTTTTGTTACACTACACTCTGTCCCCTCTTCCAGGTCATCTATGTATATTGTAAACAGTTGTGGTCCCAGCACCGATCCCTGTGGCACACCACTAACCACCGATTTCCAACCCGAAAAGGACCCATTTATCCCGACTCTCTGCTTTCTGTTCGCCAGCCAATTCTCTATCCATGCTAATACATTTCCTCTGACTCCGCGTACCTCTATCTTCTGCAGTAACCTTTTGTGTGGCACCTTATCGAATGCCTTTTGGAAATCTAAATACATCACATCTATCCACCATGCTCGTTATATCCTCAAAGAATTCCAGTAAATTAGTTAAACATGATTTCCCTTTCATGAATCCATGCTGCGTCTGCTTGATTGCACTATTCCTATCTAGATGTCCCGCTATTTCTTACTTAATGATAGTTTCAAGCATTTTCCCCACTACAGATGTTAAACTAACCGGCCTATAGTTACCTGCCTTTTGTCTGCCCCCATTTTTATACAGAGGTGTTACATTAGCTGCTTTCCAATCCGCTGGTACCTCCCCAGAGTCCAGAGAATTTTGGTAGATTATAACGAATGCATCTGCTATAAATTCCGCCCTCTCTTTTAATACCCTGGGATGCATTTCATCAGGACCAGGGGACTTGTCTACATTGAGTCCCATTAGCCTGTCCAGCACTAACCCCCTAGTGATAGTGATTGTCTCAAGGTCCTCCCTTCCCACATTCCTGTGACCAGCAATTTTTGGAATGGTTTTTGTGTCTTCCACTGTGAAGAACGAAGCAAAATAATTGTTTAAGGTCTCAGCCATTTCCACATTTCCCATTATTAAATCCCCCTTCTCAACTTCTAAGGGACCAACATTTACTTTAGTCACTCTTTTCCATTTTATATATCTGTTTTTATGTTTTGCGCAAGTTCACCTTCGTAATCTATCTTTCCTTTCTTTATTGCTTTTTTAGTCATTCTTTGCTGTTGTTTAAAATTTTCCCAATCTTCTAGTTTCCCACTAACCTTGGCCACCTTATACGCATTGGTCTTTGGTATATTTGGACTTACAGAAGGCTTTCGACAAGGTCCCACACAAGAGATTAATGTGCAAAGTTAAAGCACATGGGATTGGGGGTAGTGTGCTGACATGGATTGAGAACTGGTTGTCAGACAGGAAGCAAAGGGTAGGAGTAAATGGGGACTTTTCAGAATGGCAGGCAGTGACTAGTGGGGTACCGCAAGGTTTTGTGCTGGGGCCCCAGCTGTTTACACTGTACATTAATGATTTAGATGAGGGGATTAAATGTAGTATCTCCAAATTTGCGGATGACACTAAGTTGGGTGGCAGTGTGAGCTGCGAGGAGGATGCTGTGAGGCTGTAGAGCGACTTGGATAGGTTAGGTAAGTGGGCAAATGCATGGCAGATGAAGTATAATGTGGATAAATGTGAGGTTATCCACTTTGGTGGTAAAAACAGAGAGACAGACTATTATCTGAATGGTGACAGATTAGGAAAAGGGGAGGTGCAAAGAGACCTGGGTGTCATGGTACATCAGTCATTGAAGGTTGGCATGCAGGTACAGCAGGCGGTTAAGAAAGCAAATGGCATGTTGGCCTTCATAGCGAGGGGATTTGAGTACAGGGGCAGGGAGGTGTTGCTACAATTGTACAGGGCCTTGGTGAGGCCACACCTGGAGTATTGTGTACAGTTTTGGTCTCCTAACCTGAGGAAGGACATTCTTGCTATTGAGGGAGTGCAGCGAAGGCTCACCAGACTGATTCCCGGGATGGCGGGACTGACCTATCAAGAAAGACTGGATCAACTGGGCTTGTATTCACTGGAGTTCAGAAGAATGAGAGGGGACCTCATAGAAACGTTTAAAATCTGACGGGGTTAGACAGGTTAGATGCAGGAAGAATGTTCCCAATGTTGGGGAAGTCCAGAACCAGGGGACACAGTCTAAGGATAAGGGGGAAGCCATTTAGGACCGAGATGAGGAGGAATTTCTTCACCCAGAGAGTGGTGAACCTGTGGAATTCTCTACCACAGAAAGTTGTTGAGGCCAATTCACTAAATATATTTAAAAAGGAGTTCGATGAAGTCCTTACTACTAGGGGAATCAAGGGGTATGGTGAGAAAGCAGGAATGGGGTACTGAAGTTGCATGTTCAGCCATGAACTCATTGAATGGCGGTGCAGGCTAGAAGGGCCGAATGGCCTACTCCTGCACCTATTTTCTATGTTTCTATGTTTCTATGTTTGATACTCTCCTTTATTTCCTTGGTTATCCACGGCTGGTTATCCCTTCTCTGACCACCCTTCTTTTTCACTGGAATATATTTTTGTTGCGCACTCTGAAAGAGCTCCTTAAAATTCCTCCACTGTTCCTCAATTGTGCCACCGTTTAGTCTGTGTTTCCAGTCTACTTTAGCCAACTCTGCCCTCATCCCACTGTATTCCCTATTGTTTAAGCATAGTACGCTCGTTTCTGACACAACTTCCTCACCCTCAATCTGTATTACAAATTCAACCATACTGTGATCACTCATTCCGAGAGGATCTTTTACTAGGAGATCGTTTATTTTTCCTGTCTCATTACACAGGACCAGATCTAAGATAGCTTGCTCCCTTGTAGGTTCTGTAACATACTGTTCTAAGAAACAATCCCTTATGCATTCTATGAATTCCTTCTCCAGGCTACCCGGTGCGATTTGAGTTGACCAATCGATATGTAGGTTAAAATCCCCCATGACTACTGCCGTTCCTTTTTCACATGCCTCCATTATTCCCTTGATTATTGCCCGCCCCACTGTAAAGTTATTATTTGGGGGCCTATAAACTACGCCCACCAGTGACTTTTTCCCCTTACTATCTCTAATCTCCACCCACAATGATTCAACATTTTGTTCATTAGAGCCAATATCGAACTCGAAAGTACTACTTAATCTAAGAGGTGTGACTGCCTCCTGGAACAAAGTGTCCCCTTCCCTAATACCCTGCAATGTCTGCACCTCAGACTCCAGCTCGACAACTCTGAGCCGAAGTTCCTTGAGCTGCAGACACTTAGTGCAGATGTGTTTGCTCTGAATCCCGTTGGTCTCCAAAAACTCCCATATGCTGTAGTTACGTCACACACCTGCCCTGCCATGTTTATCTAACCTTCTTTATTTATTTGATTAGTTAAATAATTATTATTTTAGTTTTATTAATTAATTGGTTTATCTGGTTTAAGTTACTAATTCAGTAAAGTAATAGCAAGTTATAGTTTCCTAATTCTGAGTTTAACCCACTTTCGTAGCTTCAAGGCTATTTAAACTGTAATACTCATCAACAAATCACTTACCTGCTGCCCTGTGATGTCACTCCTCGATTTTGTTTTTCTGTTATGAAGGTTCCTCGCGCTGCCTCTCTCTTTATAGCGCCACCGTTGCCACTGCTCTCTTCATTTTATCCCAGGTCCACTCCTCTCGCCACTGCCAAGAGTTGAATAGCTGACATTGTGTGCAAGCTGTGAGATGTGGGTGTGCGGCTTGAAGCAGTGGTATGTGTGTGAGGGTGAGGTGAAGCTAAGATTGTGAGGCATGAGTCATGTTTGGTAGAGATTGTTGGTGGGTGAGTGATGGATGTCATGTTTGTAGACCATGTATACTAACTATATAGTCACATAAGGCACTGTGGTGGGAGACCTGAGGGTCACCTGCATAGGTGTGCAGGGCCCAGTATAAAAGGCTGCCCACCATGCTTGTGCCTCACTCTGGAGTTACAATAAATGAGACTAAGGTCACAACAGCTCAAGTACAATACTAGACCTCGTGGAGTCATTCATAAGAGTATTAAAGACATAACAACTGGCAACGAGATTATGAACTTTCACGCAAAAATGACTAACGTTGGTGCATTAGAAAAGTTCTCAGAGGGTGAAGACTGGGAAGCCTTTACAGAGCGGCTCGACCAATATTTCGTAGCAAACGACCTGGTAGGCGATGATCTGGCCACGCTGGCAGATAAGTGCAGAGCTATCCTGTTGATCAGTTCTGGGCACACGGTCTACGGTCTCGTCAGGGACGTGCTTGCACCAGAGAAAACAACGACCAAGTCATACAAGGAGCTGAAAGTGCTAATTCGGGACCAACTCAAACCGAAGGAGAGCATCCTCATGGCCAGGCATCGATTTTATACACACCATTGCCCCGAGGGCCAGGAAATCGCGAAGAACGCTGCCTACCTCAGGAGGCTGGCAGGACCGTGTGAATTCGGTGCAATCGCTCGCCGATGCGCTGCGGGACGTCTTCGTAATTGGCATCGGTCATGAGGCCCTTCTTCACAGGCTACTGTCTGCCAAAACCACCATCACTCTGCATCAGCCAGGCTTTCATGGCCTCAAGCTGCAGCTCCAGGCAGATGATGACTCACTTTCAGGACTCAAATCCGGCAAGTACTGTAAATAGAATGGCGCCTTTCATAGGCAGAACTGTTGAACGTGAATCTGCCCAGGGCAGAGCATACAGGCCCCGAGTCTTTTAACTCAGAGTCTGCTGGGGGGTGCAAACATAAGTCGAGTAGCACCATGCTGGCGTTGCAGAGGTAATCACAGGGCTCATTAGTGTCAGTACAGAGACTATGTCTGCAAAGGCTAAAGCACAAAGGGCCACCTCCGGCGAATGTGCAAAAGAGCTGTGACTCACCACATGGAAGAGGAGTCAGCAGATGGCTGTGAATCCAGCACAGATTACGAGGAGATGGCTAGAGAGGCAGCCCAGTCCTAGGATGAAGTGTATGGAGTATATACCTGCACCACAGATTATCCTCCAGTGATAATGGAAGTCGAGATAAATGGCGTTCCAGTCTTCATGGAAGTGGACACAGGGGCGAGTCAGTCAGTAATGAGCCAGGAAGCCTTTGAGAGGCTATGGAACGATCAAGCTGAACGACCCAAGCTGGTCCCAGTTCAGGCAAAGCTGTGCACCGACACCAAGGAACTGATATCAGTTGTTGGTAGTGCGGATGTAAGTGTATCCCATGATGGCGTAGTGCACAATTTACCATTGTGGATTGTTTCAGGTGATGGACCAACGCTACTTGGAAGAAGATGGATGGGGAAGATTCATTGGAACTGGGAGGACTTCATCCCTCCAGCGATCGACATCCCCCATGCTCAGAGGCAGAGCAAGCCCCCACCTCTGGTTGGACCAGGCACCGGAGAACAGATCCGCGCAGCCCCCGAAGTACAGACCACTCATCACGACTGCGTGGCGATGATCCGGCCGAGACGACCCGAACACACCTTCCCGGTTTCAGTGGCAGGACTCCTGGGGAGGAAGATTGGATCCGAGGGCGTCTTCCCAGCTTCAGTGGCAGAATCCCTGGGAAAGAAGATCATGGCAATCGACATCATGGACGGAGAAAAGATGGCATCCAAACCACGAGGTGCAGCGCTAATGGAGCAATGACACATGGTTCCATGCAAGGAAGATGATTAGGGTAAAAGTAATAAGGCCATTTTAAAGGAGGCCAGCAACCCGCCATTTTTGAATGAACGGCTTGAAATTGGTAACCAATGTAAAAGTCCAGCTGTAACGAGTAAAATGTTGTTCAGCGATGTCGGTGCAAATTGTAATCAGCCAATGTAGCAGGCGAACACCTAACGGTCGTATACAGGTCCAGCGGGCTACCCAATATTGTAGCCTGCGTCCCCAGGACCAGAACGATGTATCATAAAGTGTCCCCACAGCTGACAGAAGTAGACAAGCCGCAGAGTAAACGATGCCCAGAGAGCAGAGGCACCGGTAGTGATACCCTGCCTCAGAGCGGTTTAACATTGCAGGCACCCGATGGCATGAACTGCCACGGGCCAGAAACAGTAACCTGTGCCTATGCCCGCAGTTGGCTACCATCGCCCACCACCCAGGTGGAAAAGGCACAGCCCACAAATCCACTCGCCACCATGGCTATGCCCAAGAGCGAAGAGTCACCCGCAACGGCTCCTCAGGACGGGACCTGGACCAGCCAGGATCCCAAACTAGTGAAGGCTCACAACAGTACCCTCAAGGAAACCGAGTCAGCAGTCCCCTGCGAACTGCTAGACAAGACGAGGCAGTCCCACTGTTGCTTAGACGAAATGCTCACTTGCTCAGACCACTTCCCAGGGAGCAGCAGTGACACTGTGCAAACGAAAAGGACAGGGAGGTCACAGATACATCAGCTGTCTTTGGGCCTGCCTGACACTAGAAGTAATGGCAAGAGCCCTGAACTCTGGCAACTCAAGCAAAATGAGCTCAACTCACCCACAGACCCACTAGCATGGGTCGCTGCGCTGCCAGCAGTAGACCCGGATCTCATCCGGCCATGCTGGAACTAGACTGTCCTTGCGTACCTGTACTGATCATGTAAATGTACCACACAAAAAGAAACGCAACTGTAATCCACCCAACAAATGTACCAAGATGTAAATATAAAACCCATGTGGTGAACTTGAATGCAACTTGCCTGTAACGGGCCATTAGCATGCTCTCTGTGTGGGGGGGAGAATGGAGTAGTCATGGACTCACAACCAGAAACCACTGGGACCTCCACTGGCATCAAATCTCACTACCAACCCACCCAAGCTAGAAGCGACCCTCCAATGGTCAACCAGGAAGAGCAAAGCCCGGGTCACCGTCAATTTGCAATAAAGACTTGGGGGGAAGTGATGTCATGTATGTAGACCATGTAGACTAACTGTATAGTCACATAAGGTGTGCCACCAGAGGGCACTGTGGTGGGAGACCTGAGGATCACCTGCATAGGTGTGCAGGGCCCAGTATAAAAGGCTGCCCACCATGCTTGTGCCTCACTCTGGAGTTACAATAAATGGGACTAAGGTCACAGCTGCTCAAGTACAATACTAGACCTCGTGGAGTCGTTCATAAGAATATTAAAGACATAACAATGGAGACGTGGTGCATTGAGCAGCGTGTGAGGTTAGTGGTGCAGATGGTATAATATGGCATTTAAAGGTGAATTCACTGACCTTGGCCACTCGTGTGAGGTAATTAAACTTCTTCCTGCCCTGCGTCCACGTCCTCGGGGCTAAACTGCTGGCATTCACCACAGCAGCTATCTGCTCCTTTTGGATGTTAGGCTGTTGCCTGGCCCTCTGGGGATACAGCACCTCTCTCCTCTTATCACCTCCTGCACCAAGACCTCCAGTGCTGCATCTTAGAACCTTGGTGCATGCTCTCTCCCCTGTTTTGCCTTCATTAGATGTTTTTCACTGTCTACCCCAGCCAGTTCAATGAGCTGTTCAAGGCAGAATGCACCTCCACTTTAAGACTGCCTTTAAGTAGTGCAAGCTTGCTTTAAATAGTGCTAGTCTTGCACGAACATATTGAGTGGGCTAACCAAACTGGTAGCAATGCGGTGGAGGAGGATTTCCTGGGGTGTTTTAGGGATGGTTTTCTCGACCCTTATGGCACATAAGGAGAGTGAACTACAATTCATACTCAGCAAATTTGCTGAGGCAACAGAATTGTTTGGCCTAACCATCAGCCTTAGTAAAACCAAGGTTCTCTATCAGCCTGTCCCTGGCACCACAGCACCTGCTCCCACAGTCTCCATCGGCAGTATACAACTAAAATTAGTGGACAGCTTCAAGTACCTTGGCAGCACCATATCAAGTGATGGTCCTTGGACAAGGAGATTGATGCAAGGATCTGCAAAGCCAGCCAGGCACTTGGTCGGTTGCGCACTAAGGTGTTGAGTCACCACCACATCCGACTGTCAACTAAACTGTTGGTGTATAGAGCAGTCATTCTCTCATCTCTCCTTTATGGATGTGAGACCTGGACACCCTACAGGCGTCACATCAAAAAGTTGGAATCAATTATTAAGGATGTCATAGCAGTGCATTTGGAAAGAGGTGACATGATAGGTCCAAGTCAGCATGGATTTGTGAAAGGGAAATCATGCTTGACAAATCTTCTGGAATTTTTTGAGGATGTTTCCAGTAGAGTGGATAAGGGAGAACCAGTTGATGTGGTATATTTGGACTTTCAGAAGGCGTTCGACAAGGTCCCACACAAGAGATTGATGTGCAAAGTTAGAGCACATGGGATTGGGGGTAGTGTACTGACATGGATTGAGAACTGGTTGTCAGACAGGAAGCAAAGAGTAGGAGTAAATGGGTACTTTTCAGAATGGCAGGCAGTGACTAGTGGGGTACCGCAAGGTTCTGTGCTGGGGCCCCAGCTGTTTACACTGTACATTAATGATTTAGATGAGGGGATTAAATGTAGTATCTCCAAATTTGCGGATGACACTAAGTTGGGTGGCAGTGTGAGCTGCGAGGAGGATGCTGTGAGGCTGCAGAGCGACTTGGATAGGTTAGGTGAGTGGGCAAATGCATGGCAGATGAAGTATAATGTGGATAAATGTGAGGTTATCCACTTTGGTGGTAAAAACAGAGAGACAGACTATTATCTGAATGGTGACAGATTAGGAAAAGGGGAGGTGCAAAGAGACCTGGGTGTCATGGTACATCAGTCATTGAAGGTTGGCATGCAGGTGCAGCAGGCGGTTAAGAAAGCAAATGGCATGTTGGCCTTCATAGCAAGGGGATTTGAGTACAGGGGCAGGGAGGTGTTGCTACAGTTGTACAGGGCATTGGTGAGGCCACACCTGGAGTATTGTGTACAGTTTTGGTCTCCTAACCTGAGGAAGGACATTCTTGCTATTGAGGGAGTGCAGCGAAGGTTCACCAGACTGATTCCCGGGATGGCGGGACTGACCTATCAAGAAAGACTGGATCAACTGGGCTTGTATTCACTGAAGTTCAGAAGAATGAGAGGGGACCTCATAGAAACATATAAAATTCTGACGGGGTTAGACAGGTTAGATGCAGGAAGAATGTTCCCAATGTTGGGGAAGTCCAGAACCAGGGGTCACAGTCTAAGGATAAGGGGTAAGCCATTTAGGACCGAGATGCGGAGGAACTTCTTCACCCAGAGAGTGGTGAACCTGTGGAATTCTCTACCACAGAAAGTTGTTGAGGCCAATTCACTAAATATATTCAAAAAGGAGTTAGATGAGGTCCTTACTGCTAGGGGGATCAAGGGGTATGGCGAGAAAGCAGGAATGGGGTACTGAAGTTGAATGTTCAGCCATGAACTCATTGAATGGCGGTGCAGGCTAGAAGGGCCGAATGGCCTACTCCTGCACCTATTTTCTATGTTTCTATGTTTCTATGTTTTCCATATGCGCAGTCTCAGATCTATACTCCACATACGCTGGCAAGACTGAGTGTCAAACTTTGAGGTTCTGGAGAGAGCACAATCAACTAGCATCGAGGTGATGATCATGCGAGCCCAGTTCCGGTGGGCTGGACATGTCATCCGCATGGATGAGTCAAGGATCCCTCGTCAGCTTCATCACGGCGAGCTCTGTGAAGGCCGAAGACACCAGGGGCGCCCCCGCAAGCGCTATAAAGATTGCATCAAGGCTAACCTCCAGTACTGTGGCATCCGACCAAAGGACCTCGAGAATACAGCAGCTAATAAAATCCAGTGGCAAACCCTCACGAGGACTGCCTGCCAGACCTTCGAAGAAAGCCGATGTCAACGCCTGCGGGACACTAGAGATAGACGACATCAGGTGGCAGTACTGTCAGCATCAGGCACGTCGAACTTCCCTTGTCCGATGTGCAAGAGACTATGTGCATCCAGAATTGGCTTATACAGCCACTTGAAGACACATGCCATTGATGATTAGCACATCAACGTCTTTGTTGGATACGACAGACTACCAATATGTCTAGGAACGAACTAGAGGGCTAGCCATCCTAGACTGGGTGATATGTAATGAGAAAGGACTAATTAACAATCTTGTTGTGCGAGGCTCCTTGGGGATAAGTGACCATAATATGGTAGAATTCTTTATTAAGATGGAGAGTGACACAGTTAATTCAGAGACTTGGGTCCTGTACTTGGGGAAAGGTAACTTCGATGGTATGAGACGTGAATTGGCTAGAATAGACCGGCGAGTGATACTTAAAGGGTTGACAGTGGATAGCCCTGTCTGGAGTAAAAATAAAACAGGGAAGGTGGCTCAACTGTGGCTAACAAGGGAAATTAAGGATAGTGTTAACTCCAAGGAAGAGGCATATAAATTGGCCAGAAAAAGCAGCAAACCTGAAGACTGGGAGAATTTTGTAATACAGCGGAGGAGGACCAAAGGATTTAATTAGGAGGGGGAAAATAGAGTATGAGAGAAAGCTTGCTGGGAACATAAAAACTGTCTGCAAAAGCTTCTATAGATATGTGAAGGGAAAAAGATTAGCGAAAACAAACGTAGGTCTCTTGCAGTCAGATGAATTTATAATGGGGAACAAAGAAATGGCGGACCTGTGAAACAAATACTTTGGTTCTGTTTTCACGAACGAAGACACAAAGAACCTTACGGAGATACTAGGGGACCGAGGGTCTCGTGAGAAAGAGGAACTGAAGGATATCCTTATAAAGTGGGAAATTGTGTCAGGGAAATTGATGGGATTGAAGGCCGATAAATACCCAGGACCTGATAGTCTGCATCACAGATTACGTACGGAAGTGTCCATAGAAATAGTGGATGCATTGGTGATCATTTTCCAACTCTGGATCAGTTCCTATGGACTGGAGGGTAGCTAATGTAACACCACTGTTTAAAAAAGGAGGAAGAGAGAAAACGGGTAATTATAGACCGGTTAGCCTGACATCAGTAGTAGAGAAAATGTTGGAATCAATTATTAAAGATGAAATAGCAGCGGTCGGTCCAAGTCAGCATGGATTTATGAAAGGGAAATCATGCTTAACAAATCTTCTGGAATTTTTTGAGAATGTAACTAGTAGAGTGGACAAGGGAGAACCAGTTGATGTGGTGTATTTGGACTTTCAAAAGGCTTTTGACAAGGTCCCACACAAGAGATTAGTGTGCAAACAAAGCACGTGGTATTGGGGGTAATGTACTGACGTGGATAGAGAACTGGTTGGCAGACAGGAAGCAGAGAGTCGGGATAAACGGATCCTTTTCAGAATGGCAGGCAGTGACTAGTGGAGTGCTGCAGGGCTCAGTGCTGGGACCCCAGCTCTTTACAATATACATTCATGATTTCGATGGAATTGAGTGTAATGTCTCCAAGCTTGCAGATGACATTAAACTGGGTGGCGGTGTGAGCTGTGAGGAGGATGCTAAAAGGCTGCAGGGTGACTTGGACAGGTTAGGTGAGTGGACAAATGCATGGAAGATGCAGTATAATGTGGATAAATGTGAGGTTATCCACTTTGGGGGCAAAAACACGAACCAGAATATTATCTGAATGGCGGCAGATTAGGAAAGGGGGAGGTCTAACGAGACCTGGGTGTCATGGTTCATCAGTCATTGAAAGTTGGCATGCAGGTACAGCAGGCGGTGAAGAAGGCAAATGGTATGTTGGCCTTCATAGCTAGGGGATTTGAGTATAGGAGCAGGGAGGTCTTACTGCAGTTGTACAAGGCCTTGGTGAGGCCTCACCTGGAATATTGTGTACAGTTTTGGTCTCCTAATCTGAGGAAGGACATTCTTGCTATTGAGGGAGTGCAGTGAAGGTTCACCAGATTGATTCCTGGGATGGCAGGACTGACATATGAGGAGAGACTGGATCGACTGGGGACACAGTCTTAGGATAAGGGGTAGGCCATTTAGGACTGAGATGAGGAGAAACTTCTTCACTCAGAGAGATGTTAACCTGTGGAATTCCCTACCGAACAGAGTTGTTGATGCCAGTTCATTGGATATATTCAAGAGGGAGTTGGATATGGCCCTTACGCCTAAAAGGATCAAGGGGTATGGAGAGAAAGCAGGAAAGGGGTACTGAGGGAATGATCAGCCATGATCATATTGAATGGTGGTGCAGGCTCGAAGGGCCGAATGGCCTACTCCTGCACCTATTTTCTATGTTTCTATGTTTCTATGAACTTGGGACTCCTGCTAAACGTTCAGTCACTCAGCAGCGACCTCAGTGCTGGGCTGAATGCCGCAATCATGGAAATGAGCAGGTAGCACGAAGTTTGTGTGCATTTCTTTGAATGGGTGTAGGTTGATCGCGCATCACTACCCCCCCCCCACCCGTTTTCGGGAGCTAACAAATTTCTAGACCAAAGATTCTTGTGCAAGTTGTGAACATAAAAGGCTAAGGGATGGAAATTAGGTCGTGCCTCTGTTGTGGCATTCACCTGGGCAGAGCAGCAAATTGTGTGCCGGGAAATGGTTTGCGTCTCCGGTCACAAAATTCACCAGTTTAGCCCTGAGAGTGGAGCAGAGCGCTAAGGGAGGCATTACACGCCTCTTTTAGGGCAGCTGAGCAAATGTAAATCCTGAGGTAAACAGACGGCCTCGGAACGCCCTGAGAGAGGCTCCCGTGGGAAAAAAACACCACAAACTTTCCCAATACTTTATTGATACCACATGCACACGAATCGCAAAAATAAAATAATAAAAAACAATCACACTTACCTTAGGTGGATATTCCTTCCCTCACGGCGACTGCTACAGCTTGGACTGCCAGCTTTCATAGGCGGTCCCACTAGGTCGCACTACGGAGCACTACGGATCAAATGAGATTCAAATTTTGAGCTGGTGTTGTAACCAGGGATGTTGCTCACTTGCTCGCCTCTCCCGGGCGGTAATGCTCCGTGCCCCCGCAAACCCTGCACCGAATGTCCCGGCAGGGCGCTGGAAGCTAGCCGCTCGCCCGGAAATGCTTTCTGCCACCAATACCGACCCTCCGGGGCGAAACTAGAGGTGGCAAGAACCAAAAATTCAACCCCAAGTGCTTTAATAATTAACGTACTCATGGTTAATGTGATCTTATGGACTGGTTTCAATCACCTGAGGGATTCACTGGAGAGGAATTTTCTTATTCTTCATCAATATTCAATATCTCTTTCAGGTGCAAGGAAGCGCAGTGCCAGCTATCCACCTCCAAGGCAATCTAGAGCAAGTGTCTCACGTAAGTTTAAAAAAAAAAGATTAGTTATGGAGTAGGGTCATATTCAATCTTTGAGTACAAAACATCTTCAATGCACCAATGGAGTTGAGCTGCTGATCAAATATCGTGGGAACTATGTGATGAGCAATATCCTCCACAACAGTTTGATTGGCACATATTCTCATTGAATGGCACATAACCCATAAAAAGGCTGATTATGTGATCATTAATTTCTACCTACAAGTTAGATCATGTTAAAGAAAAACTAAAGACCTACAGTGTGCCCTTGCTTTCTCCTTCTCATGCAAGAAAGCTCCCTTCCGATTAGCCAACCTGACATCTGGGCAAGTTCCCTGCAAAGAACGTAACCCATATTCACCGCCACCCTCTCGTGGCCTCGCTACTCCCATCGTGTCAATCGCAGATAAGGCCATCTCTGACCATACCTGCATATCACTCCCCAACCACAACCCCTTTCCGTGACACCGCCCCCCCCCCCACCCCCCCCCCCCAACCCCTGTGTCCGCCCCTGGAAAAAACTCTCTCCCAATTCTCTTACAACTGCACTTATGAACTCCCAACTGTCCAGCCTTTGGTTGTCCATTCACCAAGATATTTCTGCAACTACCAATCTGCTCAATCACACCCTCATCACTACCTTTGATGCTCTAGTCCCTGTTAAAACAATTACTCTCTTTCACCTTAGCCATTCCCCCCGGCACAGCACTGATCTTTGCTCCTTAAGTCCAACGGACACAGACTTGAACGAATATGGCGGACAACTGATTTAGCTATCCACTACCAGATCTGGCTGGACCACATAAAGCATTATTGGGTCCTGCTCTCGTCTGCCAAAATTGCTCACTATTCCAGAATCATTCTATTCTCTACTGCTAACTGTCTTTGTAACCCCTCTCCGCAGTCTCCACCCTCACAGCTGACAATAAGTGTGAAGAGCTCATGGACTTCTTTGACTCGAAAATTGAGAACATCCATTCAGCCGCCTCTGCCTCTTCCCTTCCTTCCCCTAGCACACCGGGCCAAACTTCCTCTAAGGATTCTCCCTGCCATAGCCCTGACCTCACAACTTTCTCCAGTTTCTCTCCGATCTCCCCTCATGACCTTTCCGAGCCCATCCTGTCCATGAGACCGACTTCCTGATCCCTTGACCCTATTCCCACCAAATTGCTTTTCTGGTTCCTATGTTAGCTGACATTGTTAATGGTTCTCTATCCTCAGGTACTATCCCCCTCTGCCTTCTGTTGCCTAGGCCCCAAGCTCTGGAACTTCCTGCCTAAACCTTTCAACTTTTCTATCTCTCTTTCCTCCTTTAAGACGCTTCTTAAAACCTACCTCTTTGAGCAAGCTTTTGGTCACCTGCCTTAGTTTCTCCTTTGTTGCTCAGTGTCAATTTTTTTAATGCATAATACTCCTGTGAAGCACCTTGGGATGTTTCAATATGTTAAAAGCGCTATATAAATATAAGTTGTTGTTGTTGTAAGTAATGTAAGTAAAACAATGATTAAACAGAAGGCAAAACCATTCCGTAATAAAGGAATATTCAATAAATATTTTGAGTGATAAATTGGCCCGCACCCATTTTCTGGCTGCAGGCGCCAGAAGAGGATGTCCCTAGGAACACACCAAATTGATCCTCGGGCCTCATTTAATATTATGGGTAAACTGTCGTGTTGCGAGAATCCAATTTCAGGGAGCCTGCCTCACGAACAAAAGCTTTCAGGTAAATGCTGGGGTGGGGGGACAGAGGGCGGGCTGGCAGCTTAGGAGTGCTGAGCAACTGGGAGGAGCCAGGTTGGACATCTTTCAGGGATCTTTGTGTCAGAGGATGTTGGTCAATGAAATTGCCTCTCATTGTGCCCGTTTTACGACAGTAAGACAGGAACAATGAGATCCAATTTCTAGCCCATCGTTTCGATTTTTGCAAATAATGGTGGAAGATGTAATGTAGGTTTATTGGGAAGGATGTAGAACAATTGATTGATATAATTGTAGAAAAGGAATGGGTTCTGGAAAAACACAAAATCATTGTGGCTGATGAAGAAAATTAGAAGGAAATAGTAAAGACCATGGGCTAGATTTTCCACTTTTTTTGCATGCTTAATGCCCATTAACGTCCATTTTACTGCTTAAATGACGTATAATGCCCAGATATCGCCCATTTAGCCACAAAATGGAAACTGACGCGCATTTTTCGGACACTTATCGCTGAGCGTTACTTTCCCTAGGTGCGTAACGCCGGGAAAAAATAATACCGTCCGTCCACATTTTTTGGGCGGAATTATCATAATGGCCGAAATCAACGCCCAGAATTTCGCCCAGAGCTAGTTTCCACACGGAATTAACGCCGAGATTCAATAATACCGACTGTCCACTTTATTTTGTTGTAAAGATAACATTTGCCAAAACTAACGTCCAGGAGATCGCCCAGCGTCACTGTCACCACCTCGCACACATATCGCCCACAATATCGCTCGCCCAAAAAAACAGCCAGAAAAAGTGGAACTAACCAGAACTACTCACAGCGTTATGGACGCCTTGTTCTAAATCACATGTCGCATCATTTAAAAGGCTACGTTAACATCTGAACAAACATCTTTATCATACTGTGAACGATTAGAATTTAATAGGTGTCTTCGTTGGGACATTCATTCTTTGTGACCAATCGGTGGAAAACAGATAGCTATTGCAATGGGGCCTGCCCTTTCTCACCCTCTCTTGATAACCAATTACATGCTGCAGACTAGAGATCACCGAATGCTCCACAGCATTATGTGCCCAATGTAAGACGTGCCAGAGTGATGAGGAGGACCAGACGTTACACCCACCGCAAGTACAGGGAGAAGCAGTCTTACCTCAACTTGCCCAACACCACCTGCCTTCGGAGACTGCGCTTCCACAAAGAGGTTATCACTGAGGTATAACAGCTCATAAGGGGGGGGTCTGCAGCCTGCCAGCACCATCAGTACTGCACTGTCCGTCGAGGTCAAAGTCACCACGGCACTGTCGTTCTATGCGTCGGGTTATTTTTTGGCCTCAGCTGGCGACATTTGCAGTCTGTCTTAGCATGCAACACATTGCTGCATTCGACAGGTCACTGAAGCGCTGTACGCATGCAGGATGGACTTTATCAGCTTCCCTATGATCAGGGAGACTCAGAATGAGAGGGCTTTAGGATTCTGCCAAATTGCTAACTTCCCCAAGGTGCAGGGAGCAATAGACTGTACGCACATCGCGATGTGGGCGCCTTTTCAGGATGCAGAGGTTTTCAGGAACCACAAGGGATTCCATTCCCTGAATGTGCAACTCGTTGTCGACCACCATCAAATTATTATGGCAGTGAATGCTAAATTTCCGGGCAGCATCCATGATGCTCAAATCCTGCGTGAGATCACCGTATCTGACTTGTTTAACAATCAACCACAAGGTCAATGCTGGATGCTTGGTGACAAAGGATATGGCCTCACCACCTGGCTGATGACCCCTCTGTGTGACACCCACACCAAAGCCGAGAGGCGATACAACGAGAGCCACAGAGCCACTCGCAATATCGTAGAGAAAACCATTGGAGTTCTGAAGCAGCGCTTTAGATGCCTGGACCACTCAGGAGGCGAACTCCAATACTACCCTGAGCAGGTAGCTCAATTCGTGGTGGTGTGCTCCATGCTGCACAACTTGGCTATCAGTGGGGGACAAGAAGTGCCTGAAGAGTCTGACAGTCCACCTCACCAGAGAGAGGAAGAGGAGGACAAGGAAGTGGACGCTGACATCAGCCCAGACAATCAGGCTGACGCTGAAGCCATGCCCCCACCCCCCTGTATTTCTGTAAAAACTAACCTTCCCCTGCCCCACCCTCCGCTCCTCCTCCCACCTTTGCCCCTTTCCCTTCCCCTCCTGACTCCAAGCCACCTGGCCAAGGAGCTCCTCAGGCGCTGCTTCTTCTGGGGCGGCGGGGGTGGATGCCGGCCGACCCCCTGCTTGGACGGATACGGGAGAGGACGGTCCCGAGGTGGGAACGTGCGCCGAGCCAGAAGCAAGATGTTGCTCCTGGCTTTCATGTGTCGTTGGCAATGGGGATGCGGCACCTTGGGATGCAGTGCCGCGCCCCGGGACCACTGGGAGCCCTCTGCTACCAGCTCCAGGGCCTCCTCCATCCCTTCCATGTTATATATTATTTGTTGGACAAAATCTCGGTGACAACTATGTTCTTGGTGCTTAGTAGGTTTTTTGCTGCTGGTGAATCTCCCTCGTGCCTCCCACAACAGCCAAACAAGCACACATTACAGCCACACATATTTTCAGTCCCTCTCAGCTCCCTCTCTCTCTGTCTCCTCTTCTGCCCATGTCATGATGACCCTTGACCTCCTGAATTAAGGGTAATCGAGCATTGGCATGCCATTGCTAAGGAAGGAGACACTTTACGGCAGAAGGTCAGAGAGATTTAATGCTACCACTCATTTCATATCACTCATAACGGACAATTTCAAAAATGGCCATCAGGGGCTTTGAGAATGGGCGACAAGCCGGCAATCTGAAAACCCATTTTTACCGCCCACGTCGGAAATAACGCGCATTTGTGGGCGATCTGCACAAAAGTGCAAAATCTAGCCCCAATGGATTAGATTTTCCACTTTATTTGCATGTTTAACATCCATTTTACCGCTGAAATGACGTATAAAGCCCAGTTATCGCCCATTTAACCACAAAATGGAAACTGACGGGCATTTTTAAGACACTTATCACCGAACATTGCTGTTATATATGTAAACCTTTAAATACCATGTTTAACCACCAGAGGGCTCATCCCCTGGAGTCCCAAGGGATCCCACAATCCCTTGGGAGGACCTGTACATAAGGAGACCTCACAGGCTGGAGAGGCACTGTGGAGACCTGTAATAAAGGACTACGGTCACACCTTACTTTGAGCTCACAGTAGCTGGTCAGATTCTTTATTCAAGACATAACAACTGGCGACGAGATACAGATGACGTACCCCACCGCAACAATGCAGACAACCGTGAGTATCCTGGAGAAATTTTCAGAGGGAGATGATTGGGAAACCGTCGTGGAGCGACTCGACCAATACGTCGTGGCCAACGAGCTGGAAGGAGAAGCGAACGCTGCCAAACGAAGGGCGATCCTCCTCACCGTTTGCGGGGCACCAACGTATGGCCTCATGAAAAATATGCTCGCTCCAGCGAAGTCGTATGATGATTTGTGCACACTGGTCCAGGAGCATCTAAACCCGAAGGAAAGCAGTCTGATGGCGAGGTACCGGTTCTACACGTACAAGAGGTCTGAAGGTCAGGAAGTGGCGAGCTACGTCGCCGAGCTAAGGCACCTTGCAGCACATTGTGAATTTGAAGGACACTTGGAGCACATGCTTTTGACTGTGGAGACCCCAACCTTGAGTAAAGCCATAGCGATAGCTCAGGCGTTCATCGTCACCAGTGATAATACCAAACAAATCTCTCAGCACATGAGTGCTGCTGCAAGTGCTGTGAACAAAGTAATATTGTTTTCAAATCGTAATGTACAGGGCAGGCCTCACATGCCTGCAGCTGCACGTCCGCAGATGTCTCACAGTCCACCATCAAGGGTGGTGAATGCAAGGCCATTAACACCTTGTTGGCACTGCGGGGATGATCATCGTTTCCATTCATGCCGCTTCAAAGGATACGTTTGCAAGGGCTGTGGAACAGTGGGACACCTCTAATGTATGTGCAGGTGGGTTGCAAACCCTGCTAATCCTGCAAATCACCATGTTGCAGAGGAGGACAGATCCATAGTCGATCATGATGAACCAGAGCCTCAGACTGAGGAAGCAGAGGTATATGGGGTGCACACATTTACCACAAAGTCTCCCCCGATAATGCTGAAGGTTGAATTAAATGGACTCCTGGTGTCAATGGAGCTGGACAGGGGCGCGAGCTAGTCCATAATGAGCAAAAAGACTTTCGACAAATTGTGGTGCAGCAAGGCCTCAAGGTCAGTGCTGACTCCCAATCGTAATAAACTGAGAACGTACACAAAGGAACTGATTCCCATAATCGGCAGTGCTACCGTAAAGGTATCCTACGATGGAGCGGTGCATAATCTACCACTCTGGGTGGTACCAGGCAATGGCACAACGCTGTTCGGCATTAGCTGGCTGGGAAAGATACGCTGGAACAGGGATGACGTTCGAGCGCTCTCGTCCGTCGACAACACTTCATGGGCCCAGGTCCTAAACAAGTTCCCCTCGCTGTTCGAACTGGCCATTGGGAAGTTCCAAGGAGCAAAAGTGCAGATCCACTTGATTCCGGAGGCAAGACCCATCCATCACAAGGCGAGAGCGGTACCGTACATGATGAGAGAGAGGGTGGAGATCAAGCTGGACCGCCTGCAACGAAAGGGCATCATTTCGCCGATCGAATTCAATGAGTGGGCCAGTCCGATTGTTCCAGTCCTCAAGGAAGATGGCACCGTCAGAATCTGTGGTGATTACAAAGTAACTATCAATCGTTTCCCCCTGCAGGATCAATACCCGCTACCAAAGGCAGACGACCTATTTGCAATGCTGCTGGGAGGAAAAACATTCATGAAGCTGGATTTGACCTCGGCCAACATGATGCAGGAGCTGGAGAAATCATCAAAGGGCCTCACCTGCATCAACACGCACAAAGGTCTCTTCATTTACAACAGATGCCCCTTTGGGATTCCATCGGCCACGGCAATATTCCAGAGGAACATGGAAAGCTTGCTGAAGTCAGTCTTCCAGGATGACATCTTGGTTACAGGTCGGGACACCGTCGAGCACCTGCAGAACCTGGAGGAGGTTCTTAGTTGGCTTAACCGTGTGGGACTCAGGTTACAGCACAGCAGGTTAAAATGCATCCAGAAGTCTGTCTAAGGCTGAGAGGGCCTACAGCATGATCGAAAAAGAAGCGTTAGCGTGTGTTTATGGGGTAAAGAAAATGCATCAATATCTGTTTGGGCTCAAATTTGAATTGGAAACCGACCATAAGCCACTTATATTCCTCTTTTCTGAAAGTAAGGGGATAAATACGAATGCATTGGCCTGCATCCAGAGATGGGCGCTCACGTTGTCTGCATACAACTACGCCATCCGCCACAGGCCAGAAAACTGTGCCGATGCTCTCAGTAGGCTGCCATTGCCCACCACAGGGATGGAGATGGCACAGCCCGCAGATTTAGTTATGGTAATGGAAGCATTCGAGAGTGAGCAATCACCTCTAACCACCCGACAGATTAGAATCAGGACGAGCCAGGACCCCTTACTATCCTTCGTAAAAAAACTGTGTGCTCCACGGGAGTTGGTCTAGTGTCCCTTTAGAGATGCAGGAAGAAATAAAGCCATACCAGCGGCGCAGAGATGAAGTGTCTATACAGGCAGACTGCCTCCTATGGGGTAATCGGGTAATGGTGCCAAAAAAGGGCAGGGACACTTTCATTAGTGACCTCCACAGTACCAGGCATTGTAATGATGAAAGCGATAGCCAGATCCCACATGTGGTGGCCCGGTATCGATGCAGACTTACAGTCCTGCGTGCACAAATGTAACACATGTTCACAGTTAAGCAATGCACCCAGGGAGGCACCACTAAGTTTATGGTCCTGGCCCTCCAAACCGTGGTCCAAGGTCCATGTCGACTATGCAGGTCCACTCTTGGGAAAAATGTTCCTAGTGGTTGTAGAAGCGTACTCCAAATGGATTGAATGTGTGATAATGTCGGCAAGCGCATCCGCTGCCACCATCGAAAGCCTGCGGGCCATGTTTGCCACGCACGGCCTGCCTGACGTCCTTGTGAGTGACAATGGACCATGCTTCACCAGTGCTGATTTCAAACAGTTCATGACCCGCAATGGGATCAAACATGTCACATCTGCCCCATTCAAACCAGCATCCAATGGTCAGGCAGAGCGAGCAGTGCAAATAATCAAGCAGAGCTTGAAGAGGGTAACTGAAGGCTCACTGCAGACTCGCCTATCCCGAGTCCTGCTTAGTTACCGCACAAGACCTCACTCGCTCACTTGGGTTCCCCCCGCGGAACTGCTCATGTAAAGGGCACTTAAAGCAAGGCTCTCGTTCATTCACCCTGATCTACACAAACAGGTAGAGAGCAGGCGGCTTCAACAGAATACATATCATGATCGCGCAAATGTGTCACGCGAAATCGAGATTAATGATCCTGTATTTGTGTTGAACTATGGACAAGGTCCCAAGTGGCTTCCCAGCACTGTCTTGGCCAAAGAGGGGAGTAGGGTGTTCCTGGTCAAACTTTCAAATGGACTCACCTGCAGGAAAACACTTGGACCAAACCAAACTCAGATTCACAGACTATTCAGAACAACCCACAATAGACTCTACCTTTTTCTACCCTCCAACACACACACAAGTGGCAACTGAACAAGCGGTTGACCATGAAGCAGAACCCATCACCCGTAGCAGCCCAGCAGGATTCACCATGCCCAACAGCTCAGCAAGACCAGCTGTGCAACAGCTCATCAAAACCAGCATTTGTACCGAGACGATCAACCAGGGAAAAGAAGGCCAAAGATCGACTCACATTGTAAATAGTTACACTATTGACTTTGTGGGGGAGTGTTGTTATATATGTAAACCTGTAAATACCATGTTTAACCACCTGAGGGCTCATCCCCTGGAGTCCCAAGGGATCTCACAATCCTTTGGGAGCACCTGTACATAAAGAGGCCTCATAGGCTGGAGAGACACTCTGGAGATCTGTAATAAAGGACTACGGTCACACCTTACTTTGAGCTTGCAGTATCTGGTCAGATTCTTTATTCAAGACACAACAGTTACCTTCCCCATGTGTGTAATGCTGGGAAAAAATAATACCGCCCGCCCACTTTTTGGGGGCGGAATCATCAGAATGGGCGAAATCAACACCCATAATATTGCCCAGCGTTAGTTTCCGCACGGAATTAACGCTGAGATTCAATAATACCGACCGCCCACATTTTTTTGTCGTACAGATCACATTTGCTGAAATTAACGCCCAGGAGATCGCCCAGCGTCACTTTCACCACATCGCACACATATCGTTCACAATATCGCTCGCCCAAAACACCACTCAGAAAAAGTGGAACTGTTCTGAACTAATCACAGCAGTGTGGGCGGCAGTTTTAAAATCGTAGGTCGCTTCATTCAAAAGGCTGCCTCAACTTTGGGGGAGTTTAGATTGACTCTGGAGTTCTTCTCAGGTGAAGTGACCATCTCAACAGACATATTTTTAGACTCTGGCCTATTGGGGGTTTACTCTAGGTGTATTTTAGTGAGGAAATTATTGCATCTGATCAATCGCTATTATACTTTCATTGCAATGAGGCCAGCATTTCTCAGTCTGCATCGATTAATACCCAGATGCTGCAGAGTGCAAATGGCTCAATGTGTGATGCACACATTATGTGCCCAATTTAAGATGTGCAAGAATGAGGAGGAGGGCCAGACCATACACCCCGCACGTACAGGGAAAAGAGGTCTTACCTCGACATGTCCGAGCACACCTGTCTTCAGAGACTGCGCTTCCACAAGGTGGTGAGCAATGAAATATGTGAGCTCATCAGGCCACATATACAGCCTGCCATCAGGACATCAGTGTCGGTTGATGTCAAGGTCACCGCGGCACTGTCTTTCTACGCTTCCGGTTCCTTTCAAGCCTCCACGGTCGAGATTTCTCCTCTGTCTCACCATGCCACCCATCGCTGCATTAGACAGGTCACGGAGGCCTTGTACGCGAGAAGGATGGACTTTATCAGCATCCCCAAGACCACGGAGGCACAGATTGACAGGGCTGGAGCATTCTACCACAGTGCTAAGTTCCCCAGGGAGCATTACAGTGCACTCACATCGCCATGTGGGCACTTTCTCAGGACCCAGAACTTTGTCGTAACAGAAAAGGATTTCACTCCCTGATGGTCCAACTAGTTGTCGACCGCAACCAGATCATAATGGCAGTGAATGCCAAATGTCCGGGCAGCTTCGATGAGACTCACATCATGTGTGAGAGTGCTGTTTCTCCCATGTTTAAGAGTCAGCCACAAGGACAATGCTGGATGCTTGGTGATAACCGAAATGGTCTAGCCACCTGGCTGATAACCCACACTGAGGCCGAGAAGCGATACAACCGGAGCCACAGAGACACACGCAATGTGGTCCAGAAAACAATAACTGTGCTTAAGCAGTGCTTCAGATGCCTGGACCACTCAGGAGGGGAGCTACAATACAATCCTGAGCAAGTAGCTAAATTCGTGGTCATGTGCTCGATGCTGCACAACCTGGCGATCAGGAGGGGACCAGAATTGCTAGAAGGGACTGATGCTCCACCTCAGGAGAGAGAGGAAGAGGACGATGAGGGGCTGGATGCTGACCTACGGCCAGATAATCAGGCTGGCTATGCAACCATGCCCACGACCCCCTCCAGACCACAGGTAAGGGCCCGTGGTCTCTCTTACGCAAGACTCTTACTTGAGGAGCTGATATCTGAATGATTTGCCTGAAAGAACGTTGCTGTGAGTGACAATGCTGACACACTGCTGTGTGTGTGCAGCTCAGACATCAATAGTGCCCATCATCTTGGTGCCAGTTAAAGTTTACGTTGATTGGTTAAGTTTTATTTAACCCTTTCATGTTTAGGAATCACCAATGTGTAATGGTCCAGCTAGGTCCAGCTAGCGCAACAAGGTTATCTTCAATAAAAAAATGTTTATACCAACATTGGTCTGAAATCATAAGTATCACGGGCAAAAACATCTGACCCCGGCCCACACTCCACTTTTTCCACCATTGACATCAATCAAATGTTCAACATGTCCAGCAACACAGAATACAAAGGCAAAGCAGGAGGGTGGTCCCCTCCCCCCATACATTACAACAAATTGAAAACACCCAGATGGAGATATAACACAGCCATCACCTGCAGACATGCACCTCACTTACCTTCCCCCCTCTCCTTCTTCTCCCCATCTCTACCCCTTCCCCTCCTCGTTCCACGCTACCTGGCTGAAGAGCTCCTCGGGCGGTGCCTCATTGGGGGGGCTGAAGGCAGAGGCGGTGATTGCACGGGTACGGGAGCGAGGGGTGCCGAGGGGGGAACATTCTCTGATCCAGAAACAAGATCTTGGACCTGCCTCTCATCTGTCGTTGGCACTGGTAGTACGGAACCTAGGGGTGGAGTGCTGCGCTCCGGGACCACTGGGAAGCCTGTGCCAGCAGTGTTCCTGGCTATCGCCTCCAGGGCCTCCGCCATCCGAGGAACATACACAGTCATGGTGGCCAGCTGTCAGGATATGCCCCCCCAATACTTCGAGCAGCTGGTCAACAATGTCTACAGTTCTCCTGGACAACTGTACCATCCCTCCGCTCTTATGTCGCGCTCGTGGACCAGACCTGCCGCGCCCACAAAACGTCCGCGAGGTCGGCACCGTCCTGGGGACAAATGGGGTGCTCTGTGGCGAGGTGCTTGGGGCCAGTACCTTCAGAGTGGAGGCGGAATGACTGGAGAAGCACTAGATGGCCTTGGGGTGGAATGGTTTCTGGAGGTGATGCAGGTTCCTCGAAGTCGGCGCTCTCATCCGTAGAGAACAGACCCAGCTGACTGACGGGCGAGAATCAGAGCTCCTCAGCAGATGTAGGATCGTTCAGTGAGTCCTGCCCCACGCCCCCACCTTCTGGCCTCTGTGGTCTTACCTGGGGCCACGCTGTTGGCTGAGCTGCAAAACACAAATGAGGTTATTAGAGGAGAAGTGGGTGCTAGGGTCACAAGGTGATTCCAGCGCTACACACAGCATATGCACGATAAAAGCACCACCGCTATCAAGATCATCACAGACATCACATTTCATGACCATCAACACATGGTGCATTGCAATGATTTTCATTCGGCCAGCATTATTTCTAGGACAATTTTAGAAATTATCTATCATATATGATTGTTCGGATATGAATGGGTGTGGCATCTATAGACTTTACATCACGCAATGGTATAAATTTTACTCACGTCGCTTCACCTCAGGGTCTGCAGATGCTTGCATGGCTGTCTGGGGGACCTTCCCCATGAGTGTGAGCACCCGCTCCTGCATCTCAGTGATGTCGCAGGCAACTAATGGCCCCCCACCCGTGCGCCTCTGCACGGACCTCATCATCGATAGCTTCTTCTGTAAAAGGTGGCAGGACAACATGGCATGGGATCATTGCGTGTTATCATTTCATTGCTGGGTACTGTCACAGAGACTGATAACACATAATCGACAGAAGTAATCATGATTATTATGATAATTATCATTCTTTACCTAAAGACATGCACCTTGACCACAGGCTTTGACTGCAACATTTCCGGTAAAAGTGAAAGACCTGACATCTGCTGATAGTCACTCATGACTGTTACAAATCAAATTATATAAATACATAAGTACATGTAAATAAATGTAATACTTACTCTTGCGGATCCCACAAGGTCATTCCATCATTTGCGGCATTGGTTGCCCTCATACACCTCGTTGGTCACCGACGAGACCACCTCTGCTATCTTGGCCCATATCTTCTGGTAGGCCTTTGGGGTGGGCTTCCCACGCCCTCCCTGGGTCAAATCACCCCAGAGTAACTCGACCTCCTGCAGGGGGGAGCATTTGCCTCGTCCAAGAACCTCCTTGCTCTTTTGCGCCCTCCAATGTGTTCCTCTCCCAGCTCACTGCTCTCGCCAGTGTCAGTCTCCACAGCGTGCTGTGATGCCTCCTCCTCTCCCTCCGTTATAGGCCAAATTCGGGCAAATACCTAGCTGGTAACATAAAGCTCTAAACTCTCCCTTCCTCCTCCCAAAGCAGCCACACCACACCCAAACACGTTTTCAGTCCCTATCAGCTCCCTCTCTCTCTGTCTCCTCTTCTGCTCATGTCATAATACCCTTGACCTCCTGAATCACAGGAATCGAGCATTGCCATGCTGTTGCTAAGGACAGTGACACTTTACGGCAGAAGGTCAGAGAGATTTAACGCTACCGGCCATTTCATATCACTCGCGGTAATGCCCAATTTCAAAAATGGAGACTAAGGGCTTTGAGAATGGGCGAGAAGCCGGCGATCTGAAAACCCATTTTTGCCGCCCACGCCCATGCACAAAAGTGTAAAATCTAGCCCATTGTGTCTCAATCTTATTTATATATGAATTTTGTACCAAGAAACTGTATGGGACCAAATGTAACATCTCTATTTAAGAGCTCAGCAAAAAATAAACTGAGTAACTATAGAGTAATATGAGTTATGCATAGAATCCATAGTTCAAGATAAAATTAGTGAGCATTTAGAGATATATAATGAAAAATAACCAGCACAAGTTTGTTAACGGCAAGTTATGCTTTATAAAATGTTGTGAAGAAGTGACTGATTGGCTAGATAAATGGAATGTAATAGATATAACGTATATGGATTTTCTGGCAATAATCAATATGGGCCCTGGCTTTGCTCCGACCTTCTTCCGCTGTAACAGCATAACCGCCATAAACAGGATTTCTATTGCACTTCCAGTGTAGTTGCTGCAGTACAATGGCAGAAAATCTAAGGTAATTCAGAGCTGAGGGAGCTAAATTGGACAGTGCCCGAAAACGGGCACGGGGATTTCGATATGGGTTTAGCCCGTTGCTTCTGATGCAGGCAGCACGTCAACTTCGTGCTGCCTGTTAATGTACATGTGGCTTTTTCAGTTGTGTAATGATGAATGGGAATAAATGAAATGGCGGCAAGCAATGGAGGGCTGTGAAAGGGATGCTTGGTTGTTTGCAGGTGACTCTTACATAAGTGCACTGGCAAAAGCTAAATGAACCTTGCAATAATGAGGGCATCCCAGGCCACTGGTGGTGCATTGCCTGCATCACCATTCACCTCCTCCTCCTCAGATTAGCGCCCTGTTCCTCCTACAAGTCCAAACCTCGCGAATGCGCAATATCATTCAGAGCGCAGCACACCACAACCATTTCTGGAGATCCTGGCTAATGTATACTGAAGGGCACATCCAGATCTGTCCAGGCATCTGAAGAACATCTTAAACTTCTTCGATGACACATCTGGTGGTCATATGGCATTCATTGTATCACTCCTGGGCCTCATTCCTCAGGTTTCTGAGAGGTATCATGAGCCAAGTTTGATGTGGGTATCTCTTGTCTCCGAGCAGTCAGCTAGTAAGTCTGCTTTGAGGTGTGAAGGACTTACATGAAGGACCCGATGCTGACAATACAAAGCTAGATGGGAAAGTAAGCTATGAAGAGGACACTAAGAGCCTGCAAAGAGAAATAGACAGGTTAACTGAGTTTGCAATAATGGAGCATAATGTGGGGAAATGTCATGTTATTCACCTTGGTAGGAAAACAGAATATTTTTTACATGGGGAGAAGAAATTAAACATTGGTGATGCTAGCAATTTAGGCGTCCTAGTACACAAACCACATCGAGTTGGCATGGAGGTACAGCAAGCAATTAGGAAGGCAAATGGCATGTTGGCCTTTATTGCAAGGGGGTTGCAGTACAAGAATGAGGAAGTCTTGCTACAATTGAGACCACACCTGGAGTACTGTGCAAAGTTTTGTTCTTCTTATCTAAGGAAGGATATACTTGCCTTAGAGACAATACAATGTGGGTTCACTAGATTGATTCCTGGGATAAGAGAACATAAGAACATAAGAATTAGGAGCAGGATTAGGCTATTTGGTCCCTCGAGCCTGCTCCACCATTCAATGAGATCATAGCTGATCTACCTCAACTCCACTTTTCTGCACTGTCCCCATAACACTTGATACCCTTAATATTCAAAAATCTATTGATCTCTGTCTTGAATATACTCAAAGACTGAGCCTCCACAGCCGTCTGGGGTAGAGAATTCCAAAGATTCACCATCCTCTGAGTGAACAGGTTTCTCTTCATCTCAGTCCTAAATGGACGACCCCTTATTCTGAGACTGTGACCCCTGTTTCTAGACGCCTCAGCCCGAGGAAACATTCCCCCTCTATCTACACTGTAAGAATTTTGTATGTTTCAATGAGATCACTTCTCATTTTTCTAAACTCTAAAGAATATAGGCATAGTTTACTCAATCTTTCATCAAAGGACAATCTCCCCATTCCAGGAATCAGTCTGGTGAACCTTTGTTGCACTCGTCTATGGCAAATATATTCATCCTTAGGTGAAGAGACCAAAACTATACACAATACTCCAGATGCAGTCTCACCAGGGCCCTATATCCAGGGCCCAATATAACTGCAGTAAGTCTTTACTTTTATACAATTCTCTTGTAATAAAGGCCAACATACCATTTGCTTTCTTAATTGCTTGCTGTACCTGCACGTTAACTTTCAGTGATTTGTGCACAAGGATACCGAGGTCCCTCTGAACTCCAACATTTCCCAATCTCTCACCATTTAAAAAATACTCTGCTTGTCTATTTTTCCTACCAAAGTGGATAACTTCACATTTCTCCACATTATATTCCATTTGCCATGTTCTTGCCCATTCACTTAGCCTGTCTATATTCCCTTGAAGCCTCATTGCATCCTCCTCACAACTTACATTCTCACCTAACTTTGTATCATCAGAAAACTTGGATTATATTACATTTGGTCCCCTTATCCAAGTAATTGCTTTAGATTGTGAATAGCTGGGGCCCAAGCACCAATCCTTGTAGCATTCCACTAGTTACAGCCTGCCAACCCGAAAATGACCCGTTTATTCCTACTCACTGTTTTCTGTCTGTTAACCAATCCTCAATCCATGCTAGTATATTACCCCCAATCCCATGAGCCCAGAATTTTGTTTAATAACCTCTTGTGTGGTACCTTATTGAATGCCTTCTGAAAGTCCAAATACACCGCATCCACTGGTTCCCCCTTATCTATTCTACTCGTTACAACCGTAAAGAACTCTTAACAGATTAGTCAAACATGATTTCCCTTTCATAAATCTGTGTTGACTCTGCCCGATCCTATTATTATTTTCTAAGTGCCGTTACCACGTCCATAATAATATAATCTAGCATTTTCTCTACTACTTATATCAGGCTAACTGGTCTGTAGTTCCCCTATGAGAGGGTAATCCTATGAGGAGAGCTTGAGTAGATTATAGAATCATAGAAATTTACAGCACAGAAGGAGGCAATTTCGGCCCATTTATCCACGCTGGTTGACCTCAAGCTATCCAGCCTAATCCCACTTTCCAGCTTTTGGTCCATAGCCCTGTAGGTTACGGCACTGTAAGTGCACATACAAATATCTTTTAAATGTGGTGAGGGTTCCTGCCTCTACCACCCTTTCCCAGAGATTGGGCCTATACTTTCTGGAGTTTAGAAGAATGAGAGGTGATCTAATTGAAATATATAAGATTCTGTGGGGGATTGACAGAATAAATGCTGAGATATTGTTTCCCCCAGCTGAAGAGTCTAGAACTTGGGGGTATAGTCTCAGGATATGGGGATACCATTTAAGACTGAGATGAGGAGAAATTTCTTCACTCAGAAGGTTGTGAATCTTTGGAATTCTCTATCCCAAAGGGCTGTGGATGCGGAAACGTTGAGTATATTCAAAGCTGAGATAGCTAGATTTTTGGAGTCTAAGGGAATCAAGGGATCGGGCAGGAAAATGGAGTTGAGGTCGAAGATCAGCCATGATCTTATTTGATGTCAAAGCAGGCTCGAGAGGCCGTATGGCCTACTCCTACTCCTAATCCTTACGTTCTTATGTTCCTGCAGTCTACAGCTTTCTTCCTCACAATCAACCGCATGGCCAATTTTTTGTATCACAGTCTTCTTCCTCTAACTCCAGTGTCTGGGAAAGTTCCACTTCTTGGATATCTGAAATGAAAAAGGGACAAGGGTTGGGTTGTAGTGATGCTACAGGAGAAAGTAATAAATGTGTGATTACACCCTCTACAAAAGAGATTGAGGGATGAGGGTGGAATGAGAGAACAAGGATTAGTTATGCAGATACTCTCATCATCAATTGCTTTAGCACTGCCAGTACCCACGGCCTCAGCGATGCCCCTTCCCATGGTGGCCAGCACTGTCTCCTCCATTGGTGTTCAGGTGCCTTTGTCCTCCTCCAGTTCTTTGCTGCTACCTGCTGTTATGCGCCATGTTCTCCTGCAAGAAAGAGGGAAGTGTGTCAGTGAGTATCGTGCAATATGTCTGGATGATCATGGTTAAACAGATGCCAGTGTGTTCGAGCTGTGAGTTGTGGGTGTGAGGCTTGCAACAGTGATAAGTGTTGATGGATGAGGTAAAGCATATGAATGGTAGGGTTGAGTCCTGATATGAGGACAGATTAAATAGGCTGGATTTGTTTTCATTGGAACAGAGGAGGCTGAGGGGAGACTTCATTGAGATGTATAAAATTGTGAGGGGCCTAGATATAGTGGATAGAAAGGGCCTATTCCCTTAGCCGCAGAGAAGTCAACAACCAGGGGGCATAAATTTAAAGTAATTGGTAGAAGGTTTAGAGTGGATTTGAGGGGAAATTTCTTCATGCAGAGGGTTGTGATAGTCTGGAACTCAATGCCTGAAAGGGTGGTAGAGGCAGAAATCCTCACCACATTTAAAAAGTACTTGGATGTGCACCTGAAGTGCCATAACCTGCAGGGTTACGGACCTAGAGCTGGAAAGTGGGATAGCCTCTTGTTGGCCGGCATGGACACGATGGGCCGAAATGTCCTCCTTCCGTGCTGTAAACTTCTATGATTCTATAGAGATTGTTGATAGATGAGTGATGTGGGTGTAGTGAATTGAGCAGTGGATGAGACTATTGGTGCAGTTGGTAGGATGAAGTCACTCACCTTGACCATCCATGTCAGATCGTTAAACTTCTTCCTGCAATGCATCCATGTTCTTGGAGCAACGTTCCTGGCATTGACATCTTCTGCTATTCCTTCGCACTGCCTCCTAAGCATGTGTCTGTAGGGCCTCCTTTCCAAATCTTCACCAAGGTCTCCAGTGTCTTGTCTGAAAACCTCTCTCACATGTTCCACCATTGCTCAAATTATCACAGGACTGATTCAGTTTTGAAAAGCTCTCTTGCAGTCACAATGCACTTCCCCTTTAAGAAGTGAAGGCTGCCTTTAAGTAGCGCCAGACACTCGCAATATCAGGCACCCTGCTGATGCAGGTAGCCAATGACCAGGATGGGTAGCGCTGGCTGCATGCAGAAATAATTTAAAAGAGCAGGCAGCACAAATTTAACGTACTATGAATGGGCGCAGGTTAATCGTGCACAGTAATCCCTATGCCCGGTTACAAGTCTTATTCAAGTTCTTCCCCCAGTGTGTATAACAATATCTAAAACTAATATGGCAGGGGGATGAGAACCTATGCAGGGAGACAGAGGGAAATAGAATGGGGGCAGAAGCAAAAGATAGAAAGAAGAAAAGTAAAAGTGGAGGGCAGAGAAACCCAAGGCAAAAAGCAAAAAGGGCCGCATTACAGCAAAATTTCAAAAGGGGCAAAGTGTGTTAAAACTTGAAGGCTCTGTGTCTCAATGCGAGGAGTATTCATAATAAGGTGGACGAATTAACTGCGCAGATAGCTGTTAACGGATACGATGTAATTGGCATCACGGAGACATGGCTCCAGGGTGATCAAGGCTGGGAACTCAACATCCAGGGGTATTCAACATTCAGGAAGGATAGACAGAAAGGAAAAGGAGGTGGGAGGCGATGCGATTAAAGAGGAAATTAACGCAATAGTAAGGAAGGACATTAGCTTCGATGATGTGGAATCTGTATGGGTAGAGCCACGGAATACCAAAAGGCAGAAAACGCAAGTGGGAGTTGTGTACAGACCACCAAACAGTAGTAGTGAGGTTGGGGACAGCATCAAGCAAGAAATAAGGGATGCGTGCAATAAAGGTACCGCAGTTATCATGGGTGACTTTAATCTACATATTGTTTGGGCTAACCAAACTGGTAGCAATGCGGTGGAGGAGGATTTCCTGGAGTGTATTAGGGATGGTTTTCTAGACCAATATGTCGAGGAACCATCTAGAGGGCTGGCCATCCTAGACTGGGTGATGTGTAGTGAGAAAGGACTAATTAACCATCTTGTTGTGCGAGGCCCCTTGGGGAAGATTGACCATAATATGGTAGAATTCTTTATTAAGATGGAGAGTGACACAGTTAATTCAGAGACTAGGGTCCTGAACTTAGGGAAAGGTAACTTCGATGGTATGAGATGTCAATTGACTAGAATAGACTGGCAAGTGATTCTTAAAGGGTTGACGGTGGATAGGCAATGGCAAGCATTTATAGATCACATGGATGAACTTCAACAATTGTACATCCCTGTCTGGAGTAAAAAAAAAATGGGGAAGGTGGCTGAACTGTGGCTAACAAGGGACTCCAAGGAAGAGGCATATAAATTGGCCAGAAAAAGGAGCAAACCTGAGGACTGGGAGAAATTTAGAATTCAGCAAAGGAGGACAAAGGGTTTAATTATGAGGAGGAAAATAGAGTATGAGAGGAAGCTTGCTGGGAACATAAAAACTGACTGCAAAAGCTTCTATAGATATGTGAAGAGAAAAAGATTAGTGAAGTCCCTTGCAGTCAGATTCAGGTGAATTTATAATGGGGAACAAAGAAATGGCGGACCAGTTAAACAAATACTATGGTTCTGTCTTCATGAAGGAAGACACAAATAACCTTCCGGAAATACTAAGGGACTGAGGATTCAGTGAGAAGGAGGAACTGAAGGAAATCCTTATTAGGCGGGAAATTGTGTTAGGGAAATTGATGGGATTGAAGGCCTATAAATCCCCGGGACCTGATAGTCTGCATCCCAGAGTACGTGAGGAAGCGGCCCTAGAAATAGTGGATGCCTTGGTGATCATTTTCCAACAGTCTATCGACTCTGGATCAGTTCCTATGGACTGGAGGGTAACTAATGTAACACCACTTTTTAAGAAAGGAGGGAGAGAGAAAACGGGTAATTATAGAACGGTTAGCCTGATATCAGTAGTGGGGAAAATGTTGAAATCAATTATTAAAGATGAAATAGCAGCGCATTTGGAAAGCAGTGACAGGATCGGTCCCAGTCAGCATGGATTTACGAAAGGGAAATCATGCTTGACAAATCTTCTAGACTTTTTTGAGGATGTAACTGGTAGAGTGGTCAAGGGAGAACCAGTGGATATAGTGTATTTGGACTTTCAAAAGGCTTTTGTCAAGGTCCCACACAAGAGATTGGTGTGCAAAATTAAAGCACATGGTACTGGGGGTAATGTACTGATGTAGATAGAAAACTGGTTGGCAGACAGGAAGCAGAGAGTTGGGATAAACAGGTCCTTTTCTGAATGGCAGGCAGTGACTAGTGGGGTGCCGCAGGGCTCAGTGCTGGGACCCCAGCTCTTTACAATGTATATTAATGATTTAGATGAAGGAATTGAGTGTAATATCTCCAAATTTGCAGATGACACTAAGCTGGGTGGTGGTATGAGCTGTGAGGAGGACGCTAAGAGGCTGCAGGGTAACTTGGACAGGTTAGGTGAGTGGGCAAACGCATGGCAGATGAAGTATAATGTGGATAAATGTGAGGTTATCTACTTTGGTGGTAAAAACACGAAGGCAGAATATTATCTGAATGGCGGCAAATTAGGAAAAGGGGAGGTGCAACGAGACCTGGGTGTCATGGTGCATCAGTCATTGAAAGTTGGCATGCAGGTACAGCAGGCGGTGAAGAAGGCAAATGGTATGTTGACCTTCATAGCTAGGGGATTTGAGTATAGGAGCAGGGAGGTCTTACTGCAGTTGTACAGGGTCTTGGTGAGACCACACTTTGAGTATTGTGTTCAGTTTTGGTCTCCTAATCTGAGGAAGGACGTTCTTGCAATTGAGTGAGTGCAGCGAAAGTTCACCAGACTGATTACTGGGATGATATATGAGGAGAGACTGGATCGACTGGGCCTGTATTCACTGGAGTTTAGAATGATGAGAGGGGATCTCATAGAAACATATAAAATTCTGATGGGACTGGACAGGTTAGATGCAGGAAGAATGTTCCCGATGTTGGGGAAGTCCAGAACCAGGGGACATAGTCTAAGGATAAGGGGTAAGCCATTTAGGACTGAGATGAGGAGAATCTTCTTCACTCAAAGAGTTGTTAACCTGTGGAATTCCCTACCGCAGAGAGTTGTTGATGCCAGTTCATTGGCTATATTCAAGAGGGAGTTAGATATGGCCCTTACGGCTAAAGGGATCAAGGGTATGGAGAGAAAGCAGGAAAGGGGTACTGAGGTGAATGATCAGCCATGATCTTATTGAATGGTGGTGCAGGCTCAAGGGCCGAATGGCCTACTCCTGCATCTATTTTCTATATTTCTATGTTTCTACTTGAAACACGTTCTTTTGGAATAAATTTATGATGTCGCTACACATAGCAACTAGAACAATTCTTCCACCATTATGTTTATTTTCAAAAACATTGTTGTAAAAATTCCGCTTCTTTACTCTCTGTGGATGCCAAGAATCATATTGCAAAAATTACATGCTCTCAGCCCCTGATTTTTCTGTTTTTTAGCATGAATGAACACAAATTTACAGTCTACACTCTTAGCAGGAGTGCAGAAGCAGAACATTCACCCCATAGTGGTTTACTGTAACAACAATGTTTCGAGTGGGAGGGGAGGTTGTTGGACGGGCACTGTGTGACAAACTTAAATGTCAGGCTATCGTTCACATTTGGCTCAAAGGTATTTTAGTCTGATTGGATGAAAATCTTTCAATGCTGTTTATAAGGGTCCCATGTGGAATGAGTTTAATCAGTCTCAATGCAATTCTTCAAAATTTCTCGTTAATTGACAACTTCAGACAGAGGTCAGGGTTGGAGGGAGAAGCAGGAATTTCATGCTAACGCGGTAGTGGGAACTCTTCTGAAATAATGATTAAGAGGGAGAAATTGTCCCTTTTTGTAGCCCTGTTAGTGTCTCCGGGGGTGTGCTCATAGGGCGCAAGGACATTTTCGCCCGAGATGGCGGGGGGGGGGGGAGGGCGGCGCTACTGCCTCCTGGGAAATTGCCCCGGAGGTTTGGCAGGCGCTGTCCTGGCAGCGTCACTCTCTGCAATTAGTGCCCCGGACTGGCATGGAACCGCCGATGACATCATCCCCGTGCCGCCAATCCCTCACCATGTCGCGCTGACCCCTTAACACCCTGTGGGGAAAATTGCTTTATGGGATGCAAAGCTGGCGGCCATCCGCCACTGGGGCGCCCTTTAAAGGGGAGGCCTTCAGCACCCCGGGCCGCCATTGTTATTTGTTAGTTGACTCTTGGATTGGCCCAACAATGGCAGCCTTCACATCGACCGGGCCGCCATAGTGCTAGCCCTGTGGCAGCCACGAAAGGCCCTGCAGAGTTTTCAGCTGCCCATGCCTTTAATGGAAGCGGAGGGGCATTGTAGCGCATTAGCGCCATGCGGAACATCCACTTAGTGCTGACCTGCTCCGCGTGGAGCTGGATTCAGTACTACGCTATCGCCCCGGGAGTGCCCCTCGAAGGAAGCAGAGCACTGGAAACAGCATAAGGCCCAATTCCACGTCGAGGGCAGGACATCATGTGACCGGCCCTGGAAGGTTACCGGCCCCAATCAGGACGGGGCAATTTCTAGCCCTAAGAATGAAGCACTATTTTACTCTGAATTTAAACTGCTGTAACTCTTTTGAGTTTGCTTCATGCTGTTACTGGGTAAATAAAGTGGAAAGGTCTTCCCCCCCCAAAAAATTTTAATTGAAAATACCAGTAAGTCAGTTGTGGTAGTGGGACAGACGTGATGGGAGCGGGGCGCAGCGCTACGCACTAGGCCACATAGCACTACCGCATAGGAGGGGCTCTTCCCTTAATTAAAGGGAGGGGCCAAGCTGCAAACTCTGCAGTAATGAAAGGGGCCGCCCTGGGCCACCAGGGAGTGGGGTGTCGTGCCAACAGTCCGGCACTCAAGCAGAATAGGGCTGACCGATCGCGGCATGGACCCCGCATTCAAAGCGCCAATGGGGCGATCGGCAAAATAAGCTGAATTTTCTCTTGTAATGTCCCACACATCCCTTTTAACTTGGGCCCCACAAGTGGTCGGCTGCCCTGTACGTGACCTCTAAAGCATTCACTAGCATTGCCCGGCGCAACTTCAGGGAGCGATACCCAATTTAGGGTCAAGGGTGCTAATGAGTTACAGCTGCCACTAAACACCCATGAAATTTAGTGGGAGTCGTTAATGCTGCCATGCGCGGGCCTAAAGTCATTTGCGCCCCCTCAGCGCCACACGGGGGCGCTAACAGGAGGCACAAACGACCTGAATTTCTAGGCCAGAATGTTTCATGTGTTTGGTTTCATCTGAGTATTTTGAATCTCTGTTTACAGTTATGAAGCAACAAGAAAAAGAAGCTCGTGTTAAAAAAAGTAAGCGTGGTCCATGTAATTGCTTATAGAATCATACAGCACATAAGGAGGCAATTTGACTCATCGTGGCAACTCTTTGAAAGAGCTGTCCAATTAGTCCCCAGCTCTTTCCCCATAGCCCTGCAATTGTTCCCCCTTCAAGTATTTATCCAATTCCCTTTTGAAAGTTACTATTTAATCTGCTTCAACCAACCTTTCAGGTAGTGCATTCCAGATCCAGATCTTAAATCGTTGTGCAAGAGAAATTCTCATTTCCCCTCTTGGTCTTTTGCCAATTACCTTAAATTGTGTCCTCTGGTTACAAACCCTTCTGTCAGTGGAAACAGTTTCTCCCTATCTACTCTATCACTTCTTTCCCTTGCTGGGTATCTTGTTGAGGACTTCCTTAGATCCTGAATTGATTATTCAGCAAAACGGTATTGCCAAAGTAATGTGGTTAAATCACGATGATATGGATAACACAGACAGTGTCTAAAATCTTTAGCTTCCCAAAACCTTCAGTTTCCTCAGATGAAATTCTCTGCTATATATGAAACGTAATGGATAAAGAATATGCTGAGTCGTAAGTTTATTTCTGTTAATAGACTATTAAGTAGTAGAGACACAGCAGGGCACCTCAATCCTATGGAATGCACATCATGTGTCATGTGGGAACTCCAGGAGGCTTCCCGTGTCGCTTCACCTGTGCAGGAAGTGTCATCAGCTGGAGGAGCTCGAGCTCCATGATTTGGAGCTTGAGCAACAGCTGGCATCACTGTGGTGCATCCGTGACGCTGAAAGCCACGTTTCAGGAGGTGGTCACCCTGCAGCATAAGAGTGTGAAGGCAGAGAGGGAATGGATGACCATTAAACAGACAAGAAGGACCAGACAGGTAGTGCAGGAGCCCCTGAGTGCATCTCACTTTCTAACCAGATGGTTCACCTGGGGAGCACAGCCAGACCCAAGTCCACAGCACCATGGGTGGCTCAGCAGTACAGAGGGGGAGGAGGAAGATCAGGAAAGCAATAGTGATAGGAGATTCGATAGTTAGGGGAAACAGACAGGCTTTTCTGTGGCCGCAGACATGATTCCAGCATATTATATTGCCTCCCTGGTGCCAGGGTTAAGGATGTCACTGAGCAGTTGCAGAACATTCTGAGGGGAGAGGGTGATCAGCCAGAGGCTGTGGTCCATATCGATATCAACGACATAGGTAGAAAGAGGGATGAGGTCCTGCAGGCAGATTTTAGGGAGTTGGGAAAGAGATTAAAAAGCAGGATCTCAAAGGTAGTGATCTCCCGGTGCCACGAGCTAATGAGTATAGAATAGGAGGATCGTGCAGATGAATGTGTGGCTGGACAGATGGTGCAGGAGGGAGGGCTTTAGATTCCTGAAACATTGGGACCGGTTCTGGGGCAGGTGGGACCTGTACATGCTGGATGTTATGCACCTCAACAGTGTCGGGACCAATGTCCTTGTGGGGATGGGTTTGCTAGTGCTGTTGGGGAGGGTTTCAACTAAATTGACAGAGGATGGGCATCAGGATGTAGCAGTAAAAAGGAGAAACAATATGCACAAAGGATTGAGAGAAACAGATGGCACTAGAGTAAGAAATAATATGGTATTCAGTGGGGTCAGATGAAAAGAGAATACAAGAAGGTCTAATATAGGTTTACAGTGCATGTATGTAAATGCATGGAGTGGTAAATAAGGTTGGTGAGCTACAGGCGCAAATAGACTCGTGGCATATGATATTGTGGCGATATGGAGACCTGGTTCAAAAAAGGGCAGGATTGGGTACTAAATATTCCTGGATGTAAGGTGTTCAGGAAAGATAGGGAAGGAAAGAAAAGAGGTGGGATGGCAGTATTGGTTAAGAAGAATTGTACAGTGCTGGAGAGAGAGGGTGTCCTGGAGAGGTCAAAGACAGAATTTATTTGGTTAGCATTAAGAAACAAGAGAGGTGCTATTACACTACTAGGTGTATTCTATAGTCCGCCAATGAGAGCGAAGGATATAGAGGAGCAAATTTGCAGGGAAATTACAGAGCGGTGCAAGAACTATAGAGTAATGATAATGTAGGACTTCAACCATCCTAAAATACACTGGGATGGTAATAGTGTAAAGAGCAGAGAGGGGTAAAAATGTCTGAAATGTGTTTAGGAGAACTTTCTTGACCAGTACGTTTCCAGCCCTTTTGGGGAATGAGGTGGGTCACGTAGAGCAAGTATCAGTAGGGGAACATTTAGGGAACAGTAATCATAATATCATAAGGTTTAGATTAGCAATGGAAAAAGACAGGGAGCAATATAGAGTAAAAATACTTAACTGAAGGAAGGCCAATTTCAGTAGGTTGAGAATGGGTCTGTCCCAGATAAATTGGAATCAAAGATTGGAAAGCAAAACTGTAATCAAACAAGGAGCAACCTTAAAAGAGGAGGTTGTTCGGGTGCAGTTGAGGTACATTCCCACGAGGGGGAAAGGTAGGGTTACCAAAGCCAGAGCTCCCTGGATGATGAAACAGATATGGAGTAAGATGAAGCAGAAAAAGGAGGCGTGGCATTCCAGAGTACTTAAGGAAGTGGCCCTAGAAATAGTGGATGCATTGGTGGTCATTTTCCAACATTCTATCGACTGGATAATTCCTATGGACTGGAGAGTAGCTAATGTAACCCCACTTTTTAAAAAAGGAGGAAGAGAGAAAACAGGGAATTATAGACCAGTCAACCTGACATTGGTGGTGGGGAACATGTTGGAATCAATTATTAAAGATGTAATAGCAGCGCATTTGGAAAGCAGTGACAGGATCGGTCCAAGTAAACATGGATTTATGAAAGGGAAATCATGCTTGACAAACCTTCTAGAATTTTTTGAGGATGTAACTAGTAGAGTGGACAAGGGGGAGCCAGTGGATGTGGTGTATTTAGACTTTCAAAACGCTTTTGACAAGTCCCACACAAGAGATTGGTGTGCAAAATTAAAGCACATGGTATTGGGGGTAATGTACTGACGTGGATAGAGAACTGGTTGGCAGACAGGAAGCAGAGAGTCGGGATAAATGGATCCTTTTCAGAATGGCAGGCAGTGACTAGTGGGGTACCACAAGGTTCAGTGCTGGGACCCCAGCTATTTACAATACACATTAATGATTTAGACAAAGGAATTGAATGTAATATCTCCAAGTTTGCAGATGACACTAAGATGGGTGGCAGTGTGAGCTGTGAGGAGGTTGCTAACAGGCTGCAGGGTGACTTTGGCAGGCTAGGTGAGCGGGCAAATACATGGCAGTTGCAGTATGATGCAGATAAATGAGAGGTTATCCACTTTGGTGGTAAAAATAGGAAGGCAGATTATTATCTGAATGGTGACAGATTAGTAAAAGGGGAGGTGCAACGAGACCTAGATGTCACGGTACAGCAGTCATTGAAAGTTGGCATACAGGTACAGCAGGCGGTGAAGAAGGCAAATGGCATGTTGACCTTCATAGCGAGAGGATTTGAGTACAGGAGCAGGGAGGTCTTACTACAGTTGCACAGGGCCTTGGTGAGGTCACACCTTGAATATTGTGTACAGTTTTGGTCTCCTAATCTGAGGAAGGACATTCCTGCTATTGAGGGAGTGCAGCGAAGGTTCGCCAGACTGATTCACGGGATGACAGGACTGACCTATGACGAAAGACTGAATCGACTAGGCTTATATTCAATGGAATTTAGAAGAATGAGAGGGGATCTCATAGAATCAAATAAAATTCTGATGGGATTGGGCAGGTTAGATGCAGGAAGAATGTTCAAAATGTTGGGGAAGTCCAGAACCAGGGGTCACAGTCTAAGGATAAGGGGTAAGCCATTTAGGACCGAGATGAGGAGAAACTTCTTCACCCAGAGAGTGGTGAACCTGTGGAATTCTCTACCACAGAAAGTTGTTGAGGCCATTCGTTAGATATATTCAAAAAGGAGTTAGATGTTGCCCTTGTGGCTAAAGGAATCAAGGGGTATGGAGAGAAAGCAGGAATGGGGTACTGAAGTGCATTATCAGCCATGATCATATTGAATGGTGGTGCAGGCTCGAAGAGCTGATTGGCCTACTCCTGCACCTATTTTCTATGTTTCTATGTATGAGAGATGTCAGGTTGAGAATACAAGCGAGAACCAGGCTGAATATAGAAAATTCAGAAGGGAAGTGATAATGGAAAGAAGGGGGGCAAAGAGAGACCATGAGAATAGATTGGCAGCTAACATAAAAAGGAATCCAAAAGTCTTCTATAGCCATATAAATTGTAAATGGGTCGTAAGAGGAAGGGTGGAGCCGATTAGGAACCGAAATGGAGACCTACGCATGGAGGCACAGGACATGGCTGAGTACTTTGCACCTGTTTTATCACGGAAGAAGATGCTGCCAAATTCATGGTGAAGGAAGAGGTAGTTGAGATATTGGATGGGATAAAAATTGATAAAAACGAGGTACAGATGTTTCTGATGTTGGGAAGTCCAGAACCAGGGGACATAGTCGAAGGATAAGGGGTAAGCCATTTAGGACTGAGATGAGAAGAAACTTCTTCACTCAGCGAGTTGTTAACCTGTGGAATTCCCTGCCGCAGAGAGTTGTTGATGCCAGTTCATTGGATATATTCAAGGGGGAGTTAGATATGGCCCTTATGGCTAAGGGGATCAAGGGGTATGGAGAGAAAGCAGGAAAGGGGTACTGAGGGAATGATCAGCCATGATCTTATTGAATGGTGGTGCAGGCTCGAAGGTCCGAATGGCCTACTCCTGCACCTATTTTCTATGTTTCTATGTTAGAAAGGTGAGCTCTACTTAAGGACCGAAGAAAGACCATAAGAAATAGGAGCAGGAGTAGGCCGCTCGAACCTCCTCCACCATTCAATAAGTTCAGGGCTGATCATCGACCTCAACTCCACTTTCCCGTCCAATCTCCCTATCCCTTGATTCCCCTAGACTCCAAAAATCTATCCATCTCAGCCTTGAATATACTCAAAAAATCAGCATCCACACCTCTTTGGGGTAGAGAATTCCAAAGATTCACAACCCTCTGAGTGAAGAAATTCCTCCTCATCTTGGTATTAAATGGCCGACCCCTTATCCTGAGACTATGCCCCCTCATTTTAAACACTCCAGCCTTGGGAAACAACCTCTCAGCATCTACCCTGTCAATCCCCTTCAGAATCTTGTATGCTTCAATGAGATCACCTCTCATTCTTCTAAACCCCAGTGAGTATAGCCCATTCTACATAATCTCTCATGAGAGGACAGCCCTCTCATCCCAGGAATCAATCCAGTGAACCTTTGTTGCACTGCCTCTATGGCAAGTATATACTTCCTTGGGTAAGCAGACCAAAACTGTGCATAGTACTCCAGGTGTGATCTCACTAAGGCCAACATGCCTTTTGCCTTCCTTATTGCTTGCTATCCCTGCATGCTAGCTTTCTGTGTTTCTTGCATGAGGACACCCAAATCTCTCTGAACACCAACATTTAAAAGTTTTTCGCCATTTAAAAAATATTATGTTTTTCAACTCTTCCCACCAAAGTGAATAACCTCACACTTCCCTTCATTACGAATGAACTCGGGGACAGTAGGTCGAATGAGAATGAGGAACTGAAAGATATCCTTATTAGGTGGGAAATTGTGTTGAGGAAATCGATGCGAGGCCCCTTGGGGAAGAGTGACCATAATATGGTGGAATTCTACATTAGGATGGAGAAGAGTTAATTCAGAGACCATGGACCAGAACTTAAAGAAGGATAACTTTGAATGTATGAGGCGTGAATTGGCTAGGATAGATGGCGAATGATACTTAAGGGGTTGACAGTGGATGGGCAATGGCAGACATTTAGAGACCGCATGGATGAACTACAACAATTGTACATTCCTGTCTGGCGTAAAAATAAAAAAGGGAAGGTGGCTCAACCGTGGCTATCAAGGGAAATCAGGGATAGTATTAAAGCCAAGGAAGTGACATACAAATTGGCCAGAAATAGCAGTGAACCCGGGGACTGGGAGAAATTTAGAACTCAGCAGAGGAGGACAAAGGGTTTGATTAGGGCAGGGAAAATAGAGTACGAGGGAAGCTTGCAGGGAACATTAAGACGGACTGCAAAAGCTTCTATAAATATGTAAAGAGAAAAAGGTTAGTAAAGACAAATGTAGGTCCCCTGCAGTCAGAATCAGGGGAAGTCATAACGGGGAACAAAGAAATGGCAGACCAATTGAACAAGTACTTTGGTTCGATATTCACTAAGGAGGACACAGACAACCTTCCGCATATAAAAGGGGTCAGAGGGTCCAGGAAGAAGGAGGAACTGAGGGAATTCCTTATTAGTCAGGAAATTGTGTTGGGGAAATTGATGGGATTGAAGGCCGATAAATCCCCAGGGCCTGATGGTCTGCATCCCAGAGTACTTAAGGAGGTGGCCTTGGAAATAGCAGATGCATTGACAGTCATTTTCCAACATTCCATAGACTCTGGATCAGTTCCTATGGACTGGAGGGTAGCCAATGTAACCCCACTTTTTTAAAAAGGAGGGAGAGAGAAAACAGGGAATTATAGACCGGTCAGCCTGACATCAGTAGTGGGTAAAATGATGGAATCAGTTATTAAGGATGTCATAGCAGCGCATTTGGAAAGAGGTGACATAATAGGTCCAAGTCAGCATGGATTTGTGAAAAGGAAGTCATGCTTGACAAATCTTCTGGAATTTTTTGAAGGTGTTTCCAGTAGAGTGGACAAGGGAGAACCAGTTGATGTGGTGTATTTGGACTTTCAGAAGGCTTTTGACAAGGTCCCACACAAGAGATTAATGTGCAAAGTTAAAGCACATGGGATTGGGGGTAGTGTGCTGACATGGATTGAGAACTGGTTGTCAGACAGGAAGCAAAGAGTAGGAGTAAATGGGTACTTTTCAGAATGGCAGGCAGTGACTAGTGGGGTACCGCAAGGTTCTGTGCTGGGACCCAGCTGTTTACATTGTACATTAATGATTTAGACGCGGGGATTAAATGTAGTATCTCCAGATTTGCGGATGACACGAAGTTGGGTGGCAGTGTGAGCTGCCAGGAGAATGCTATAAGGCTGCAGAGTGACTTGTATAGGTTAGGTGAGTGGCAAATGCATGGCAGATGAAGTATAATGTGGATAAATGTGAGGTTATCCACTTTGGTGGTAAAAACAGAGAGACAGACTATTATCTGAATGGTAAAAGATTAGGAAAAGGGGAGGTGCAACGAGACCTGGGTGTCATGGTACATCAGTCATTGAAGGTTGGCATGCAGATACAGCAGGCGGTTAAGAAAGCAAATGGCATGTTGGCCTTCATAGCGAGGGGATTTGAGTACAGGGGCAGGGAGATGTTACTACAGTTGTACAGGGCCTTGGTGAGGCCACACCTGGAGTATTGTGTATCTCATAGAAACGTTTAAAATTCTGACGGGTTTAGACAGGTTAGATGCAGGAAGAATGTTCCCAATGTTGGGGAAGTCCAGAACCAGGGGTCACAGTCTAAGGATAAGGGGTGAGCCATTTAGGACCGAGAGGAGGAGAAACTTCTTCACCCAGAGAGTGGTGAACTTGTGGAATTCTCTACCACAGAAAGTTGTTCAGGCCAATTCACGAAATATATTCAAAAAGGAGTTAGATGTCGTCCTTACTACTAGGGGGATCAAGGGGTATGAGGAGAAAGCAGGAATGGGGTACTGAAGTTGCATGTTCAGCCATGAACTCATTGAATGGCTGTGCAGTCTCGAAGGGCCAAATGGCCTACTCCTGCACCTATTTTCTATGTTTCTATGTTTCTAAAGGCCGATAAATCCCCGGGTCCTGATAGTCTGCATCCCAGAGTACTTAAGGAAGTGGCCCTAGAAATAGTGGATGCATTGGTGATCATTTTCCAACAATCTATCGACTCTGGATCAGTTCCTATGGACTCGAGGGTAGCTAATGTAACGCCACTTTTTTAAAAAGGAGGGAGAGAGAAAGCGGGTAATTATAGACCAATTAGCCTGATGTCATTAGTGGGGAAAATGTTGGAATCAATCATTAAGGATGAAATAGCAGCCCATTTGGAAAGCAGTGACAGGATCGGACCGAGTCAGCATGGATTTATGAAAGGGAAATCATGCTTGACGAATCTTCTGGAATTTTTTGAGGATGTAACTAGTAGAGAGAACCAGTGGATGTGGTGTATTTGGATTTTCAAAAGGCTTTTGACAAAGTCCCGCACAAGAGATTGATGTACAAAATCAAAGCGCATGGTATTGGGGGTAATGTACTGACGTGGATAGAGAACTGGTTGGCAGACAGGAAGCAGAGAGTCGGGATAAACAGGCCCTTTTCAGAATGGCAGGCAGTTAATAGTGGGGTGCCGCAGGGCTCTGTGCTGGGACCCCAGCTCTTTACAATATTCATTAATGATTTGGATGAAGGAATAGAGTGTAATATCTCCAAGTTTGCGGTTGACATTAAACTGGGTGGCGGTGTGAGCTGTGATGGGGACGCTAAGAGGCTGCAGGGTGACTTGGACAGATTAGGTAATTGGGCAAATACATGGCAGATGCAGTATAATGTGGATAAATGTGAGGTTATCCATTTTGGGGGCAAAAACACGAAGGCAGAATATTATCTGAATGGCGGAAGACTAGAAAAAGGGGAGGTGCAACGAGACCTGGGTGTCGTGGTTCATCAGTCACTGAAAGTGGGCATGCAGGTACAGCAGGCGGTAAAGAAGGCAAATGGTATGTTGGCCATCTTAGCAAGGGGATTTGAATATAGGAGCAGGGAGGTCTTACTGCAGTTGTACAGGGCCTTAGTGAGACCTCACCTGGAATATTGTGTTCAGTTTTGGTCTCCCAGTCTGAGGAAGGACGTTCTTGCTATTGAGGGAGTGCACCGAAGGTTCACCAGACTGATTCCAGGGATGGCTGGGCTGTCATATGAGGAGAGACTGGATCAACTGGGCCTTTATTCACTGGCATTTAGAAGGATGAGAGGAGATCACATGGAAACATATAAGATTCTGATGGGACTGGACAGGTTAGATGCGGGAAGAATGTTCTCGATGTTGGGGAAGTCCAGAACCAGGGGACATAGTCTTAGGATAAGGGGTAGGCCATTTAGGACTGAGATGAGGAGAAACTTCTTCACTCAGAGAATTGTTGACCTGTGGAATTCCCTGCCGCAGAGAGTTGTTGATGCCAGTTCATTGGTTATATTCAAGAGGGAGTTAGATACGACCCTTACGGTTAAAGGGATCAAGGAGTATGGAGAGAAAGCAGGAAAGGGGTACTGAAGGAATGATCAGCCATGATCTTATTGAATGTGGAGGCGGGGTCTTTGAATATATTTAAGGTGGAGAAAGACAGATTTTTGAATGATAAGGGAGTGAATGGTTATGGGGAGTGGGCAGCTGAGCCCAAGATCATATCAGTCTTGATCTTATTAAATGACGGAGCAGGCTCGAAGGGCCGAATGGCCTACTCCTGCACCTATTTTCTATGTTTCTATGTTTCTATACTCCATCTGCCATCTTATTGCCCACTCATTATAGTCTATCCTTTTCCCTTTGCAGACTCTTTTGTATTCTCCTCACAGCTTACTGTCTCACCTAGCTTTGTATCGTCAGCAAACCTGCATACATTACACTTGGTCCCACTGGGACCGTTCTAGAATCTAGGGATCTTTGGAAGATCAAAACCAATGCATCCACTATCTCTGTAGCCAGCTCTGTTAAAAGCTGTGAGGTCCAGGGGATTTGTCGGCTTTTACTCCCATTCGTTTCTCTAGTACTTTTTCTCTACTTGCATTAATTACGTTAAGTTTCTCACCCTCATTAGACCCTTGGTTCCACACCATTTTTGGCATGCTTTTTATGTCTTCAACTATGAAGACAGATACAAAATATTTGTTTCACCATTCTGCCATTTCCTTATTCCCCATAATGGCTTCTGTAGTCTCAGTCTCTAAAAACCAACCTTTATAAGAACATAAGAAATAGGAGCAGGTGTAAGCTTTTTGGCCCCTCGAGCCTGCTCCGTCATTTAATAAGATCAAGACTGACATGATCTTGGGCTCAGCTGAACTTCCCTGCCCACTCCCCATAACCATTCACTCCCTTATCATTCAAAAATCTGTCTTTCTCCACCTTAAATATATTCAAAGACCCTGCCTCCACAACTCTCTGGGGCAGAGAATTCCACAGATTTATGACCCTCTGAGAGAAGAATTTCCTCTTCATCTCAGTTCTAAATGAGTGGAAACATCCTCTCTGCATCTCAGTATCTTATATGCTTCAATAAGATCAGCTCTCATTCTTCTGAACTCCAGTGAGGCCCAACCTGCTCAACCTTTCTTGCTAAGACAACCCCTTCATCTCAGGAATCAACCTAGTGAACCTTCTCTGAACTGCCACCAATACAAGTATATCCCTCCTTAAATAAGGAGACCAAAACTGTATGCAGTACTCTCGGTGTGGTCTCATCAATACCCTGTACAGTTGTAGCAGGACCTCTCCGTTTTTATACTCCATCGCCCCTTACAATAAAGGTCAATATTCCATTTGCCTTCCGAGAGATTGTGGCGGAGGCGCAGCAAATGAGGGTACGGGGCCCAGAAGACCCCAGGACCCAGGGGCAGCACGGGCCAGCCCACAATGCAATATGTGTGCATGCTCGGTCATGCAGCAGAACTGATCTCCAGTTGTCCTGGTTAACCCTTGCCACTGGATAAAGGCCTAGCTCTGTTAAGCCCGTGTGGTGGTTGATGTGCAACAGTCACCACACGTTAAAAAAAATCACGCACAGGCATCTTCCACACCCTCAATTGGAGTTCAGGACTAGAACATCAGGCCCTTCATTGAAACATCTGTGGACTTGTGGAAGCAAGTCATCTTCGCTCGAGGGACTGCCTATGATGATGTAGCTGCATACTTATGCTTTGTGTTTCATGCACAAGGACCCCCAGGCTCCCTCTCTACTGCAGCATTTTGAAATTTTTCTCCATTTAAATTCTAATTTGCTTTTTTATTTTTCCTGCCAAAGTGGATAACCTCACACTTTCCCACATTATACTCCATCTGCCAAATGTTTGCCCAGTCACTTAGAATGTCTATATCTCTTTTCAGATTCTTTGTGTCCTCCTCACACATTGCTTTCTCATCCATCTTTGAATAATCAGCAAGCTTAGCTGCATTACACTTGGTCCCTTCATCCAAGTCATTAATATAGATTGTAAATAGTTCAGGTCCCAGCACCGATCCCAGTGGCACCCCACTAGTTACTGTTTGCCAACCGAAAAATTACCCATTTATCCCGACTCTGTTTTCTGTTCGTTAGCCAATCCTCTATCCACGCTAATATATTACCCCCAACCCCGTGAACTTTTATGTGGTACCTTATCAAATGCCTTCTGGAAATCCAAATACATCACATCCACTGGTTCCCCCTTATCCACCCTGCTCATTACATCATCAAAGAACTCCAGCAAATTTGTCAAACATGATTTCCCTTTCATAAAACCATGCTGACTCTGCTTGACTGTATTATGTTTTTCTAAATGTTCTGTTCCTGCTTCCTTAATAATGGACTCAAGCATTTTCCCAATGACAGATGTTAGGCTAACTGGTCTATATTTCCTGCGTTCTGTCTCCCTCCTTTTTTAAATAAGGGCATTACATTTGTGGTTTTCCAATCCGCTAGGACCTCTTCAGAATCCAGGGAATTTTGGGAGATTGCAACCAATGCATCCACTATCTCTGTAGCCATATTTTTAAGACCCAAGAATGCAGGCCATCAAGTCCAGGGGTCTTATCCACCTTTAGTCCCATTATTTTACCGAGTACTTTTTCTTTAGTGATAGTGATTGTTTTAAATTTCCTCCTTGCTATAGCCCCTTGATTATCTATTATGGGATGTTTTTAAGTGTCTTCTAACGTGAAGACCAATACAAAATATTTGTTAAAAGTCTCTATCATTTCCCTGTTCCCCATTATTAAATCCCCAATCTCATTCTCTAAGAGACCAATGTTTACTTTAGCTACTCTCTTCCTTTTTATATATCTGTAGAAGCTTTTACTATCTGTTTTTATATTTCTTGCAAGTTTACTCTCTTAATCCATCTCTTTATTTTTTTAGTTGTCCTTTGCTGGTTTTAAAACATTTCCCAATACTCTGGCCTCCCACTAATTTGGCAACATTGTATGCCATTGTTTTCAATTTGATACCAGCCTTTACTTCCTTAGTTAACGGCAGATAGTTCTCCCTTTTCTTAAAGTCTTTTCTTCTTATTAGAATATAATTTTGTTGAGAGTTATGAAATATCTCCTTAAATGTCTGCCACTGCTTATCAACCATCTTACATCTTAATCTATGTTTCCAGTTCACTTTAGCTAACTCTGCCTTCATACCTTTGTAATCACCTTTATTTAAGGTCAGGACACTGGTTTGAGACCCATCTTTTTCATTCTCCAACTGAATTTGAAATTCAACCATGCTATGGAAATCTCCGGTTTTCTTTTCCGCACTGCTGCCGCTTTGGGTGCAGGATCTGTACCGCGATCGCTCAGCCCAGCACGCTGCTTGAGTGCCGGGCTGATCACGCAGCACCACCGCTCCCCGGTAGTCCAGGCAAATGAGTTTCCAAGTTGCAGAGTATGCAGCTTGGACCTGCTCTTGAATTCAGGGAAGAGCACCTCATACGCGGCAGTGCTACGCAGCCCAGTGAATACACATTAAATGGTAGGACCCTGAGAAGTGTAGAGGAACAAAGGGACCTTGGTGTGCGTGTCCACAGATCCCTGAAGGTAGCAGGCCAGATAGATAAGGTGGTTAAGAAGGCATACATTAGCTGAAGCATAGAATACAAGAGCATGGAGGTTATGTTTGAACTGTATAAACTCTGGTTAGGCCACAGCTAGAGTACTGCGTGCAGTTCTGGTCACCACATTACAGGAAAGATTGCACTGGAGAGAGTACAGAGAAGATTTATGAGGATGTTGCCTGGAATGGAGAATTTTAGCTATGAGGAAAGATTGGATAGACTGGGTTTGTTTTCTTTGGAACAGAGGTGGCTGAAAGGAGGTGCATAAAATTATAAGGGGCCTAGATATAATGGATAGGAAGAACCTATTTCCCTTAGCAGAGGAGTCAACAATCAGGGGGCATAGATTTAAAGTAATTGGTAGGAGGTTTAGAGAGGATTTGAGGGGAGCATTTTTCACCCAGAGGGTGGTGAGGGTCTGGAACTCATTGCCTGAAAGGGTAGCAGAGACAGAAACCCTCACCATATTTTAAAAGTACTTGGATGTGCACTTGAAGTGCCATAACCTACAAGGCTATGGACCAAGAGCTGGCTAATAGCTCTTTGTCGGCCGACACGGAAATGATGAGCCAACATGGCCTCCTTCCATGCTGTAAATTTCTATGATTCTATGTAAGGAAGTGGAGCACTTGATTTACCGCTCCACTTCCTTTCAGGAACTGTAACCCAATTTATCACGCGAGGTGAGAGACTTCTGCACCAGGCGCAAAATCTCGTCCCTCACAAGCGTTACCACCCCCAAATAAGGCAGTACTGAGTTTCTAGGTCATTATCTGGTCATTGCTGTCACCTTTCCGACATTACAACAGTAACTACACTTCAAATGTACTTCATTGTTTGTAAAGTGCTTTGAGATGTTGTGAGGTTGTGAAAGACGCTATATGAACTTTTATTTACCAGTAAATTTATTTTTGAATTGAAGTGGACAGAACTAGGATACTGCGAGCCATAACCACTAACATGGATCTTAGTATAGCATAAACAAACTTTAAGGCCTAGACATATGGCAAGTAGGAAGCGCACTCCAGAGTATAACCCAGAGTATGCCACCCACCATATTGCCAATGGCAATGACCCATAACTGAAACAGGCTTTAGTCCCTTTGCATATGCAAATAAAGGGTCCCACTACAAGAGTAGCTTGCGCTGAGGTATTTGGTGCCCATTTGCAGCAAATTTTAAATTGTTTCGGACAATTGAAGCTAATAGGTGAAGCTGTTCTGTGCAATGTTACAAAATTATGTTTGTCTTTTGATAGCCCCATTCAGCAGCTGCTTAAACAGAACTTTTGAGCTGCAAGGTTGGAACTTGATTACTTCTCTTCTCTGTCAACAGATGGTTTGAAAGAAGAAGAAAATCTTCTCAAAAAACGTAAGTTCTATAGTAAGGAGAAGGTCTGCGTGAAAGTCATTTGTGCTGTCTTATAGATGTCATAGTTTAAGGGCGGTCAGTGCTACTCCAAGGAATGTACCGAGAGCCAAAAGAGAAAGATTTAAGTGCCTTCTAAAGATAATCACAGTCATTGCGATTGTATTATATATTTTAAATTCCTCCACAGGACAAACCTCCGGTTCAGAAGTTTTTTGTTATAAGGATAGGTATAGTCAGAGATGATGAAACACAGTGAGGACCACAACAGTTCCTTTGCTGAGACTATGTAAATAACATTTGTGAAGAGAAGCACACAAAGCTGAATATAAGTCGCATTGTTAAATGAATGTTGTGGAGTTTCACTTAGTTATCTGTGGGATCAAGATAAATTTTACAAAATTTAAATCATAGAATCGTAGAAAATTACAACACAGGAGGCCATTTGGCATATCATGAATGTGTTGGTCAAAAAAGAGCTACCCAGCCTAATCCCACCTTCCAGTACTAGGTCTGTAGCCCCGAAGGTCACGGCTCTCTCAGTGCATATCCAAGTACTTTTTAAACGTGATGACAGTATCTGCCTCTACCACCCTTTCAGGCAATAAGTTCCAGACCCCCACCACCCTCTGGGTGATTTTTTTTCATCATCACCCCTCTAATCCTTCTACCAACTACTTTAAATCTATGCCTCCTGGGTATTGACCCCTCTGCTAAGGGAAACAAGTCCTTCCTATCCACTCTATTTAGGCCCCTCATAATTCTATACACCTCAATTACATCTCCCCTCAGCCTCCTCTGTTCCAAAGAAAACAACCCCAGCCTATCTTTCCTCATAGCTAAAATTCTCCAGTCCTGGCAACATCCTCGTAAATCTCCTCTGAACCCACTCTTGTGCAATCACATCTTTCCTGCAATGTGGTGACCAGAATTGTACGCAGTACTCAAGCTGTGACTTAACTTCCCTGCATTTTGATTAATTTTAAATGTATGATTTTTTTTTAAATTTACAGATTTTAAAGAGTCTAAAAATAAACTTACCTTAAATTTAACAGGATTTTAAATGTTTAAATTATTGAAAAAAATGTATTTTTCTGTCCTTTAAAAGTCTTACGCTGATAAAAGAAAGCCTTATACCTGCTTTTATCAGTCGTATGAATTTCAAAGGCATTCAATGGGCAGTAGTTGGCAAATATCCCAACTCTCCGCCTACGGGTGCCCTTTACTTCCAGATTTGTCAAGAGGATTCTTGACAGGTCGCAAGTTCCGGCTTTAGGCACATGCGCTTCGCATACCTAATTCCGGAACTTGCGTGGTCTCTACGGGCGCGTGCCCACCTCGTATGCGCCCATAGGGGCCGTGACTTCAGGGCCATTATATTTTCAAACAAGAGACAAATAGATGTTGCAAAGGAACCTGCAGGCTTTTTCTGGATTGGGATATATCCAATTCCCATATTTTCAGTTACTGCACAACATAATTTGCAATGAATGTCCAATATGTTCTGAAACTCCATTGATAAACTGATATTTGAAAGCTGTCATAAGCTTTTGATGCCCCAATTTCTGTATGTTTATCAGTGTATTTCCATAATGTAGTTGTACATTTGTGTTCTGGTAGCGACATTTGACTATTTCAGTTAGTTTTTTTGATTTAAGTATTTCTATTCTGTCAACAGTTACATCGAAGCAGAAACAAGTTGTTGATATTGAAATGCGTAAGTTCTAGAATAGGAAAAACTAGATATGAATAATGCGAGCAATATTTGGTATTGCACAAATACATGCCATTTATTATTGCTGCAAAGGACTGTCACCATGTTTCAGCTTTAGACATGGCTCATTTTCAACAGTAAAATCAAATTCATTTTGGAATATTTTTTGGCAAATTTTTGCAGTGTTGATGCAATGTTAACTGCTCGTGCCAGTCTCCGTGACAGACTGCGTGATGGGCCAATTTTTACTTTTTGGTAACTGAGCGGCAGAGTGCACTGGTCAGCTGCCCGTTCCGGCAACGAAGAGATCCCTGCAATTTTGTTGTCTATTCGGCTCAACCGCCCATGGAACCGATCAGAGACTGCTCAGCACAGGCTCCAACCAGATCCGACTAAAAATGGCAATCGGGATCCTATTTACGTAGTAATACCCTAATTTCTATATTAAAAGGGACCTCGCGCCTAAATCAAGAAAGCAAGAAAAAATGTCACATGAAGTTCTGCATGTGTGGACTGGGTGTGGGCGAGGGCTCAGCTTGTTCCTTCATCCCATCACACATCTGCATTTACAGTTTTGCTTTATAGGTTTGAGCCCTCCTTTTCGAAGTTATAAACTTTTAAAAAAAAAACCTTAGTGTTGTCTTCCCTCCTCCTTCTTCCCTCCCTCCATGTCTCTCAAGGATAGTGATTTGGTATTGATTAAAGAAACTATTACAGCGGTGAGGAGGATTGATATGTTAGAGGGATCATCAAATGAGGCCATATAGATCGAATTGAAAAATAAAAAAGGGGCGATCACACTGCTGGCCGTGTATTATAGACCCCCAAACAGTGGAGGGATAGAGGAGCAAATATGTAGGCAAATTACTGTGAAGTCCAAAAACCATAGGGTAGTAATAGTAGGGGATTTTAACTATCTAAATATTGATTGGGACAAATTTAATGTGAAGGGTATAGAGGATGTGGAATTCTTGAAATGCATTCAAGACAACATTTTTAGTCAGTATGTAGCAAGCCCAACACAAGAGAGGGTGGTTTTGGATTTAGTTTTGGGGAATGAAGCTGGGCAGGTTGAAGGGGTATTAGTGGGGGAGCACTTGGGTGCCAGTGACCATAATTCAGTCAAATTCAAGTTTGTTATGGATAAGGACAAGAATAGGCCTGAAATAAAAGTTCCAAATTGAGGAAAAGCTAATTTTGCTAAGTTAAGGAGGGATTTGGGCATAGTGGACTGGAACCAGCTACTTGTGGGTAAATCAGTATTGGAACAGTGGGAAGCATTCAAGGAGGAGATCCGGAAAGCTCAGGCCAAACATGAGCCCTTAAAGAAAAAGGCTGGGAAAAATGATCCTAGAGCCCCCTAGATGTCTAGGGACTTACAGGGGAGGATTAAGAAAAACGCTTATGTCATATACCAACAGCTAAATACTATAGAATCTTTAGAGGAATATAGAAAGTTACGAGGTAAAGTTAAAAAGGATATTAGGAATGCTAAGAGAGACCACGAGAAATTCTTGGCCAGTAAAATTAAGGAAAACCCTAAGATTTTCTATAAATATATTAAGAGTAAGAGGGTACTAAAGAAAGGGTAGGGCCTATTCGAGACCATGAGGGTAATCTTTGTGTGGAGGTGGAAGGTGTTGGTAGGATTCTTAACGAATACTTTGCATCTGTTTTCACAAAGGAAAGGAGCAATGCAGATACTGCTATCAAGGAGGAGTGTGATATTCTTGATGAAATAAATATAACGAGAGAGGAAGTATTAAGGGGTTTAGCAGCTTTGAAAGTAGTTAAGTCCCCAGGCCCGGATGAAATGCATCCCAGGCTGTTGAGCGAAGTAAAATAGGAAATAGCAGAGGCCTTGAGCATCATTTTCCAGTCCTCTTTGGATCTGTGCATGGTGCCGGAGGATTGGAGGACTGCTAATGTAGTACCCTTGTTTAAGAAGGGAGAAAGGGATAGGCCGAATAATTACAGGCCTGTCAGCCTAACCTCAGTGGTGGGAAGATTATTGGAAAAAAATCATTTAGGACAAGATAAATCTGCATTTGGAAAGGCAAGGATTAATTAGGGACAGTCAGCATGGATTTGTTAAGGGAAGATCATGTTTGACTAATCTGATTGAATTTTTTGAGGAGGTAACCAAGAGGGTCGATTAGGATAGTGCATACGATGTAGTATATATGGACTTTAGCAAGGCTTTTGATAAGGTCCCACATGGTAGACTGGTCATGAAGGTTAAAGCCCATGGGATACAGGGCAAAGTGGCAAGTTGGATCCAAAATTGGCTTGGAGGTAGGAAGCAAAGGGTAATAATTGATGGATGTTTTTGTGACTGGAAGGATGTTTCCAGTGGGGTTCCGCAGGGCTCAGTACTGGGTCTCTTGCTTTTTGTGGTCTATATCAACGATTTAGATTTGAATATAGGGAGTATGATTAAGAAGTTTGCAGACAACACTAAAATTGGCTGTGTGGTTGATAATGAAGAGGAAAGTCATGGGCTGCAGGAGGATATCAATATACTGGTCAGGTGGGCAGAGCAGTGGCAAATGGAATTTAATTCTGAGAAGTATGAGGTGATGCACTTTGGGAAGGTTAATAAGGAAAGGGTATACACATTAGGCCGTAGCTACTTAATACTGTAGATGAATAAAGTGACCTTAGAGTGCTTGTCTTCAGATCCCTGAAAGTAGCAGGCCAGGTGGATAAGGTGGTTAAGAAGGCATACGAAATGCTTGCCTTTATTGGCTGCGCATAGAATATAATAGCAGGGAGGTTATGCTTAAATTGTATAATACTTTGGTTAGGCCACAGCTGGAGTGCTGTGTGCAGTTCTGGTTGCTGTATTACAGGAAGGAAGTGATTGCACTGGAGAGGGTGCAGAGGAGATTTACTTAGATGCTGCCTGGAATGGAGAATCTTAGTTATGAGGACAGATTGGATAGGCTGGGTTTGTTCTCATTGGAACAGAGGAGGTTGAGAAGAGACCTCATTGAGCTGTACAAAATATTGAGGTGTCTGGACATAGTGGATAGTATGGGTCTATTTCCATTGGTGGAGGGGTCTATAAATGAGGGGGCATAGTTTTAAGGTGGTTGGTGGAAGATTTAGAGGGGATTTGAGGGGGGGAGGGGCATCTTCACGCAGAGGGTTGTGGGGATCTGGAAATCACTGACTGGAAGAGTGGTGGATGCAGAAACTCTCACCACTTTTAAGAGATGGTTGGATGGGCACTTGAAGTGCAGTAACCTGCAGGGTTACTGACCTAGAGCTGGTAATTGGGATTAGACTGGATGACCCTGTGTTAGATGGCGCAGATATAATGGTAAGTACTGCAGGGAATCGAATACGGCCAGGGTGATCTCCTGGACTAATGTCAATCACCTGGATGGGTCGGAGAGGAATTTTCCCAGATTTTTTCTCTCGAAATTGGCCTGGGTTTTTATCTGGTTTTTGCCTCTCCCAGGAGATCACATGGCTCCGGTTGGGGTGGAGTGTAGAATGTTTCAGTATAAGGGGTGTCGCAGTTGTGTGAAGCAGTCTGGTTGGGCTGGGTGCTCGTTGCCTTCCCGTCATTTTTCATAAGTTTATATGTAACTTTTAGAGCTGCTGACCAAGGGCCGTGCGGCTCTTTGTCGGCCGGCGTGGTCACGATGGGCTGTAATGGCCTTCTTCTGCGCTGTAAATTTCTATGTTTCTATGTTTCTAAGTGTGCAGTGTCAAATGAAGTAAATGCAGTTATGGTGAGGCCCGAGCAGCAATGTGGTCAGGTGCTGATGCTCTCTGTCCTGTGCAGCATCAGGTAATTACAGAGAAGGTTTCTGTGGTTGTTAGTGCTGCTGGTGTGACTGGTGATGCTGGTGTTGGATCAGATTCTGAAGACCAAGGTGAGAGAGTATAAAACGCACCCATGCTGATGGAATAGATGGTAGCTGAAGTAGAGATGACAGAAGCGATCTGTCAATCGTGCGAGAGGTAATGAGGTCAGGCTACATGGAGACTTGTGTAAAGACTTGCACCATCCTGAATCTGCAGCGGAAATGCAGTTCAGAGATGCAAGTGCTTAGGGGAATAAATCTGAATCAGTTGGAAGCTTTGAGTTGACATCTGAAGCTTTCAACTTATCAGCTGAATCAATGGCCACTGACCTGCCTCAGCTTCACTGATGAGGTCTAGGCACAGTGGGAGGCCTGTGGGAGACCAGTAAAAATTAAAAAGCTGGAAAAAAAAGCATTGTTAAGTGACTGTAATCAAGCCGCTAATGATTTGAATTGGGTCCCCTGCCACTGCCTGTCAGATCTGCTCATCAGATCAGACTGACATCGGGAAAGGCAGGTGTGAACGTTTTGACAGCGGGTTCGCGACCAAGCGCAGAAGTCCAGCCCCGCCAGCTAAATTGGGCTTACTGTCTTGAGAGGGCAATTCCGGGGCGCTAACCAATGCAAATTTTCCACCGTTATGCAGAGAGACACATAGCACTGGTGGGAACACAGTTGTTCCCCTTTCCATTAAAGGGGAGGCCACGCTGCGGACTCTGCATGAGGGAGAAGTGGTCACCGCTAGAATACCAGGGAGCAGGGTGCCAAGGCAGCAGCCCGGCACAGAAGTGGAGTGCCAGGCTGCAGCATTGTGTCACGGACCCCGCACTATGAAGATGAGAAAGCCAGACTGGAAAGTTGGCCATTTTTAACATTTTCATTGCCGCACCTCCCCTTTAATTTTTACCCCACGAGTGGCCTAAAACCCAGTATACGCCCTGCGATGTTGTCGTGGGCATTGTCTGCTGCAACCTCACAGGGCACCACCAAATCTTTGCTCCGGGGCATAAATGGGTCGCTGTGCATGATAATGACTCTCGTGGGATTTTGCGGGAGTCTTTAGCAGTACCTTGCCCGGGTGTGAAATTGTTTGCATAAACGACCCGAATTTTTCCCCCCTAGTTTCTCTCTCCCTTCCTTTTTCAATAATGGAGTGACATTAGTAATTCTGCAATTTAATAGCACAATTCCAGAATCAACCTACAAAAAATGCCGATAGTCTCATTTTAAGCCACACGTTTCCAAAATTGGCAAGTAAACTCAGGCTACTATAAATTTCAGATTAAATAATTAGTTGTTTGATATTATTGAACTTATTCTTTAATCAGAACGTTCAATAGTTTTAGTGCTCAGATGTTAAAATGTGCAAGGTTTCAATGGAATTTTATATTTTCTTTTAACAGAAAAGTTGAAGGAAGAAGAAGCAGCTCTTCTGAGAAACTGTAAGTTTTAGAATGAGGAAAGATTTAATTTGAAAGACCTTTGAGCAGTTTTCAAAGTTTAAAGATAATGCTTTTATGTGGAATGAGTGGATTCTGGTTGATGTCATAAACCTTGTGGTCATAGCTTATTACAATGCAAGAGGAAAAGCCACATGTGTAAACTTTAGTGCAACTAGGATGCCTATAAATGTACATTCAGCCCCTTCTAACACTTTTTGAAGTGGAAGTCTGTTGAAACTATGAGTAGTGGGGAGAAGTTTATTATGAAACCAACCACTAAAGTGAATTTATTCTCCAACAGCGGAGTTCTTCAACAGCTCATACTATTAAATAATTACTTGTTTGATATTTGTTGTGAACTGTGCAAAATTCTAACCCAACATTTTCTCTCTCTAAAATAGTGCAGCAACAGCGTCAAACAGATGCATTATTTAGCAGACGTAAGTTCTAAATTGAAAACATTTATGCTAGACCCATTTACCGGTGATGTAAGGCAAAGAATTGGGATTGGTGGGATGATATCATCCAGTGGAATTCCTACCAGTTTTGCTGCTGTTGACCCCAATGTACTGTATACCTGCATGAAGCTGTCAGCAACACATCTTGGCAGAAGTGGTTATTTACTGGTTCCTTACAGTAGTCTGGTGCAAAGTCCTTCGGATATAACCCGTTCTGGAAAAGGCACAAGTTTTTCCTGAAAAAAATTTCCCTTTCATCCAAATTGCTGTCACTCCTTCTCAACAGCTTGCCTCTGCTGGCAGTTACTTACCTCTATACCTAGCTGGAACTCCAGCTGTACTGTCACTGGCACAGGCTCCATCTATTTGATGAAAATTGCCCTGACCCCAGGAATGTTACAGGATCAGTGGCACTTAAATGCAGCAGATGCAAGTCCTGCTCCATGATGGTTATGGTGGCAGAGCAAGGTAGCAGATTTTCAGGGTTGTGTCTTGGAGTTGTGATGGCTGATTCAAATCGACTGCTCCCAGCAAGGAGCTGCACTTGCAGAGTGAGCCAGTCGTGAAAACTGGCTCCTTAATTTTCTGTAAATGAATTTAAATAGATGGAAAATTCAGAGCCACCCCCTCTTAGTTTCCTAACTTCATAGTCCTCTCATAGTTCAGTCATTTGTGAAATAAAGTCAGCATATGTGTGTCAGAGAATTTTGTAGTGCTGACATCAACTATCTGCGAGTTCCCTGTCTCTCCATCTCCAACTGAAAGGTATGCAGCTGTGCCACTTATCTCCAGGACCTTCTCCTCTGCATCTGTTAGCTGGACTATTTGTGATGGGCCACCTCGCCCTTGTATCTTGCACTCTCTTCTCCCACAAGGGGCAAAAAATCCAGATCTGCGAGTGTGTGACAGTCGGGTATGCAGTGTATTCGGTGAAGGTGAATATGAGACAGATGCATCACATTGCACAAGGATTGGGGTGAGTGGCAATGGTGGATAGATAAATGGAGAGGTGATAAAGTGCATAGAAAATGAAAGCTGGGTACTGCTCAAAGTTAAGTGGGTATGAGAAGTGATCTGATGGAGTATGCGTATCAAGACAAAATGAAAGGGGGCAGAGTCATAAACCAAAAATGTAGGTGAATCAGCAACTGTATTCACTTTTCCTGACCACGTTAGGTTATTAACCCACATCAAAGACCAGGGCACAACATTCCTGCTGCTCACCTCCTCAGTTACCTCCAACCACGTCTTCTTGGTGAGAACCGCAGGTTTCTTCCTTCTATTGCTGGTGAAAGGTATGTCTTTCCTGCTCCTGACTGCACCCAGCATTAAATCAGTGATGCACCACTGATTCTGGGTGCTGCCCTTGCTCTACGTGCACCACCCATTGTTACACCTCCAATTTCCATCTGTACATTGTCCCTTTAAATACAACTGAGATCGCATCATATGAGTGCATCACACTCGCTGCACAGCTTGAAGACGCGAAACCCAGAGGTCAAAATGAATTGTTTCAACTCAGTTAGGATCAGAGATTATGACCTGCTGAGTTGACTTTGGGTTTCACCCATAATTGCACAGCCCAACCCTCCCTCCCACCACCTTCAGATTAAAATCTAATAGTACAATAGGAGACCATTTGCCCCATCATGCCTGTGCCAGCTCTTTGAAGGAGCTATCCAATTAGTCCCGCTCAGCTGCTCCAAAATAGCAAATAGTGAAATGTGTTATGAACGTGTTTAGCAGTTGCGCACTAATATCACTTTTAGACTCATATAATAATCACAATCATATACAGCCTTCCTTCATCATCAACTCCCTCCTTATTTGATCCACACTAGAATCTACCTTTGGAGCCAGTCTTTGACTGCTAAATACTCCCAAAAATATCAGCACAAAAGGAGGCCATTAGGTTCATCATGTCTATGCCAGCACTTTGAAAGATCCATCAAATTAGTCCCATTTCCCTGTTCTTTCCCCATGGCTCTGCAAACTTTTCCTTTTCAAGAATCTATCCAATATCCATTTGAAAGTCACTATTGAATCTGCTTTTTCCACCCCTTCAGACAGTCCATTCCATTCTCCTCATCTCCCCTCTGTTTCTTTTGCTAATTATGTTAATTCTGTTTCCTTTGGTTACCGATCCTCCTTCCAGCAGAAACATAAATTCCTAATTTTGAACAGCGCCTTTAAATCTCAGATTAAACTTCTCTACTCTAAGGAGAACAATCCCATCTTCTCTAGTCTCTCCACATACCTCATCCCTGATACCATCCCTGGTATTTCTTTACATAGTTTATATTACACGCAACTCACAACAATCAATAATCAAATCTTGGGAGCACTGCAAGCATAACAGCACATCCTAACCTCATATAAATAAAAAAATGTTAATTTCTCACTCTGTTTCTAGCTCACAGAATGATCCATATGCTCAGCATCTAGGATACATTTGTTCCAGATCCTTGTTTTTCAAAATAAGGATAATCTTCCTAATAAGGATACAACAACATGCTTGCCATTCCTCCCTCGTCACAATCTTCCTCGCTGCCATGCTCCACCTCACAGTCAACAAGCTCCCCATTGGAGTGGAACTAAACTACAGAACCAATGGGAAGCTGTTCAACCTTCGCCATCTCCAGGCCAGGTCCAAGATCACCCCAACCTCTGTCGTCGAGCTACAGTACGCGGATGACGCCTGCATTTGCACACATACAGAGGCTAAACTCCAGGACATAGTCGATGTATTTACTGAGGAGTACAAAAGCATGGGCCTTACGCTAAATATCAGTAAGACAAAGGTCCTCCACCAGCCTGTCCTCGCCATGCAGCACTGCTCCCCAATCATCAAGATCCACGGCGCGGCCCTGGACAACTTGGACCATTTCCCATACCTCGGGAGCCTCTTATCAACAAGAGCAGATATTGACGACGAGATTCAACACCGCCTTCAGTGCGCCAGTGCAGCCTTCGGCCGCCTGAGGAAAAGAGTGTTTGAAAACCAGGCTCTCAAAACTGGCACCAAGTTCATCGTCTACAGGGCTACAGTAATACCCGCCCTCCTGTATGGCTCAGCGACATGGACCATGTACAGTCGGCACCTCAAGGCGCTGGAAAAATACTACCAACGATGCCTCCGCAAGATTCTACAAATCCCCTGGGAGGACAGAAGCACCAACATTAGCATTCTCGACCAGGCCAACATCTCCAGCATTGAAGCACTGACCACACTTGATCAGCTCCGCTGGGCAGGCCACATCGTTCACATGCCAGACACGAGACTCCCAAAGCAAGCACTCTACTCGGAACTCCTTTACGGCAAATGAGCCAAAGGTGGGCAGCGGAAATGTTACAAGGACACCCTCAAATCCTCCCTGAAAAAGTGCAACATCCCCAAAGACCGCTCTAATTGGAGGAAGTGCATCTGGGAGGGCGCCGAGCACCTCGAGTCTCATTGCCGGGAGCATGCAGAAATCAAGCGTAGGCAGCGGAAAGAGCGTACGGCAAACCTGTCCCACCCACCCTGTCCCTCAATGACTATCTGTCCCACCTGTGACAGGGACTGTGGTTCTCGTATTGGACTTCAGCCACCTAAAGACTCATTTTAAGAGTGGAAGCAAGTCCTCCTCGATTCCGAGGGACTGCCTATGATGATGATGTTTCCTAACACTTTCCTACTCATTCTTAACGCTGCTTGTGCCATGATCTTTATGGCATTATTATTACTTAAAACTTGATGCGAATATATTTAGAAAGATGCTTTGCACAATCAACCAAATATTTTGAGTACTTAACTATACAATACAAATCCAATATAAACCATGATACCAAAACTCAAGTGCTTTATTACATAATCAGCACTGATGACTGATCGGGTTGGCAGACCCGCTGCGAGGTCACTTCCACATCGCACCCGAATGGAACACCACAGCACTGGACTGGTGCGGAGAAAAACTGTAAAAAACGGTAAATGCGTCTGTTTCGAGCAGAGGGCAAATCCTACCCCTTGGATGTGAAATTCGATAAGGCCCAAAAATGGGCAGGGGTACATTAATTTGGTGCTGCCTGCTAATTTGAACCATTTTAGTCCACAGCCCAGCACGAACTTGCGCTCAGCAGGAGGCCCAATGTCACGTTGGAGGAGGGACACTGTATTTTCTGAAATCAAGGCTGTCATTTTTTAAAGCAATCTCGAGGAGTAACTAATGGGACTGAAGGCAGATAAATCCCCAGGGCCTGATGATCTGCATCCCAAAGTATTAAAGAGGTAGCCATGGAAATACTGGATGCATTGGTTGTCATTTTCCAAAATTAAAGATTATGGAACAGTTCCTGCAGATTGGAGGGTGGCAAATGTAACCCCACTATTTGAAAAAGGAGGGAGAGAGAAAACGGGGAACTACAGACCGGTTAGCCTGACATCGGTAGTAGGGAAAATGCTGGAATATATTATAAAGGATGTGATAATGGCACATTTAGATACTATCAATGGGATTAAACAAAGTCAACATGGATTTATGAAAGGAAAATCATGTTTGAGGATGTAACTGATAGAATAGATAAGGGAGAACCAGTGGATGTAATGTATTTGGATTTTCAGAAGGCCTTTGATAAAGTCCCACATAAGAGGTTAGTGTGCAAAATTAAAGCACATAGGATTGGGGACAATGTATTGGTATAGATTGAAAATTGATTAACTGACAGGAAACAGAGAGTAAGAATAAACAGGTCTTTTTTGGGCTGGCGGGCAGTGACTAGTGGGGTACCTACCACAGGGATCAGTGCTTGGGCCCCAGCTATTCACAATATATATAAATGATTTGGATGAGGGAACCAAATGCAATATTTCCAAGTTTGCTGATGACACAAAACTAGGTGGGATTGTGAGTTGTGAGGAGGATGTAAAGACGCTGCAAGGCAATTTAGATGGGTTGAGTGAGTGGGCAAACACATGACAGATGCAGTATAAGAACATAAGAACATAAGAATTAGGAACAGGAGTAGGCCATCCAGCCCCTCGAGCCTGCTCCGCCATTCAACAAGATCATGGCTGATCTGGCCGTGGACTCAGCTCCACTTACCCGCCCGCTCCCCATAACCCTTAATTCCCTTATTGGTTAAAAATCTATCTATCTGAATACATTCAATGAGCTAGCCTCAACTGCTTCCTTGGGCAGAGAATTCCACAGATTCACAACCCTCTGGGAGAAGAAATTCCTTCTCAACTCGGTTTTAAATTGGCTCTCCTGTATTTTGAGGCTGTGCCCCCTAGTTCTAGTCTCCCTGACCAGTGGAAACAACCTCTCTGCCTCTATCTTGTCTATCCCTTTCATTATTTTAAATGTTTCTATAAGATCACCCCTCATCCTTCTGAACTCCAACGAGTAAAGACCCAGTCTACTTAATCTATCATCATAAGGTAACGCCTTCATCTCCGGAATCAGCATAGTGAATCGTCTCTGTACCCCCTCCAAAGCTAGTATATCCTTCCTTAAGTAAGGTGACCAAAACTGCATGCAGTACTCCAGGTGCGGCCTCACCAATACCCTATAGAGTTGTAGCAGGACCTCCCTGCTTCTGTACTCCATCCCTCTCGCAATGAAGGCCAACATTCCATTTGCCTTCCTGATTACCTGCTGCACCTGCAAACTAACATTTTGGGATTCATGCACAAGGACCCCCAGGTCCCTCTGCACCACAGCATGTTGTAATTTCTCCCCATTCAAATAATATTCCCTTTTACTGTTTTTTTTTCCAAGGTGAATGACCTCACATTTTCCGACATTGTATTCCATCTGCCAAACCTCAGCCCATTCGCTTAACCTATCTAAATCTTTTGCAGCCCCTCTGAGTCCTCTACACAACCCGCTTTCATACTAATCTTTGTGTCACCTGCAAATTTTGTTACACTACACTCTGTCCCCACTTCCAGGTCATCTATGTATATTGTAAACAGTTGTGGTCCCAGCACCGATCCCTGTGGCACACCACTAACCATCGATTTCCAACCTGAAAAGGACCCATTTATCCCAACTCTCTGCTTTCTGTTAGCCAGCCAATTCTCGATCCATGCTAATACATTTCCTCTGACTCCGCGTACCTTTATCTTCTACAGTAACCTTTTGTGTGGCACCTTATCGAATGCCTTTTGGAAATCTAAATACACCACATCCATCGGTACACCTCTATCCACCATGCTCGTTATATCCTCAAAGAATTCCAGTAAATTAGTTAAACATGATTTCCCCTTCATGAATCCATGTTGCGTCTGCTGGATTGCACTATTCCGATCTTGATGTCCCGCTATTTCTTCCTTAATGATAGCTTCAAGCATTTTCCCCACTACAGATGTTAAACTAACTGGCCTGTAGTTACCTGCTTTTTGTCTGCCCCCTTTTTTAAACAGAGGCGTTACATTAGCTGTTTTACAATCCGATGGTACCTCCTCAGAGTCCAGAGAATTTTGGTAGATTATAACGAATGCATCTGCTATCTCTTTTAATACCCTGGGATGCATTTCATCAGGACCAGGGGACTTGTCTACCTTAAGTCCCATTAGCTTGTCCAGCACTACCCCCCGAGTGATAGTGATTATCTCAAGGTCCTCCCTTCCCACATTCCCGTGACCAGCAATTTTTGGCATGGTTTTCATGTCTTCCACTGTGAAGACCGAAGCAAAATAATTGTTTAAAGTCTCAGCCATTTCCACATTTCCCATTATTAAATCCCCCTTCTCATCTTCGAAGGGACCAACATTTACTTTAGTCACTCTTTTCCGTTTTATATATCGGTAAAAGCTTTTACAATCTGTTTTTATGTTTTGCGCAAGTTTACTTTCGTAATCTATCTTTCCTTTCTTTATTGCATTCTTTGCTGTCATTTAAAATTTTCCCAATCTTCTAGTTTCCCACTAACCTTGGCCACCTTATACGCATTGGTTTTTAATTTGATACTCTTCTTTATTTCCTTGATTATCCACGGCTGGTTATCCCTTCTCTTACCACCCTTCTTTTTCACTGGAATATATTTTTGTTGAGTACCATGAAAGAGCTCCTTAAAAGTCCTCCACTGTTCCTCAATTGTGCCACCATTTAGTCTGTGTTTCCAGTCTACTTTAGCCAACTCTGCACTCATCCCACTGTAGTCCCCTTTGTTTAAGCATAGTACGCTATTTTGAGACGCTACTTCCTCACCCTCAATCTGTATTCAACCATACTGTGATCACTCATTCCGAGAGGATCTTTTACTAGGAGATTGTTTATTATTCCTGTCTCATTACACAGGACCAGATCTAAGATAGCTTGCACCCTTGTAGGTTCTGTAACATACTGTTCTAAGAAACAATCCCGTATGCATTCTATGAATTCCTCCTCAAGGCTACCCCATGCGATTTGATTTGACCAATTGATATGTAGGTTAAAATCCTCCATGATTACTGCCGTTCCTTTTTCACATGCCTCCATTATTCCCTTGATTATTGTCCGCCCCACCGTGAAGTTATTATTTGGGGGCCTATAAACTACGCCCACCAGTGACTTTTTCCCCTTACTATCTCTAATCTCCACCCACAATGATTCAACATTTTGTTCATTAGAGCCAATATCGTCTCTCATAACTGCCCTGATATCATCCTTTATTAACAGAGCTACCCCACCTCCTTTCCCTTCTTGTCTATCTTTCCGAATTGTCAGATACCCCTGTATGTTTAATTCCCAGTCTTGGCCACCCTGCAACCACGTTTCTGTAATGGCCACCAAATCATACCCATTTGTAATGATTTGTGCCATCAACTCATTTACTTTATTTCGAAAGCTGCGTGCGTTTCGGTAGAGTGTTTTAATGCTAGTTTTTAAACTATGATTTTTAGTTTTGACCCCTCCTGCAGCCCCTTTATATTCATACATATTGTCCCTTCCTATCACCTTGTGGTTTACGCTTTCCCCAGTGATACTCTGCTCTGTTGCCTCCTGCCTTTTGCAGTCTTTCTTGGGGTCCTGTTCATCTGAGCTCTCCCCTACTCTAACTAGCTCAGAGCCCTCTCCTGGGTTCCGAATACTCCTCGCATTGAGGCACCGAGCTTTCATGCTTGCCTTTTTATTACACTTTGACCCTTTAGAATTTTGCTGTACAGTGGCCCTTTTTGTTTTTTGCCTTGGGTTTCTCTGCCCTCCACTTTTACTCATCTCCTTTCTGTCTTTTGCTTCTGTCTCCATTTTGTCTCCCTCTATCTCCCTGCATTAGTTCCCAATGTGGATAAATGTGAAGTTATCCACTTTGGTAGGAAAATCATAAGGACAAAGTAATATTTAAAAGGTGATGGCTTGGGAAGTGTCGATGTACAGAGGGACCTGGGTGTCCTTGTACACCAGTCATTGAAAGCAAACATGCAGGTGCAGCAAGCAGTTTGGAAGGCAAATGGTATATTGGCTTTCATTGCAAGAGGATTTGAGTCTTACTACAGTTATACGGGGCCTTGATGAGACCGCACCTGGAGTAGTGTGTGCAGTTTTGGTCTCCTTACCTAAGAAAGGATATACTTGCCATAGAGGGAGTGCAGCGAAGGTTCACCAGACTGATTCCTGGGATGGCAGGACTGTTGTATGAGGAGAGATTGGGTCGACTGGGCCTGTATTCACTAGAGTTTACAAGAATGAGAGGGGATCTCATTGAAACGTATAAAATTCTGACTGGGTTGGATCGACTGGATGCGGGAGGATGTTTCCCCTGGCTGGGAAGTCTAGAACAAGGGGTCACAGTCTCAGGATATGGGGTAGGATATTTAGGTCCGAGATGAGGAGAAATTTTTTCACTCAGAGGGTGGTGAACCTGTGGAATTCTCTACCACAGAAGGCTGTGGAGGCCAAGTCACGGAATATATTTAAGAGGTAGATTGATAGATTTCTAGAAACAAAAGGCATCAAGGGGTATGGGGAAAAAGCAGGAATATGGTGTTGAGATAGAGGATCAGCCATGATCATATTGAATGGCGGTGCAGACTTGAAGGGCCGAATGTCCTACTACTGCTCCTATTTTCTATGTTTCTATGAGCCTTTAAAGGTGAAGTACCTTCTGAAAAAAATAAAAAATCATTCAAAAATAGACAGTCTCTAGCTCAACTGCCTTCTGAAAAAAACATTAAAAATCATTCCAAGCTGGGCAGTCTTCAGCTCTTAAAGCTGAACTGCCTTCTGCACACAGGAAAAGTGCTTCAGCACTAACACAAATGGCTCAATAGGCTAGAGAAAGATCTTGCACACAGCACTCCAGCTTTGTGCTACTGCAAGAGAGGTCCTCTACCCACAGGGGGACAGGAGGCCCTCCAGAAAGAAGGATGTGGGAGCAGATCGCTGAGGTCGTCATTGCCAGCAGTGTTGCTGTTGTATATGCAGACTATGGATGTACTCTCTGTGTCGTCACTGTGTGATTGCATAAGCTGGATACTTGTTTACCTGATGTACTGTCAATAAGGTTTACACTGTGTATATACATGCTGGAACCACTAGAGGGTGCAACTGGTGGAGACCGGGGGTTTCCTGCCCTGTGGCAGGGCCCAGTATAAAAGGCTGCCCACCATGCTTGTGCCTCACTCGGGAGTTTGGAATACAGGACCAAGGTCACTACAGTACAATACATTGCCTCGTGAAGTCATTCATAAGTACATTATGAACATAATAGTTGCTCCATGACCTGGCTCCAGTGCTCAAAGAAGTTTCATCACCTCAGACAAGTGGTCAAGGGCAGTGAATGCATCCTACCAACTGCACCCATGAGTCTCATACACTGCTCGATGCACCCCTCCTCTCATCATTCATCTACCAACAATCTCCATCAAACACGAGCCACACCTCACATTCCTAGCTTCACCTCACCCTCTTGGAGAAGACAGTGCCATTCTTTGCAGGGTTTGAAAGATGCTGGTATCCTCGTACGTTATCCTTCTTCTCACAACCCACTTACCCCTCAGCCCACAATCTCTTCTAATTTATAAGCACCTGTTGCCTTATCCACCTCCCCTCACCACAACTGTTCCCTTGAGCCTTCCTCATTTCAGATACCCAAATAATCCAGTCTATCCAGCCAGTGGTTGACCAAGAAGAGGAAGAGGAGAGTGAAAAAGAGGAAGAAACACTATCACTTAGGGGTATGGTAGCATAGTGGTTATGTTACTTGGCCAGTAATCCAGAGGTCTGGACTAATTATCCAGAGACATGGGTTCAATTCCCACAAAGGCAGTATCAGTAATTGTAAAACCCCATCTTGTTCATAATGTACTTTGGGAAGGAAATCTGCCATCCTTACCTGATCTGACCTATATGTGACTCCAGAGCCACAGCAATGTGGTTGACTCTTAACTGACCTCTGAACTGGCGGCTCACTACTAACTTCTCAAAGGCAATTAGGGATGCATAATAAATGCTGGTCTTGCCAGCGATGCCCACATCCCATGATCAAATAAAAAAAAACTCAATTAGACACTCCTTGAGGTCATCCTGCAAGGCCCTCTGCAGTCTCCCCCATTGAAAGTCAACAGACATTCTGCAGCCACTGGGGTAGTGCTGCATGTCATCACTAGGATAGGCAAAGGTGCACGCACAAGACAGTCACTAACGAAATGCATAAGGGTGATTAGTTGATTTTTTGATGTAATATTAGATGCATACATGGATAAAGTTGTATAGGAAAGTTGCTTTGTGGTGGCTTTTATTTCAGCATTGTTTGAAGAGAATGCTGTGATCGTCAGTAACAGAGGAATGGGAAGGTTCGGGACTAATGTTGAAAGGGGAATTGGGGTTGCAGTCACTGGTACTGCAGGCAGATGATTCGATCCAGGATATCCTAGCCAGAAAGGGATTGTCTGGGTTGCCTCCTTCATTCGCTTCCTCCTCTTCTGCTCTTCCTCTTCTGCTTCCTCCTCTTCTGCTTCCTCTGCAAGCAGCTTATCGCCTTTGCTGCTTCTGCTTAATCTCCATGTGACATTGCAGCCCAACAAGGACTACAACTAGAGCCCCCAGAACTGTGAGCAAGTGGTCATCTCAGAGATCTTCCTTTAACATCCAAAGCCTTGCAAGCTTCCCGCTTAACTTTCTGCACTCCCTGTACACTTTAACAACTTTTTAAACGTATTGCACCAAGCCACTATTGCAATAAAATGTACAAAAATACACTCCAAAAGCTGAAATTGAAACTTTTCTGAAAGATATGTGTGTCCCTTTAAGAAGCGCTGACAGCATCTCTGAACAATCACTGCACGCAACATCTTCCATGGGAGAGGACAGTATGGAGTGCGGCGATGCCCAAAATGATAGCCGTGCGTCAATTCAAGCATTGCACGTCGATTGACGTCACGATCTGCACATTTATATGGGGGAGGCAAGCACAGGCAATAGCTGCTGACCTCATGTTCCACGCCAGAAGCGGGCAGAAGCGAGGCGACTCCCATGTTTTCAACAAAACCGGCCTTAACAGCTGGCGCTACAATGCTGAATTCCCTAGGTCCTGCAATTACGGTGTACATCTGAAATTCCTCTCTCTGATAGTTTAGTGGAACTATTAATTTGTTTAAAATAAGTGGCATAACACCTCCACTAAAATAGCAGAAAAAGGTATTTGAGGTGAATGTGGAAAGTGCCCAAGCCATAATTTCTGAGCGATAGTTGAACAGATAGTGAAATGAGCCCTCAGATTCTGCTGATTTTCAAGCGCTTTGTTACATTTTTACAGTGAATCTGTGACAAAACCTTTTAGCACAATAGAACCCAAAAGTTGAAACTCAAAAATGAAAGCTGTCCCAAGTGATAATACAAAAACAAAAATATTTGAACATGCCTACCAGATTATTGGAGAGGCCTATCCATCAGACAGCAGGAATGGCAACCAACAATGGGAATTTATTTTCCTGCAAATTAATCCTTTAACTAAATAATTGATTGCTAATTATTATTGCACATACATTCTTTACAGCAATGTTCAGTAATTTCAGGAATTTATCTTTGTGATTTGCAATATTTTATTGAATGAAGACTGTTATTCTCTGTCAACAGAAAGAATGCGTCAGCAAGAAAATCTATCTAGACGAAGACATGGTAAGTTCTAGAATAAAGACTTTTGCCCCAATTTTCTTCTCTTCTGAGATCATAAAATTCATAGCTCTTCAAAAATTAATTGCATGAAGCGCTTTGAGATGTATTAATGTGATAAAAGTGCCCTATTAATGCAAATATTATTTATTAGCCATTCAGCATAAATCAGTGTTTGAATCTTTTGACGTTTCTGTTCTGCATGCTTTAGTAACACAGCAAGCATAGCATTTGCTCAGTGGGACGCAATAAAGAAAGTAGTGCCTTGAAATTCATTTGCGCTATTGAAAAATATTATATAAGGCTACCCAGTGGCATTGGCCAGTAATGGTTTAAAGCATTGTACTACTAACTGGGCAGTTGCTGATGTAATAAAGCAAGAAGCTCTCCTCAGAACTCATCAGATTGAGTTGCATTGTTTTTTGCAGCTCTCCTATATATTCTCGCTTCTGTCACACCAACTCATTGGTTCCAAAGATAGCAACTGTCTGGCATCTCACCAAGGTGACCATTCTTCATGTGTGGGTCCAAATAGTGTTCACCAATGAAGCCATCACAGTCCACAACCATGATAGCAACTGACAATTCAGCACAGACCAGTACAACACAATGAATTATAACTTTTAAGCTAGTCTTCAGCCAATTCAATTCACTCCACGTGATATCAGCAAATGGCTGAGCGCATTTGATACAACAAAGGCTATGGGCCCAAACAACATCCCGACTGAAGATTGTGCTCCAGAACTAACCGTGCCTGTAGCCAAGCTGTTCCAGTACAGCTACAATTACTGCCATCTATCCGACAATGTGGAAAACTGCCCAGGTATGCCCTGTCCACAAAAATCAGGACAAATCCAATCCGGCCAATTACTGCCCCGTCAGCCCACTCTCAATCATCAACAAAGTGATTGAAGGTGTCATCAACAGTGTTATCAAGCAGCACTTACTCGCCAACAACCTGCTCACCGATGCATAGTTTGGGTGCCGCCAGTCCCATTCGGTTCCAGTTCTCATTACTGCCTCGGTTCAAACATGGGCAAAGGAGCTGAATTCCAGAATTGAGGTGAGAGTGACTGCCATTGATATCAAGGCAGCATTTGACCGAGTGTGGCATCAAGGAGCCCTAGTAAAACTGAAGTCAATGGGAATCAGGGAGAAAACTCTCCACTGGCTGGAGGTATCCTAACACAAAAGAAGATGGTTGTGGTGGTTGGAGGTCAATCATCATAGCCCCAGGACATCGCTGTAGGAGTTCCTCAGGGCACTGTCCTAGGCCCAACCATCTTCAGCTGCTTCATCAATGACCTTCCCTCCACCCTAAGGTCAGAAGTGGGGATATTTACTAATGACTGCACAGTGTTCAGTGCCATTTGCAACTCCTCAGATAATGGAGCAATCTATGCCTGCATGCAGCAAGATCTGGACGACATTCAGGCTTGGGCTGATAAGTAACATTTGCGCTGCACAAGTGCCAGGCAATGACTATCTCCAACAAGCGAACGTCTAACCACTGCCCCTTGACATTCAACGGCTTTTCTATCGGCGAACCCCCCACCATCAATATCCGGGGGTCACCATTTACCAGAAACTTAACCGGACCAGCCACATAAATACTGTGGCAACAGGAGCAGGTCAGAGGCTGGGTATTCTGTGGCGAATGTTTCACCTCCTGACTCTCCAAAGTCTTTTCACCATCGACAAGGCACAAGTCAGGAGTGTGATGGAATACTCTCCACTTGCCTGGATCAGTGCAGCTCCAACAACACTCAAGAAGCTCGACACCATCCAGGACAATGCAGCCCACTTGATTGGCACCTCATCCACCACCTTAAACATTCACTCCTTCCATCACCGACGTACCATGGATGCAGTGTGTACCTTCTGCAAGATGCACTGCAGCAACTCACCAAGGCTTTTTCAGCAGCACAACCCAAACCTGTGACCTCTACCTTCTAGAAGGATAAGGGCAGCAGACGCAAGGGAAGACCACTACCTCCATGTTCCCTTCCAAGTCACACACCATCCTAACTTGGAAGTATGTTTCCATTCCTTCATCAGCACTGTGGGAGTGCCTTCAGCACACAGACTGCAGTGGTTCAAGAAGGTGGCTCACCACCATCTTCTCAAGAGCAATTAGGAATGAGCAATAATTGCTGGCCTTGCCAGTGATGCCCACATCCCATGAACAAATAAAAAAAAGTATTTATCCAATTCCCTTTTAAAGGCTGCTATTGAATCTGTATCCACCATCCTATCAGGTAGTGCATTCCAAATTCTAGCCACTCGTTGAGTAAAAAAGTGTTTCCTCTTAATTACACTATGGAATGACAAGCTCCATTTGTAGGTTGGTCCTGTGAAGTCCAAAACCATATGCTCAACATCTGAAGGAGCACTTAGACTGGCCATCGGACCAGCAGGTTCATGCACCTCTTATTTGTTTTTCATCACTAAGTGCTCACACATGCAATTCAATAACCGAAACCCTTTGACCTGAACAAAGATGTACTGGTGCTTGCCTGGGTTGGAGTCTATATAATATATTCTATAATCGAATACACTCATTAAAATGAAGGAGTGGAAAATTAGTTGATGCAAACTGGGTGCACTGACCTCTATGTCTGATTCACTGCTCCACATTCCTGGTAAATGTGACTCCACACCAGGAGCCAACATTTGCAAGAATTATTGCTTTCAGGATTAGTAACGTGAACCTTTTGATCGGCTACCAACAAACAATGAAAGATTTAACCTCAAACAGCTCTCTAATCACTCATAGAACTAAATCATTATCTATTTGTGAGCAATAGTCAATACTTTTAGCAATTAGATTTTTGGGTTATGATCAACTTGAATGTTTCTATTCAACAGAAAAGTTAGAAGAAGAGAGAAAAAAACCTTGTGAAAGGCGTAAGTTAAAAATGAGATTTACTCAATTTACTTTTTTTGAATTAGCAAACTGTGCCACACATTAGGCAGATTGAGACTGAATCATAATGTATAGGGGCAAAAAATATATTTTATAGTACAAAATTGAACTGGTAGCTGGTATTGTTGCTGCGTTGCTAAAAGGTCTGATTTTCAGATAATATACAACAAGGAGACTCATGTAATTGTATCCACAAGACTATTTTGCAATAAAACACTTGTCTGAGTGTAATTTTAAAATGCAAAAGAGTCAGGTGTAATAATTTGTTGGAAACTTCCTTGCATCTGTTCCAACGCCACCTCTGTAACTTCACCAGAAATGCAGTGGAAACCCCATTTATGCACAAACAGGGTTACCACTGCATTTCCTGTGAAGGTACAGTGGCAAAGTTTGGGGTAGTTCAGAGGAAATTCCTTGCCATTGTTTAGGATAACTAAAATTTAACACCCAATGAGAAGCCTCACTCACAGATAGCATGGGATGAAGATAGGAATACAACATTGTAGTCTCAATTCTCTGATCTGTGCTCCGGGTGAGCAAGGCTCCCAACTGAGACATGGAAATTACTCCTGTTAAGAGGTAAAAGTATAAGTTTGGAAAGTATAGTGATCAATACTATCAGTTGAACACTTAACCAAATTTCACTCTCTGCTATTTTAACAGGGCCCATTTATTTTCAATAAGTTCATAGAATCATAGAATGATAGAGGACAGAAGGAGACTATTCGGCCCATCATGCCTGTGCCTGCTCTTTGATAGAGCTGTCCAATTAATCCCACTCTTCTGCTCTTTCCCCATAGCCCTGTAAATGCTTTCCCTTCAAGTATTTATTCAATTATTTTTTGAATGTTACTACTGAATCTGCTTCCACCACCCTTTCAGGCAGTGTATTCCAGATCACAACAACTCGCTGTGTAAAATAACATTTCCTCATGTCGCCTCTAGTTCTTTTGCCAATCACCTTAAATCTGTGTCCTCTGGTTACCAACCCTTCTGCCACTGGAAACAGTTTATCCTTATTTACTCTGCCAAAACCAATCCTAATTTTGAACACCTCTATAACATTCACTCTTAACCTTCTCTGCTCTAAGGAAAACAACTCCAGCTTTTCCAGTTTCGACACATAACTGAAGTCCCTCATCTCTGATACCATTCTGCACCCTCTCCAAGGCCTTGATATCCTTCCTAAAGTGTGGTGCCCAGAATTGAACTGAGGCCTAACTTTTGTTTTATAGATGATAAAGCAACTTCCTTGCTTTTATATTATATTCTTCTATTGATAAAGTAAAGGATCAACCTATGTTTTTTTTTTAACAGTCTTCTCAAATCATCCTACAATCAAAGATTTGTGTAAATACACTCCCAGGTCCGTTGCTCGTGCACCCCTTTTAAAATGGTTTAATTTAATTTATATTGCCTCTCCTCATTCTTTCTACCAAAATATGCCGCTGCACACTTCTCTGCGTTAAATTGCATCTGCCATGTACATTATTTACTTGAGTGAGATGGAGCATTGCATCAAAGAAGATTGAAAAGAGCGTTGGTGCAATGACGCAGCCCTGCTTGATCCCAGTCGGGACGTGGATTGGGTCTGTGATGGACCCGTTGGTCAGGATCATGGTTTGCATGTCGTCGTGGAGCAGGCAGAGGGTGGCGACAAACTTTTGGGGGTAGCTGAAACAGAGGAGGACGCTCCATAATCCCTCATGGTTGACAATGTCGAAGGCCTTTGTGAGTGCAAAGAAGGCCATGTTCAAGGGTTGCATTTCTTTTGTAGTTGTCGCGCAGTGAAGATCATGTCCGTTGTACCCCTTAGTGGACGGAATCTGCATTGTGACTCTGGGAGGAGCTCTTCAGCCACAGGGAGAAGAAGGTTGAGGAGGATTCTTGTGATGACATTCCCAGTGGCCGACAGCAGGGAGATTCCTTTATAGTTGCCGCAGTTGGACTTGTCCCCTTTTTTGAAGATGGTCACGATCATGGCATCTCAACTCCCAGCATTGTTCTCCTCCTTCCGGATAAGAGAGATGAGGTTATGCATTCGTGCCGATAGTGTTTCTCTGCCATACTTTAGTGCCTCAGTGGGTATTCCATCTGCTCCTGATGCCTTGTTTCTGAGCTGACGGATGGCCTTTTCTACCTCGTGCAGGGCTGAGATGTGGCGGGAGCATGCTGCAGGATGGAGTCGAGGACACTCATGTTGAAGGCAGAGTCTTGGTTAAGGAGATCTTTGAAGTGCTCCTTCCAGCGGGTCCTGACTGCTTCGGTGTCCTTAATGAGTGCCTCTCTGTCCTTGGCCAGTGAGATGGGGCGTTGGGTGCTTGGGGTCTTAGGTGCTCTTAACTGCGATGAAGAATCCTCGCACTCTCAACAAGCTCCCCACTGGAGTGGAACTAAACTATAAAACCAATGGGAACCTTCATCGCCTCCAGGCTAGATCTAAGGTCATCTCATCCTCTGTCATTGAACTACAGTACGCGAACGACACGTGTCTGCGCACATTCAGAGGCTGAACTCCAAGCCATCATTAACGTCTTCACCGAGGCATACAAAGCATGGGCCTTACACTAAACATTCTTAAGACAAAGGTCCACCAACCTGACCCCACCATACAGCACTTCCCCCAGGTCATCAAAATCCACGGCACTGACTTAGACAACATGGACCATTTTCCATACCTCGGGAGCCTACTATTAGCAAGGGCAGACATTGATGACGAGGTCCAACACTTCCTCCAATGTGCCAGCGCAGCCTTCGGTCGTCTGAGGAAGAGAGTGTTTGAAGACCAGGACCTCAAATCTGACACCAAGCTTATGGTCTACAGGGCAGTAGTGATACCTGCCCTCTTATATGGCTCAGAGACATGGACTATATAGAGTAAACACCTCAAAGCACCACCAGCGCAACCTCCACAAGATCTTGCAAATACACTAGGAGGATAGACACACCAATGTCAGTATTCTTGCTCAGGCCAACAACCCCAGCATCTCCTCCATGTTGTGGAGGTGTTCTTCAGTATCGTGACCTGTGATGAGGCTGTCATCTTGAAAAGCCACCGTCCTTGGAATCGACTTGAGGAGGCTTTCCATATTTCGCTGAAAGATCGCGGCGGCCGAACGGACATCTGTTATACTCAAACAACCCTTGTGTGTCGTGATGGTGGTCAGCTTCTTTGACTCACTCGCCAGCTCCTGGGTCATGTAAGCTGAGGTCAGGTCCAATTTTGGAAAAAGTTTGCCACCGGATAGCATCGCAAAGAGGTCCTCCGCTCTCGGTAGCAGGTACTGGTCTTGGAGTGACACCCGATTGATGATGGCCTTGTATTCACCACATATCCTGACCGACCCATCCGCCTTGAGCACCGGCACAATCGGGCTCACCCAGTCACTGAATTCGACTGCTGAGATGATGCCGTCCCTCAGCAGGCGGTCCAATTCGCATTCTATCTTTTCCCGCATCACGTATGGCACCGCTCTGGCCTTGTGGTGTACTGGTCTGCCGTCCGGTTTATGTGAATCACTACCTCTGTCCCCATGAAAGTGCCGATGCCGGGTTGAAATAATGAGTCAAATTTGTCCAGGAGCTGTGAGCATGATACTCGCTCCACAGAAGAAATTGCATTGACATCGCCCCATTTCCAGTTCATGACAGCAAGCCAACTCCTCCCCAGTAGTGCAGGACCATCCCCCAGGACAATCCAGAGTGGCAACCTGTTCTCCGAATCTTTGTGGGTCACGACTACCGTGACGCTGCCTAGCACCGGAATGATCTCCTTTGTATACGTCCATAGCTGTGCGTCAATCGGCAATAATTTTGGCCTCCTGGCCTTGGACACCCACAACCTTTCAAACTGTTTGATACTCATCAGGGACTGGCTGGCCCCCGTGTCTAGCTCCATTAATACTGGGATGCCATTGAGGAGCATTTTCATCATTATCGGTGGTGTCCTGGTATGAACTGTATATGTGCTCCACATGAACTCGCTGAACTTCAGCTTCCCACGATTTTTCCCAGTATTCATTTGGCCTTGTAGGGCTTACATCAGGCCCGTCCTCCTCGTACATCAACCTGGCTGCAGGCTTCCTGCACATATGCGCCAAGTGACTGCTGACGTTGCAGTTTCTGCAGGTATATTGCTGATACCTGCAAGCTCTGGCTGGGTGTTTGCCTCCATACCTCCAACATGAGCTGGAGTCCTCGTTGTTGGAAACAAAAAGTCCATTCCCAGTCGAGTGTTTCTGACTGTCTCTGTAACTGTCCTTAAGCGCACCATTAACAGGTGTTGATGGCCCCATTGCTGGCCGCATTGTCCATTGCGATGGCATGAATCGTCGTTCAGCTAGCCATTGTCTCTGTTGAATTCCCCCTTTGGGTTCGACCACATGCTGGGGCATGTCCAATTGCCCTTGTCTGCCTAGAGAACTGTGTGCCGCGTTAACAATGTTGACTCCCTGGTTGTTTGCCGCATTTGAGCCAAGATTTTTGTCATACATCATTCTGGTCTCTTCCTCCCCTGAGATAAATGTCTGGGCTATCAGAGCCGCCGCTTCCAAGGTCAAGTCTTTGGTCTCAATCAGTTTCCTGAAAACCCCAGTGTGCCCGATGCCCTCAATAAAAAAGTCTCGTAGCATCTCCGCTCTGCATGCATCTGTGATCTTACATAGGCTTGCCAATCGCCGGAGATCTGCCACGAAGTCAGGAACGCCTTGCCCTTCTCGCTACCGGTGCGTGTAAAACCGGTGTCTCGCCATGTGCATGTTGCTCGCCAGTTTAAGGTGTTCCCCGATCAACTTACTGAGCTCTTCAAATGTCTTGTCCGCCGGCTTCTCTGGCGCTAGAAGGTCTTTCATCAGGAAGTACGTTCTGGATCCACAAACCGTCAGGAGATGAGCCCTGCGTTTGTCGGCCGAATCCTGTCCCAACCATTCCTTAGTGACAAAACATTGCTGTAGTTTCAATCGTCACCAACACAGTACCTCTCTTCTGTGCTGCTAGTGGCCATGCTCGTGTGGGTTAAATCCCAGTTTCTCGTCGCCAATGATATGTCCTTACTATACAGTATAAATGCACACGAGGCCCATACTTGAGAGAAGATCACTCTGTGACCAGTTACCTTTAATACCAAGACCTCAAGTGATGAAGGTGGATGGAGCTCCCCCTTTTATACCTGAAAGTCCAGGTTAGGAGTGTCTCCCACAAGTTCGCCCCCTGTGGTCAATGTTCTCAAGTTGTACAACTTAGGTCAGTTCATACATAGGTTACAATGATAGTTGAATACATGATAGTACCAATGCATGATCAAATACCCATTTGTTCCCTTCTTCCAGGTATCACTTGCCTCATGTTGTTATATGATTATATTAGTTCCTCTTTGGATTTTCTTTATGGCTCCCTTGAGCCCGGAGTCAACGAGTGGTCAGCTTGTGGCTCTATTGTGTTTTATGCGTACGTGTGGTTTTAAGCATACCTCTTGTTTAGCCAGCTCAGCGCCTCCACAGTAACCAGATAACATCTTTGATAATCAATCTTGCTCTTACAATGGAGCTGAATATCAGGCGCTGCGCCCACTGCCCTAGACGAATATCTAGCCCTTTAAGTAATATGTAACAGTTCATATCACTTAAATGTTACCTCTACAAAATGATTGGCCAGGAAATTTTTCAGAAGTGCTCACACTCCACTGGTCTTTCTTTGCTGGAAGTGAAGCGGAAATCCCATTGAGACGTAAACAGGCTTACCGTCACACTTCCGGATAAGCATGATAGCGAAGTTCAGAAATTTCAATACTTACTATTTTTTTCACGTGCAAGAGTTGAACTCTACTTCAATTCTTTTTAAACAGGGAAGTTGAGGCGTTCAACTGCTGAGGCTAAAAAACGTAAGTAAACTACATTTGAGTTTTGAACCTCTGGTCTATGGATAGCCATCTACTGCTTTATAATGTTCATTACAACTTTAACATTCAATTGTCGTTTTATCGAATTTTACTCGATTTTCAGATTATCTACAATCTACAATGTAGCAAAGCCAATTTGACACTCACCATCATTTTTTCATCACAACACTAATTTTTACATTGCGAAATGACTCCAAAACTTGGGTAAAAATAGCAGAAAATACTGCTGTGACAGAGCCTCACTAGATACAATGGCAAAGGACAGATTGGGAGCAACAATGTTGTAGCCACGCTTATGCCCAACAAGGCTCCGTACTGGGCGACGTAACAGTACAATTTGTGCCTTTAGTAAAACATGTAACACGCTTGATCTAAAAATGATTTTAACTTGCAAGGTGCCATTTTATGAATTTGCGTGCAGCTTCGCCTGTGGCACAGCATATCTAAATTTGGGTGAAACCCCCTGCCAGGAACGCAAATTCACAGATGACACTCTCCTACTCCTCAGTGGTACCTGATGCAATGAACTAGAATGCATGATAGTCCTCCTCACAGCTGCAGTGTAAAGGCACATGGACCGAGAAATTGGATAAGGCCTAGAAATTGGATATGGCTAAGAAATAGGCAGTGTTAAGTTTAAATGAGGTTAAGCTCCGCCACCTGAAAATCACCTCGGTCACATTCAAAATTCATGCTCACTCTTCATTAACATGATTGTAGTCATGATTTCAGCACGAAAACTGATGCTCATTAGCTTTACATTCATACTGGTGGACCAATACTGGGGCCAGTCTAATTTAGTCATGATTGCCACAGGCTTTTTCCACTACTTAAAGGGGAGGTGCATGAATGCCGCAACATCTCATTGTTTGGGTATTCAACTGCCTCAACAGCAAAGTAAAGAAGCAGCACAACAAGGAACCAAAGTTAAAAGTGCACATGGCAGAACCTAAGTGGAGGGAGCGAGCTCAGCCCATAGGTTTTTCCAATGAAGCCCTGCAGGCACTGATATTTGTGGTGGAGAGGATGTGGGTGGTACTATATCTGCAGACTAGCAGAAGGCCCTCATAGCACTTATCCTGGACCATGTGGCTTGAGGTGGCGGACCATGTCAAGGTCAGCACTGAGGACCCTAGGACTCACTCCCAGAAAGAAGTTTAACAACCTCACATGGGTGGTCAAGGTGAGTGAAGGCTTCAGTAAATGCCATTTGCCACCATCTGCACCTCAAGCGTCACACACTGCTCAATGTACCAAACCGCCAATGTACACAAAGCAACAATCTCTACCTATCAGCACTCACAGCCACATCTCACACCTTGCACACAGTGGCAGCTATACAACTATGGCAGGCACATCACCCAAACATATTGTGCTAAATTCACTCACAAATTTCTCTTTCTCTTGCAAGCCAAAGTCACACATAATTGGAGGGAGTAGGAGCAAACAGACAGGAGTCAAGCTCCCCTTCAACAGCTCAGCCAGCTCAAGGAGAGAGTACTCAAAATGATTGGGCACCACATGGTAAAGCCCGTGACCACCGGCAATGTTGAATTCCTTGGGGACAATAACAGTCTGTTCATTCAAATCCTTCTCATATCCCACTCCTCCCTCAGCCCACAATCTTTACTCACTTTCAAGCTATTCATGCTGTATGCATGCATGTCTGGCTTCCCTGTGGCCCCACCACCCTGCCCTCATGATAACCCGACTATTGTGCCTTTCTGATTTCAGATAATCAACCAGCGCTGAATCAGCCTGTCTCCAAGGACACCACTGAGAGCTGGGGGGAGAGGAAGAAGAGGAGGAAGAAGATACTGCGTCACTGCATTTCCCACTTGCAGACATAAGCTCAGAAACTGGCACTATGCATACTTTAGAGGCTAGTGTAGAAATGGGATCTGCACTGGGACACGAGTTGGCTGCAGCAAGGCCAGGGGGAAAGAGTAGCTTGGTGGCCAGCTCCGCGGAGGGTGAGTTCATGTGAGAGTTCTGCTGCACAGGACTCAAATGAGGACCTCAATGGGGAAGCCTTCTGAAGAAGGATGATGGGTATGCACACAGATGTGATGAGTGCAATGGCAAGGCTGCCAGAGAGCCTCTCAGCAATGTCAAGGAGCATGGAAGAGTCTGCCTCCAACATTGCACGGGGCACTGCGCAGATCATGGAGCCCAGGCCTTTCAGTCTGGAAATGACGGTGCACTCCCAGAGAGACCGTGGCAAACCAGACGTGATGACTTGCATGATGGGTGATGTTGCAGCTTCATTTGCAGTATAGGCTGAAACGTCCCAATGTCTTAGTGTTGCAGCGGAAGCTCAGACCGCTCTCATGCAGTCTCAGCGTGATGATGCCACCCAAGCTCAGACCACTGTCTCCCAAGCTCAGACTGTTGTCATGGAATCTCAGCTTGAAACCACCCGGTGGGTTTACGACCATTGATCGGGGCTTGCAGGGTGTCACAGCAGGCCAGTAATCTGTGCTCAAACAGATTGCAAGGAATGCTGAAGCGCTGCCCCAAGGTGTGGCAGTGGGTCAGTGGAGCAGGCGCTGCTCTCTTCTCTCAGGATGACAGAAGCTTTCTTCCCACCACTGCAATTCCACCATTGCCATTGCCGCTGCCTGCTAGCCAGCCAACTCAGACTTCTGCCGCCCATGCCGAGACCTTGCAGTCAACAGCCAGGCCATCTAGGTCCAGTTTCTCGGTCGACCTGCAAGGCCATCTGAAGTTTCCCGCACGGAAACTCAGCAATATTCCACTGCAACCACTGGGGGAGCACTTTGTAGGAGCACTAGGTTAGGAAAAGACACAAAGCGATTGCACGTGGGTGATTAGTTAATAATATTATTATAAAGATGTGTCATGTGAATATTGATACATTTGTTAATTTTGTTTGGAACCTTTTGTGGTGTCTATCATTCAGCTTTGTGCCCAGGAGAACGATGTGATATTCTGTGCGACAGGGATGGTATGATCGGGATGTGGCGAGCAATGGAGAGCTGGGGTTTTATTCATTCGAATCAGAGTCTGATGAGCCGCTCATGGGCAGCATGTCCCAATGGATGATTGGGTGCATGCCTCCTCCCTCCTCTTGTTCTTGCTCTTTGTCCTTGTCCTCATCCTCTTCTCGTCGCCCTCCTGAGGTGGTGGCGCAATTTCTGCTGGCAAGGGCTGTGCCCTCTTGATGGCCAAGTTGTGAAGCATGCAGCAGACCACCATGAAATGGGACACTGGTACCGTCGAGTACAGGAGGCCACCTCCTGAGTAGTCAAGGCACGGAACCGTTGCTTCAGAACCCCGATGGTTTGCTTGATGATGTTGCTGGTGGAGGCATGGCTCTCATTTTATGAGTGCTGGGCACAAGTGTTGGGGTTGGGAGGGGAGTCATGAGCCAGGTACAGAGTGGATAATTCCTGTCTCCAAGCAGCCACCCTCGAGTTTGCTGTGGAGGCTGGAAGATTGCTGGCACACCAGGCTTATGCAGGATGAAGGCATCATGGCTGTTACCAGGAAAGTGGGCATTGACATTGAGGATTCGCTGTGCATGGTCGCACACCAAATACACATTAAGTGAATGGTAGCCTTTGCGGGTACGGATTGTTATACGGAGCCAGCAAAGCCACATGGGTGTAGTCGATAGTGCCCTGCATCATGGGGAAACCCGCTATCCTGACAAAGCTACATGCACACTCTTGCAGGACAAAGTGGCTTACAACCGGCGCCAGCAGGACCTAACTAGCGGAGGACAGGGGCTCCAATGGAGGAAATGGTACTGGCCATTATTAGGAGGGCCATCGGTGAGCTGGTGGCTAACGGTTGGGCTGAAACAATACAAGATGCTGGTATCCTCATACCTAATCCTTTTTCTCACATCCCACTCCTCCCTCATCCCACAATCTCTTCTGATTTACAAGTTGCAGATGGTGTAAGCATGCAAATCTTGCTTTATCCCTATTCCCTTACCACGACGTTACCCTTGTGTCTTTCTCCTTTCAGATTGCCAAGAATTGTCACCTGGTCAAGAACTGGTGGAGGAGCAGGAAATTGAAGAGCACGAAGACACTGAATCATGAAGACACAGCACCGTCACTCAATTTCATACCAACAGCCATCAGCTCAGATAATAACATTCCATGTACTTTAGAGGATAGCTTCGATGCGGGATCTGCACGTGGTGAGATTTTCAGCCAGGGCAAAGGCAAAGGGAAAGGGCAGAGCAGGTGCCAGCACCCCAGAGGGCAAAGCTGCACACATATTTTGCTGCAGAGGACTCATATGAGGACTTTGATGTGGTGGCATAGAGAAGAATACTGATGGGTATGAACGTAAGAACATCAGAAATAGGAGCAGGAGTAGGCCATTTGACCCCTCAAGCCTGCTCCGCCATTTAATAAGATCATGGCTGATCTGATCATGGACTCAGTTCCACTTCCCTGCCCGCTCCCCATAACACTTTATTCCCTTATCATTCAAAAATCTGTCTATCTCCACCTTAAATATATTCAATGACCCAGCCTCTACAACTCTCTGTGGCAGAGAATTCCACAGATTTACAACCCACTGAGAAAATAAATTTGTCCTCATCTCAGTTTTAAATGGGTGGCCACTTATTCTAAGACTATGCACCCTAGTTTTAGTTTCTCCTATGAGTGGAAATATTCTCTCTGCATCCAACTTGGCGAGCCCTCTGATTATCTTACATGTTTCGATAAAATCACCTCTCATTCTTCTGAACGCCAATGAGTATAGCCCTAACCTACTCAGCCTATCTTCATAAGTCTGCCCCCTCATCTCCGGAATCAATCTAGTGAACCTTTTCTGAACAGTTTCCAATGCAAATATATCCTTCCTTAAATACGGAGACCAAAACCGCCGCAGTACTCCAGGTGCCACCTCACCAATACCCTGTACAGTTGTAGCAGGACCTCTCTGTTTTTATACTCTATCCCCCTTGCAATAAAGGCCAACATTACATTTGCCTTCCTGTACTGAAGCACTTTGCAATTTTTCTCCATTTAAATTATAATTTGCTTTTCTATTATTTCTGCCAAAGTGGATAACCTCATATTTTCCTGCGTTATGCTCCATCTGCCAATTTTTTGTCCACTCACTTAGCTTGTCTATATCCCTTTGCAGATTTTTTCTGTCCTCCTCACAATTTGCTTTCCCACCCATCTTTGTATCATCAGCAAACATTATACTTGGTCCCTTCATCCATGTCATTAATATAGAATGTAAATAGTTGAGGTTCCAGCACCGATCCCTGCGGCACCCCACTAGTTGCTGTTTGCCAATTGGAAAATGACCCGTTTATCCCGACTCTCTGTTTTCTGCTAGTTAACCAATCCTCAATCCATGCTAATATATTACCCCCAACCCCGTGAACTTTTATCTTGTGTATGCACAATGAAATATTTGGTGCATTGGCAGATCTTCCCAAAAACCTGAGTGCAATGTCAAAGAGCATGAGGCAGCCCGGCACCAACCTTGCACAGAGATTTTTGCAGAGCTTAGAGCCCATGATTTCCAGCAGGGAAGCGATGTGCAACTCCATTAGTGCACTTGTGGACTCAACCATCTGATGGTCGATGTCTCAGCTTCATTGCAGAACAAGCAGAAGCTACCCATTCTCGGAGTGCTGCAGTGGAAGCTCAGACTTCTGTCATGCAAGCTCAAACTGCTCTCTTCCAACAGATTAGTCGGCTTGCTGAGTCACCGACCCGGGGAGCAGTGGCTCCATGGAGCACAAAACTGCTGTCCTTTCTCAGGATGACAGCATTTGTTCTCCCCCCACTGCCACTCTGCCAATGCCCTTGCTGTAAGAATCATAGAATCATAGAAGTTTACAGCATGGAAGGAGGCCATTTTGGCCCATCGTGTCCGCGCTGGCCAATCAAGCGCTATCCAGCCCAATCCCACTTTCCAGCTCTTGGTCCGTAGCCCTGTAAGTTACGGCACTTTAAGTGTACATCCAAGTATCTTTTAAATGTGGTGAGGATTTCTATCACCCTTTCAGGCAGTGAGTTCCAGACCTCCACCACCCTCTGGGTGAACATCTTTCCTGTAATATGGTGACCAGAATTGCACACAGCAATTCAAGCATAACCTCCTTGCTCTTGTATTCCATGCCTTGACTAATAAAGGCAAATATTCCATATGTCTTCTTAACCACCTTATCTAACTGGCCTGTGGACCTGCATTCCAAGGTCCCTTTGTTCCTCTACACTTTTCAATATCGTACCATTTAACGTATATTCTCTTGCCTTCTTAGACCTCCCCAAATGCATTACCTCACACTTATCCAGATTGAATTCCATTTGCCACTGTTCTGCACAACTGACCAGTACATTGATGTCTTCCTGCAGTCCGCAGCTTTCTTCTTCATTATCAACCACACAGCCAATTTTAGTGTCATAGAAACATAGAAATTTACAGTGCAGAAGGAGGCCATTTCGGCGCATCGTGTCCACGCCGGCCGACAAAGAGCCGCAGCGCCCTCAATCAGCAGCCCTGAAGGTTATATATAAACCTATGAACAATGGCGGAAAGGTAAAAAGCACCCAGCCCAACCAGTCCGCCCCCACACAACTGCGACACCTCTTACACTGAAACATTCTACACTCCACTCCAACCGGAGTCATGTGATCTCCTGGGAGAGGCAAAAACCAGATAAAAACCCAGGCCAATTTAGGGGGAAAAAATCTGGGAAAATTCCTTTCCGACCCATCCAAGCGATCGAAACTAGTCCAGGCGATCACCCTGGCCGTATTCGATTCCCTGCAGTACTTACCATTATATCTGTGCCAACCAACAAGAGGTTATCCAGTCTAAACCCAATTACCAGCTCTAGGTCTGTAACCCTGCAGGTTACAGCACTTTAAGTGCCCATCCAACCATCTCTTAAAAGTGGTGAGGGTTTCTACATCCACCACTCTTCCAGGCAGTGAGTTCCAGATCCCCACAACCCTTTGCGTAAGAAGCCCCCCCCCTCAAATCCCTTCTAAACCTTCCACCAATTATCTTAAAACTATGCCCCCTCGTAATAGATCCCTCCACCAATGGAAATAGGCCCTTACTATCCACTATGTCCAAGCCCCTCAATATTTTGTGCACCTCAATGAGGTCTCCTCTCAACCTCCTCTTTTCTAATGAGAACAAACCCAACCTATCCAATCTGTCCTCATAACTAAGATTCTGCATTACAGGCAGTATCCTAGTAAATCTTCTCTGCACTTTCTCTAGTGCAATCACGTCCTTCCTAATAATACGGCGACCAGAACTGCATGCAGTACTTCAGCCGTGGCCTAACCAAAGTACTATACAATTTAAGCATATGCAACCTTCTTAATCATACCCCCAACATTCAAGTCTAAGTCATTGATATATACCACAAAAAGCAAGCGACCCAGCACTGAGCCCTGCGGAATCTCACTGGCTACAGCCTTCCAGTCACAAAAACACCCATCAACCATTACCTTTTGCTTCCTGCCTCTGAGCCAATTTTGGATCCAATTTGTCACTTTGCCCTGGATCCCATACGTTTTGTGATAATTTGTCGGTCAGAAGGAACGCTGTTGTTGTTGGGGGTAAAACTTGAATCGTAGTGAAGGTGGATGATTTTCACAGCATATTGGCATTGGGTAGGGGAGTATTGAGAGCCCCACAGGACTGCTCTTGTAATAGCAGCATGGCTGCTTTCAACTAAAAGCCTCGTCAATAAATCCTTGCTGCACTAGGCTGCCTGTTCATGTATCAACTGAGGCCACTTCTCCTTCCTTTTCTTCCACCTCCTGCTCCTCTGCAAGTAAGAATGTTGGCTTGCCTTCTAGTTTGTTTGTCTGCATGGGTCCTCTCTTCTAATGGTGCAGTTTTGCAGAACGCACCAGACAGATCTTCATTACTTAGTTGGGGTATAGAGCAGGACCCCACCTAATCTGCTTCAAAATCCAAAAATTACGTTCTACAGTAATTCAAAAGGAAGCATGAGCCTCATTGCAGTATGGTTCCAGACAGCTGTTGATAGCCATGGCAGCAAGGAATCGCCCAGCAGCCATTCGTCCATTCTTCCTACTTCTTCGAAGAGTTGTAGCACCATCGACATGTTGCAAGATGATAATATCATGGCTAATGCCAGGTTATCTTGTAGCCACCTGAATTATTCGATGATGGTGGATGAAGACCTCTGGCACATTGATGGAATGAATTCCTTTTCAATTCATATAAGCCACTGGGTTATTGTTTTTTACCTTCATGTCAACATGGCTGCTATCAATGGTGCTCTGTATTCTTGGGAATCCAGTAAAAACCTGGTGGAGTGCTGGATTGCGCCTTCCTTTCCATTGGTAAAATGACAAACAAGGCAGTAGTGACAAGGGGAAAACAATAAAGTACTGATGATTAACTAATTTGGAAAATGGCACTAGTGGTGTCTTGAAATGAGTCGGTAAGATATAAGTTCAATGCTGTGGTGACTTTAACTGCAACAGGCAAGGCTGTTCCTGTGCTGATCATCTGAAGGTCTGTTCCAATCGACTGCATAACCAGGTGACTAACAAGACAAACATTTTTTTTGAGATACATTTTACTCATGTCTCTGTGAAGTGCCTTGGGACATATTTCTATAGAAAGTAACTATATAAATGAAAATTGTTGTCACTGTTGTTCACATGCCCAAGCAGCTGCACCTGAGTTATATGGCAGAATTCCTTGGCCACCTGCAGGTGGATGCCAGGTTTGACAGTACACCAACACTTCTTCCTCCTCACAAATTACTTTCTCCTCCAAGACCAGGACAGCCAACGAAACGCAGACAGCTCCAATGGCAATGCTTGGGCTCAGCTGCAGGAGCAAACTGGTGAGTGTAGGAATTCTGCAGTGCAGGGTGTGCACCAAAGCAATGCCGAATTGAAGGAAAATGACATGTAGCGGCATGAAACAAAAGGAGAGATTTTCCTGGATGTGTACCCAGGATTGTCTGCGCACAGCAAATGTCAAAAAATCAGACAAGTCAAGAGTGTATCCTATAAAGGAACTTTTCTGAATTTTCTCCCATGAAATTAAATTTGCACAAGATATCCAACATGGTATCAACTTGCATTTATTTAATGTATAATGAGGCCAGCACATGCACAAAGCCTAAAAAAAAGTATTATTTTTTCCTCCGTTGAATCAGAAGGTCAGCAGTGAGCACAGTTGGACCTACTTTAGTGGGCATCGCTGACATTGGGCTACTCCCTGAATGCAGTGATGGTTAATTGGATCTAATATTTATCTGCATTTTTTTCAACAGAAATATTCTTTACATGTTCTGCTACCAAAAAAGTGAAAAAACACACAAAAATTCAGAGAGAAAAATGCAACACTAAAAAGCAAGTGAAAAATGCCATTGCTACTTTAAGACTTGCCTTTTTGCCAATTCTTGATGAGCAAGTAGAAAACAATACACAATCCCATCCCAACCAGACAAGAACTTGTGCAAGGGGACATTACCATATATTACATTATTAAAATGAAGCTCTTTTACTTTAGCTCGGCCTAAGAGGCCAGCCACAAGATAAAGTGCGAACCAATTCATGAAGGTACATAAAAACTTAAGAAACAGGAGCAGGCGTAGACCATTTGGCCCCTCGAGCACACTCCGCCATTCAATAAGATCATGGCTGATCTGATCTTGGCCTCAACTCCACTTCTCTGCCCGCTCCCTATAACCCTTATTGTTCAAAAATCTGTTTATCTCCACCTTAAATATATTCAATGACCCAGCCTCCACAGCTCTCTGGAGTAGAGAATTCCAAAGATTTACGATCCTCTGAGTGAAGAAATTCCTCCTCATTTCCATTTTAAATGGGTGACCCCTTATTCTGAAACTATGCCCCCTAGTTCTAAGTATTCAGTGAAAAAAATCAAACCTTTTCTTCCTGGATGGGAATAATCATATCAGCCATAAAATATACCCAATTATATGCAAGCAATGATTTTGAAATGAAAATTCAATTAGTAACACGTGCTGTTACAACTGCCCTGCAGAGGAAACTAAAGCACTGATTTTAAAATGTTTTCCAATCTTACAGGGCTGACTAAGACATGCAGATATTGCAAGTTTTACAAAAAAAAACAATGGGCAGGTGTTGTAAGAAAGCTAAGAATATATGGGATAAAGTTTTAATGCACACATTTTCAACTGAGCAATTTTATTCTTCTTCAACAGAAAAGGTGCAAGAACATCGTCTTGCTAAGGGTAAGCTCCTTAACAATCAAGAGATTCATGGAAATAAATATTGGGAGTGATGTAAAATGGGCTGTCGACTCGCTATAGCCCAATTTACATTATTGCACAAAGTCAAGATTTACCCCTTTTTTTGAAAAATATTCCAGTTCTGATTTTAAAAGTATGGAACCAGATGTCTCAAAAGAATATTCAAGTTTTTGCTTGTATGAAAGGACAAAATGCTTTAACGTGCAACATTTTAACTGCCTACATCAATTCTCTTTCAACAGAGAAGGCAGATGCTGAAAAATATGAAAGAGGTAAAAACTAGAAAGCAGACTTTATTTGAAAGATATCTGAACATCGGTTAGAAATGGAAAATACTGTTTGCTATATTAGCACCTAAGATTCTCGCTCCACTGATCGATACTCCATTAATCCTTTGTTAAAATAAAAGACAAGGAATGTCACACAAACTCTTGAAACGACAAACACAAATAATAATATCTATTATTTATAAAGGAAATTGCTGATCCACAGCACTATGCTATGACCACGCTAATTTGATACCATCAGGATTGAGACCAAAGCCCTTTATATCACCAGAATGCTATGCTAGAATTCTAGCTTTAAGTAAAGAAAAATTGAAGTAAAAAAGGTAAAACCAAGGTATCGATTTTCACAAAATTTTCTGTCACAAGGCTGATTATGACATTGAATTATGTTGTGGCAAAAATCTGAGCTAAATAAGTTGTAGGGCAATTATAGTTGCCTATTGTTAGGCAATCCTTCAGGCCAGACCAATTCTTGCCCCTCTGCTGGTATGAAATCAATTTGGGCTGAGAAAGAGAGGGGTGGGTAAAAGGGATGGCAGGTTGTTGTGTTGGGTTGTGTTAGATTGGTTAAGTTGAGTTGGGTTGAATTTGTATGGCCAAGCATATACCCTAATGCTACACCAGGACCTGACTGAGGGCTGCGGCATGAGAACTCCCAATCCCTAGCCCGTCCACTTATGTCAATGACCTTGTAGAGGCATGCAGATACTCCATTTCCAAAAGGCAATTCCAGAAACCAGGCTTTGATATATCAACAACAACAACTACTTGCATTTATCTGGCACACTTAATGTAATAAAATGTCCGAAGGCACGTCACAGGAGTGCTATCAAACAAAATTTGACACCGAGCCACATAATGAGAATATGCCTCCAAACTGCAAGAACCTCCGTACTTATCTGCTGTCTCCGGAGCTTTGGTCTCTTGTCCATTACAACAGTGACTACACTCCAAAAGTACTTAATTGGCTGTAAAGTGCTTTGAGATGTCCAGTGGTCGTGAAAGGTGCTATATAAATGCAAGTCTTTCTTTTTCTTGCAGTACTGGGCCTGCAGGCATATGCCTGCGTAAAGGCCCACACATTCCAAGGGTGCATACAATTCTCAAATATCCTAGGGATCACATGGGCCAGGCCAGCCAATGACAAAGGGGGATTCCTATTCCTATGGGGATTCCATTTACGTACAGAATCCCCATAAGCTTAATAGAAATCACCAAATAAATACAATTTCACAACACTGAAATAAAAATAATCACAGGCTTAAAATTAATTAAAATACCCTTTAATTAAATATATAAAATTAAAATTTGATTTTTTGAAAAATAAATGTAAACATTTTTAAACAGGACAAAAATAACCTAAACTAATTTTAAATGTAAAAGAATGTTTAAATCATTTAAATGTTTAAATTTTAACATTTATTTGAACCCTTACGCTGGTAAAAGGACTTACGCCTGCTTTTACCAGATGGAAGGGTTTGGTGGGTATTCGCTGGACAGTAGTTGGGCAAATAGCTCAACTCTGTGCCAGCGTAAGTGGATGTAAGAACATAAGAACATAAGAATTAGGAACAGGAGTAGGCCATCTAGCCCCTCGAGCCTGCTCCACCATTCAACAAGATCATGGCTGATCTGGCCATGGACTCAGCTCCACTTACCCGCCCGCTCCCCGTAACCCTTAATTCCCTTATTGGTTAAAACTCTATCTATCTGTGACTTGAATACATTCAATGAGCTAGCCTCAACTGCTTCCTTGGGCAGAGAATTCCACAGATTCACAACCCTCTGGGAGAAGAAATTCCTTCTCAACCCGGTTTTAAATTGGCTCCCCCGTATTTTGAGGCTGTGCCCCCTAGTTCTAGTCTCCCCGACTAGTGGAAACAACCTCTCTGCCTCTATCTTGTCTATCCCTTTCATTATTTTAAATGTTTCTAGAAGATCACCCCTCATCCTTCTGAACTCCAACGAGTAAAGACCCAGTCTACTCAATCTATCATCATAAGGTAACCCCCTCATCTCCGGAATCAGCGTAATGAATCGTCTCTGTACCCCTCCAAAGCTAGTATATCCTTCCTTAAGTAAGGTGACCAAAACTGCACGCAGTACTCCAGGTGCGGCCTCACCAATCCCCTGTACAGTTGCAGCAGGACCTCCCTGCTTTTGTACTCCATCCCTCTCGCAATGAAGGCCAACATTCCATTCACGTTCCTGATTACCTGCTACACTCGCAAACTAACTTTTTGGGATTCATGCACAAGGACCCCCAGGTCCCTCTGCACCACAGCATGTTGTAATTTCTCCCCATTCAAATAATATTCCCTTTTACTGTTTTTTTTCCCAAGGTGGATGAACTCACACTTTCCGACATTGTATTCCAGCTGCCAAACCTTAGCCCATTCACTTAACCTATCTAAATCTCTTTGCAGCCTCTCTGTGTCCTCTACACAACCCGCTTTCCCACTAATCTTTGTGTCATCTGCAAATTTTGTTACACTACACTCTGTCCCCTCTGCCAGGTCATCTATGTATATTGTAAACAGTTGTGGTCCCAGCACTGCTCCCTGTGGCACATCACTAACCACCGATTTCCAACCCGAAAAGGACCCATTTACCCCGACTCTCTGCTTTCTGTTAGCCAGCCAATTCTCGATCCATGCTAATACATTTCCTCTGACTCCGCGTACCTTTATCTTCTGCAGTAACCTTTTGTGTGGCACCTTATCGAATGTCTTTTGGAAATCTAAATACACCACATCCATCGGTACACCTCTATCCACCATGCTCGTTATATCCTCAAAGATGTGTAGCGGATGTGTACGATCTGTATAAATCTTTTACAATTAATTTTGTGTCTATGGACCCTCATTCTTGGCCCTCAGCTACTAGAAACAGTCTGCTTCTATCTATCCTGTCTCATCCTTTCATATTTTAAAAATGACTTATATCACCCCATAATCTGCATTGTTTTAATGAAAAAATGCCTACATTTTTAAGCCTTTCTTCACACATGTATTTCCTCGAACCAGGTAACATCCTATGAATCTGTGTTGTATCCTCTTTGGAGCCTTAATATATTTTCGACAATGTGCAGCCCAATGCTGCACAAAGTATACTAACTGAGATCTTAATAAGCTTTTGTATATTCTCATCATTACCTCTTGACTTTAATATTCTATACCTTTTTAAATAAAACCTCGAATTCTGTTATCTTTTTCTTAGCCTTATCCACCTGAGGTGCTAACTTTAATGTTCTGTGTATCTGTACGCCTAATCCCTCTGCTCTCATACATTAGGGAGAAGGGAAAAGGGTGCAAAGTGGAAAGAGGTAGAATGGGAGGAAGTTTTGTGGAGTATAAATACTGGCATATGCCAGTTAGGCTAAGTGGCCTGTCTTAGAGATTGTGGCCACAATTTTGCTGACATAAGCTAAGAACATAAGAAATAGGAGCAGGAATAGGCCATTTGGCCCCATTTAATAAGATCATGGCTGATCTGATCTTGGGCTCAGCTCCACTTCCCTGCCCACACCCCATAACCGTTCACTCCCTTATCATTCAAAAATCTGTCTATCTCCACCTTAAATATATTCAATGACCCAACCTCCACAGCCCTCTGGGGCAGAGAATTACAGAGATTTATGAACCTCTGAAAGAAGAAATTCCTCCTCATCTCAGTTCTAAATGGGCAACCCCTGATTCTTAAACTATGCTCCCTAGTTCTAGATTCCTCCACGAGGGGAAACATCCACTCTGCACTTACTTTGTAGAGCCCCCTCAGTATCTTTTATGTTCCAATAAGATCACCTCTCATTCTTCTAAACTCCAAAGAGTATAGGCCCAACCTGCTCAATCTTTCTTCTTAAGTCAACCCCTTCATCTCAAGAATCTACCTAGTGAACCTTCTCTGAACTGCCTCCAATGCAAGTATATCTCTCCTTCAATAAGGAGACCAAAACTCTACACAGTACTCCAGGTGTGGTCTCACCGATACACTGCTTTTATACTTTATCTCCCTTGCAATAAAGGCCAACATTCCATTTGCCTTCCTGATTACTTGCTGTACCTGCATACTAACTTTTTGTGTTTCATGCACAAGGACCCCCAGGTCTCTCTGTACTGCAGCATTTTGTATTCTCTCGCCATTTAAATAATAATTTGCTGTTTTTATTTTTCCAACCAAAGTGGATAACCTTACACTTTCCCACATTATACTCCATCTGGCAAATATTTGTCCACTTACTGTCTAAATCCCTTTGCAGATTCTTTTTATCCTCCTCATAACTTGCTATCTATCTTTGTATCATCAGCAAACTTGGCTACATTACACTCGATCTGTTCATCCAAGTCATTAATATAGATTGTACATAGTTGAGGCCCCAGGATTGATCCCTGTGGCACCCCACTAGTTACCATTTGCCAAGCGGAAAATGACCCATTCATCCTGACTCTCTGTTTCTGTTAGTTAGCCGATCCTCTATCCATGCTAATACATTACCCCCAACCCCTTGAGCTCTTATCTTGTGCAGTAACCTTTTATGTGGTACCTTATCGAACACCTGACCTTGGCGGATTTGTGACGGATTATGTCGGTGTGGGTCCCGACCCTGTTGCAGGCTCCATCCTGCTCTGTGAAATGACTTTAACTTGTTGGGCTTGTTAGGCCCGCCCAGCATGCTTTATTAGAGGAAGCGGGTCTGGTGACATCATTTGATAACACGTCATCAGCCAGTTTCCTTAAAGGGACCATGTCCAAATTTATTTTGACATTTGTGCTGTCAGTGTTCTACAGCATTGAGGTGCTGCAAATACTGACAATGACTGCACAAAAACAGAGGGCTGCACCCAAGCTCTCCCATGACTCCCTCCATATACTGGAGGGAGTCACAGCATGTAGGGAGGTCCTCTTCCCTTCCCATGGGTGTAAGTGACCTCCCCAGGACATCAACACAGCCAGGTTACACGTTGCAGAGGAGGGTACAAGCAGCGATATGGTCAGAAGGACCTGGGTGCAGTGCCGCAAAGCTTTCAATTATCTCAGTAGATCACAAAACTTTAGTACAGAGCCACACGCAACCTCATCCTGCTATGCTGTTCATCACATCCCCATCACTCTGCCTTCCCTACCTTACTGCTGCACATACTTACTCACACCAACTCACCTTGCATTTGCACTCATCCCTCTCTATCTATATTATTACATCTCCATCTCACTAACCACCCCTCACACTCACCCTCATCCTTGTGCAGTCATACCAACTAACAACACACAAGAATAGGCACTTGGGTGTTTTATGCAATGTTCATGTAAAGTTTCTGTTTACATGGTGTCAATAAGAACATAAGAACATAAGAGATAGGAGCAGGAATAGGCCATTTGGCCCCTCGAGTCTGCTCCGCCATTTAATAAGATCATGGCTGATCTGATCTTGGGCTCAGCTCCACTTCCCTGCCCACTCCCCATAACCCTTTACTCCCTTATCATTCAAAAATCTATCTATCTCCGCTTTAAATATATTCAAAGTCTCAGCCTCCACAGCTCTCTGGAGCAGAGCATTCCATAGATTTACAACCCTCTGAGAGAAGAAATTCCTCCTCATCTCAGTTTTAAATGGGTGACTCCTTATTCTTAAACTATGCCCTCTAATTCTAGATTTCCACATGAGTGGAAACATCCTCTTTGCATTTACCTTGTCGAGCCCCCTCAGTATCTTATATGTTTCAATATGATCACATCCTCAACTCAGGAATCAACCAAGTGAACCTTCTCTGAACTGCTTCCAATGCAAGTATGTCCCTCTTTAAATAAGCAGACTAAAACGGTACAAAGTGGATAACCTCACACTTTCCCACATTATACTCCATCTGACAAATGTTTGCCCATTCACTTAGCCTGTCTATATTGCTTTGCAGATTCTTAGTGTCCTCCTCAGAACTTGCTTTTCCACTCACCTTTGTATCAACAGCAAACTTAGCAACATTACACTCAATACCTTCATCCAAAAAATTAATATAGATTGTAAATAGTTGAGGCTCCAGCATCGATTCCACTAGTTACTGTTTGCCAACCGGAAAATGACCAATATCAAACATGAAAACCTTCATTTTCAACACTTTGCGTTCTTGGACAGATTTGTGTGCATATTTGGAAGTGTCTTAGTGAGATGCAGTGAATGGTGAGACATAACGGTACCCCCGCAATGCTTATAAGTGTGAAAGGAATAGCTTGGGCATTGTCGGGATGCTTTATGATGTTAGTGTGGAGTGGTGTCAATCAGACTAAATCTGGCAATGGCGAGGCTATTCCTGGCCTCCCAAGCAGCAATGTGGTCGGGTGCTGATGCCCTCTGTCCTGTGCAGCAACAGTTGATTGCGGAACAGTTTTGTATTGTTGTTGGTGCTGCTGGTGTGCTTGGTGCTGCTGGTGTTGGGGTTGATCGTGGTGGGATTCTGGTGAGAATATAAACAGCACCCATGCTGATGGAATAGATGGCAGGTGAAGTAGCGATGACAGAAGCGATCCATCAATGGTGTGAGAGTTAATGAGGTCAAACTGGATGCAGACTTGTGTAAAGACTTGCAGCACAGTGAATCTGTTGTGGAAATGCAGTGAGGAACAGTTTGTGGTCAAGCGAAGATATTTCTGTAAGGTGGCAGCTGTTATTGTACATTTGAATTTGTCAACTCAACAGCTGATTCAGTGACCACTGAATTCCAGTCTCAGCTTGACAGAAGTGGCCCATGACCAGCATGGACCCCATGGGCGGACTGTCAAATGCAAAAGGTAAGCTGAAAATCATTCTTAAGTGGCTTTAAACAAGCCACTAATTGGGTCACCTGAATTGGGTCCCTGCCACTGTGTGCCAGGTCTGCTCAGCACTGACAGACCTGACATTGGGAAAGGGGTGTGGCGGTGGGTTCACAGCAAGATCCTGACCCGCTGTTAAAAAAGGACAATTACCCACACAACCCGCTACCGATCGCGCTTGCTGACCTGCCCGCAAAATTCTGGCCTCTATATAATTCTTTCTTATCAATATACCTTTGAAGTTTCCTTTGGTTTTGTAAAGAATCAGCTATACTTTTATTTTGTTATCATCTGCAAATATCAATACCATTCCCTCTAACCCTATAGGAAACCTTGGACCACCCTCTCCTCGGGCATCCCTCATCAACAATCATCTCCAGACCCCGCCCCACCTCACTTTACGTTATGCTGGGGACTGTTCTCTCGGGTCCCCGACAGCAGCCTCCTGCCTCCTGATATCCTACTCCCGCTACCTAGAGATTCCCACCAGGTTCAGGCAGGAGTCCGACCTCTGAGATGTTAATGAGGCTCAGGAGTTAAAATTGCTCGGGTCACTCAATGCACCTGAAAGTTTCATCTCCATTTCAATCCCAGCCTCTGCCCGCTGCACTCCTGCCCCAGGTTAAAATCGGGGTTAGGAACTGGTAAGCTTCACATCCCAGTTTGTAAAAGTGGAAAACACCCCAGTAAAATGCCAATTGAATTCAACACAACGATGCTCCAAAGATTATGGTTTCCTCTCCCGCAGTTAACTCTCACAAATTCAATCATTCTCGGATCAGAGATCTCAGGAAAAATAACAGTGTTTAGTTTTACCAGTCGGGCATCACAGCACGAAGAGCAACTATCTGATCTTTCCTAAATTCTGCACATTAGCAGTCTCCAGAGGAAAGCCTATAACACATTTTTCCAAGAGTTAATTTAAAGGCTCTATATGATTTTGAAATTCTCTTTCTAAAAATGTAACATTTTATCTTGGGCATTATATTATAAATATATTCAGTATATTTAGCATTGGTTTTTTTGATATGCAAGGTCTTAACTGACTACTTATTCTCTGTAAACAGACTGGCTGGCGATGGAAGAACAACAACTTCTAGCAAAACGTAAGTTCCAGAGGATTTGATTTGTGGCATAAGGTGTGTGGAGGCAGAAGATGTGGGTAGGATTCTTAATGAATACTTTGCATTCGTTTTCACAAAAGAGACGGGCGATGCAGAATTTGCAATGAAAGAGCAGGAGTTGAAATATTAGATGATACAAACATAGTGAGAGGATGTATTAAGGGGCTTAGCAGATTTGAAAGTGGATAAATCCCCAGGCCTGGATTAAATGTATCCCAGGCTGTTAAGAGAAGCAAAAGAGGAAATAACAGAGGCTCTGACCATCATTTTCCAATACTCTCTGGCTACAGGTGTGGTGCCACCTTGGAGGACTGCTAATATTGTACCTTTGTTTAAAAAGGGAGAAAGGGATAGACCAAGTAATAACAAGCCAGTCAGCCTAACCTCAGTGGTGGGAAAATTATTGGAAAAAATCCTGAGCGACAGGATAAATCTTCATTTGGAAAGACATGGATTAATCAAGGACAGCCAACATGGAGTTGTTGGATTCTTAAATAGGCTGTGTGGTTGATAATGAAGAAGAAAGCTGCAGACTGCAGAAAGACATCAATGTACTGGTCAGAACAGTGGCAAATGGAATTCAATCCGAATAAGTGTGAGGTAATGCATTTGGGGAGGTCTAACAAGTCAAAGTAATACACATTAAATGGCATGACATTGAAACGTATAGAGGGACAAAGGGACCTTGGAGTGCGGGTCCACAGATCCCTGAAGGTAGCAGGCCAGGTAGATAAGGTGGTTAAGATGGAATACTTGCCTTTATTAGTCGAGGCATGGAATACAAGAGCAAGGAGGTTATGTTTGAACTGTATAAAACACTGGTGAGGCCGCAGCTGAAGCACCACATTACAGGAAAGATATGATTGCACTGGAAAGGGTGCAGAGGAGATTTACAAGAATGTTGCCTGGACTGGAGAATTTCAGCTGAGGAAAGATTGGAGATGCTGAGTCTGTTTTCTTTGGAACAGAGGAGGCTAAGGGGAGACCTGATTGAGGTGTATAAAATTAGGATGCGTCTATTCATACCAACTGAAATACAGCCTGATTGGTTCCCCAGACCTATTGCTGATTGATTCCTTTGGAAGATAAGCCACACCCTGAAATTGCTCTGGAATGTGTAATTGGAGCTGGCCAGCTCAAGTTCTGAGTGAATTTCCAATTTGTAATTCGATCCATTTTGACTTCAGAAACCAGAGGATAGATCTTCCCAAAAGCCACCAAGTACTAGCAGAAGTCCCTTACCCCAGCGCAAGTGAATCCCTCCGCCAGCTGAAGACCCTTACCCTAGCACGTATGCTGCCTCCCACAGCCGAAGTCCCTTACCCCAGTGCAAGTGCTTCCCTCCCCCAGCTGAAGTCCATTACCCCAGAGTAAATGCATCCCTCCCCCAGCTGAAGTCCATTACTCCAATGTAAGTGCATTCCTCCGCCAGCTGAAGACCTTCCCCCAGCAATCACTCCGCCAGCTGAAGACCCTTACCCAAGCGCAAGACCTTATACCCACCCTCCCATAGATGGGGCATTGTGTGCGGATTGTTGACATGTTTATTGGATATGAAGTGGATAGTGACAGTGTCGTGACATCTGGATTTCATCCACCCCAACGAATTCCCTTGTAACACACGCACCGAGCTTGCATGCACTAGGGGGTAGGAAGAATATGATCCATCTTCTCTGAGTTCTGTCTCTCCCCTCCTATCTCCCCCGGCCTGTGTCTCTCTCTTCCCCCCCTCCACCCCCCAGACTCTCTCGATCTCCCCCCCACCCCTGGCTCACCCCCCCCCCCAAGCTCTCTCTCTCTCTCTGCCCCTCCCCCCGCTCTCTCTGCACCCCCCAGCTCTTTGCTCCCAAGCTCTCTCTCTACCCCCCTCCCCAAGCTCTCTCTTCCCCGCCCCCCACCCCCAGTTCTCTCTCCCCACCCCCCCCCCCCCCAAGCTCTCTCTCCCCGGTGCTGCGGAAGACTCAGGGACTGCTTGAGGTGATTCAGGGCCCGTTCGGGGCTCTGGGAAGTTTGGGGCCTGCGGTCTGCTCGGGGCTCTGGGCTGTGAGAGGCAATTCAGGGCCCACTCGGGGCTCAGGGGAAGTTTAGGGCCCGTGGCCCGCTCGGGGCTCGGCGCTGTGGGAGGCTCGGGACCTGCAGCCCGCTCGGGGCTGTGAGAGGCTCGGGGGATGCGTTCCGCTGCTCAGTGGAGGCAACATGGTGTTGAACTTATGAGCAGAAAAGGGTTAGTGGGAATTGGGGGGGGCAGTAATATTTGCCCTAACTCTCACTTCTGTGCATGCATTAGGAGACGCATGCGTAGAAGGGAAACTTAGTACAAATAGTTACTGTGATAAAATTATGAGGGACCTGGATAGAGTGCATAGGAAGGACCTGTGTCCTTTGGCAGAGGGGTCAACAACCACGGGGCATAGATTTAAAGTAATTGGGGGGAGTTATAGAGGAGACATGAGAGTAAATTTCTTTACCCAGAGGGTGGTGGGGGTCTGGAACTCACTGTCTGAAAGGGTGGTAGAGGCAGGGACCCTCATCACATTTAAAATATACTTGGATGTGCACTTAAAGAACTGTAACCTACAGGGCTACGGTCCAAGAGTTGGAAAGTGGAATTATGCTGGATAGCTCTTGGTCGGCCAGCGAGGACACAATGGGCCGAAATGGCCTCCTTCCGTGCTGTAAATTTCTATGATTCTATGATTCTAACCCAATGGGCTAGGACATTGCTGGTCTGAAGCACTCTGCTGTGGACTGCATAGATACTGGTTTTAATTCACAAACCAGTAAACTGTAGCTCAAGTGATTTCTGCATTTCATTGGTATTGTTAAAATTCAATTAGTGCTTTTAAACTACTCCATGTTAACTCTTATTTTATGCTATATACTAATAAACATTAGATGGTTCAAATTGTTAATGAGACCATGGAGCTGATGACCAGCAACATAACAAAATTGTTTTACAAGTCAGATTTGTGATATAATATCAATAGTATGGATCAAATGCTGTAAAGGGAGCTACTACATATTGACATTGGGGAGTTGCATCCAAATTTTAGCTATTTTTAGCTAATCTTTTTTGATTCTTTAGGGCAGTTGAAACTAACAGATAAAATTAATTGGTCCTTTCCATGGGAGATATTTTAAAAACCCAAGAACTGTTTTTATATGTGATGTTTAAAGGATACTTGAGAGATTCTTCCAACAAGACTGGATAGCTACCAACAAAAAACACGAGAGTCAGTCAATGATTCAGTTGGCGGCACACTCACCTCTGAGTCAGAAGGTTATGGGTTCAAGTCCCACTCCAGAGAAATCTAAGCTGACACTCCAGTGCAGTATTGATGGAGTGCTATACTGTCAGAGGTGCCATCTTTCAGAAGAGATGTTAAACTCATTTACTCCTGCAGGTGGATGTAAAAGATCCCATGGCATTATTTCAAAGAAGAGCAGGGGAGTTATCCCTTGTCTTGCCAATTTTTATCCCTCAATCAACGTCACTAACAAAACAGATTATCTGGTCATTAACACACCGCTTTTTGTGGGAGCTTGCTGAGCATTAATTGGCTGCTGCATTTCCAACATTACTACAGTGGCAACATTTTTTATAAAACTTCATTGGCTGTAAAGTGCTATGGTCGTGAAAGGCGCTAAATAAAGTCTTTCTTTTTAAGCCCTTATTATAAATCGTGTCACAGCTCCTCTCACTTAACAGCAATTTTTTCCACCATTATTGTACTTCTTTAACAGTGGCATCCAACAAGGTTTCATTTCAGCAATTGTATTCTTTATTATCAGAGAGGTTACTAGATCAACGAGCCGCAGAAATAGGTACGTTTTGGAATGGGAAAAGACTATATTAAAGACAGTACAACAGTTTCAAAAAATATATTGGTTTGAGGGTAGCAGAGTGGTACAGGATGTGAATTATTTGACTTGTTTCAGCGCATTCCAGTTGTAAATCTGCTGGAAGGGGCATGAAATCCACTGGGACCCGGATACACCAGGTCGTGGATTGCCTTGGAATTTCCTGTAGCCTTGTTTGGGGCATGGAGCCTCCCCCTTTGCAAAAGAAGGTTTTAGTTTAGAGGCCAGTATGCTGAGTGAGAAGAGGTGCATCAGCCTCCTGAAGGGCAGGTACGAACTCCACTGGGGAGGAGGTTCTAGGCCGTGATTATGACCTGGATCTCCAGAGATGGTAAGGCACAATTGTTTGAAAAGAAATTGCAACTGCAGCACCCTGACAAAGGGGGTCACTTGGAGTGATTGTCTCTGTTTCTGGGGAGAGGGTCTTCAACAACCCCAGCCAAGACCTGGCACATAGGGCAGATTTTCCAGCAGCTTGGACAGGTTAGTGCCTGGAATTCTCCCCTAAGTGGCATGGGTGCCTGCCATTCCCTTGCAAATTAAATGTACTTCACCTGACTCTGCATACTCCGGCAGGATCAAGGCTAAAAAAACAGCAGCAGAAGCGATTCTGACATAAGCACTTGAATCATGGCCCATGGAAATTCAGGCTCCAAGTGACCAAAAGTCAAACATTTGATGAATCTCACCATAATCCAGGAGTTCAAATTATGACTTTCTCACAACTATTGTTTATTTTAGGAGGTATATATACTGACTGTAAATGGTGAACCAATCATTTAAATTGTTAACATAAGAACATAAGAACATAAAAGAACATAAGAATTAGGAACAGGAGTAGGCCATCTAGCCTCGAGCCTGCTCTGCCATTCAACAAGATCATGGCTGATCTGGCTGTGGACTCAGCTCCACTTACCCGCCCGCTCCCCGTAACCCTTAATTCCCTTATTGGTTAAAAATCTATCTATCTGTGATTTGAATACATTAAATGAGCTAGCCTCAACTGCTTCCTTAGGCAGAGAATTCCATAGATTCACAACCCTCTGGGAGAAGAAATTCCTTCTCAACTCGGTTTTAAATTGGCTCCCCCGTATTTTGAGGCTGTGCCCTCTAGTTCTAGTCTCCCCAATCAGTGGAAACAACCTCTCTGCCTCTATCTTGTCTATCCCTTGCATTATTTTAAATGTTTCTATAAGATCACCCCTCATCCTTCTGAACTCCAACGAGTAAAGACCCAGTCTACTCCATCTATCATCATAAGGTAACCCCCTCATCTCCGGAATCAGCCTAGTGAATCGTCTCTGTACCCTCTCCAAGGCTAGTATATCCTTCCTTAAGTAAGGTGACCAAAACTGCACGCAGTACTCCAGGTGCGGCCTCACCAATACCCTATACAGTTGCAGCAGGACCTCCCTGCTTTTGTACTCCATCCCTCTCGCAATGAAGGCCAACATTCCATTCGCCTTCCTGATTACCTGCTGCACCTGCAAACTAACTTTTTGGGATTCATGCACAAGGACTCCAAAAGAGTTTCATGCACAAGGACCCCCAGGTCCCTCTGCACTGCAGCAATTCCAATTACACCACTTGAAATTAATTTGAGTTGATTTTACAAACACTTGTAAGGATAATTCTGAATCTTAGTTATATTTTAAATTGATTTGAGTGCTAAAAATCCATTTTTGCTACACTTTTAAAGATTTCACAAAGAACCTACAGATTTTGATAAAAAGTGAAGGTGTTCCAAAGTATTAATAGATTGTAATTTTCAGCGCCATTGCAACATCTTTGAAATAGAATTCAATCAACGATTTAGGACAGGTGGAACTGACAAGCAAAAATTCTAAAAAATGTAAGACAAACATTTTTTAAAAAGGAGAAAGGAATTCAGCGATCCCTTCAAGCCCAGCTCCACAGTGGGAGTGTGGGATCAGTAAATTTACCCTATAACTTCAAGAAGTGCTGCTTATGTGATTGTTTTGAAAAATGAGAATAACTGATCACTACCAACAAGTAATATCCATAAAGAAATTGTTTAGCAGTAAATAATAACTTGTTTAACACTATTGAATTGTGCTCTGATAACAACATTCAGCACTTTGAGGTTACAACTAAGTAAACCTATTCTGTGTCAACAGAACAGAGGCTCCAAACTGAAACTTCTGAAATACAAAATGGTAAGTTCTAGTAAAATATTTGGTTTAAATGATATTTCAAAAATCTTGTTGACAATCTTAAGTGATTTAAAGATTTTCCTGCGATGCAGTCTGTTACTGTCCAAAACAGGGTTGTGCTACATAATTTTGAGATCATAAGACATGAGAATGATTTGCTTAGATTTTATCACCATTAAGATGATTCAATCATGGATGAAAGAATATTTTATGAATTTTGTCATAAATTGGTCTGGTGAGAAAATCTGCCTGCAATGTAATTTTACATTAAAAGGTTTTGCAAAAGGAAAGAATCGACAAATGAGGCCCCTCCTGGTCTAAACATGAACCACATACATAACGTTCTACTGATCAACCTCAAGCAACAAATGTCACATACTAATTTTCAAAAGTTAGGAGGTAAAATAAGTTCTCATCACAACATATGGAGCTCCTGCGTAATGTAGCTACAGATCTTTGGGTAAAAGAGGCTATTCAATGTAGATCAAATAGTAATACTTGGCAAAGGCAGCTTTGACTCTTGGAAATCATGAAATCAAATCAGTTAGAGCACAGCCTTGGAAAACTTCTGTCAATGGGAGCACATGTTTTCTTTCTTTCTCAAGCAAAATCTTCCACATTCTTGAATAATGTTATACTCCACATATCTAGCCCCCCAAGTTAGCATTTTCACTGCATTTAACAGTAGCATTTTTTTTTTAAATGCTCATTATGACATTTGCATTGATTAATGAAAATAAAATTGGCCAATTTACATTGCATCCCAATATCAATTAGGAATTTTAAAATGTATCCCCAATGTGTAAGGGGACATTTAAAGTACATCCCTCACCTTTGTGTTCAAATCCCTGCATGGCTTTGCCCCTCTGTATCTCTGTAACTTGATCCAGCCCTACAACCGTCTGTGATTTCTGCCTTCCTCCAATTCTGGCTTTTTGAGCATCCCTGATTTCCATCGCCCTACCATTGGCAGCTGTGCTTTCAGCTGCCTAGGCCCTAAGTTCTGGAATTCCTAGCTAAACCTAACCACCTCTCTACCTTTCTACCTCTCTTTCCTCCTTTAAAACTTTCCTTAAAACATACCTCTTTCAGCAACCTACTGGTCATCTATCCAAAAAATTATTTACATGGGTCATGTTAAATTTTGTTTGATAACGCGCCTATGAAGCACCTTTACTCCGTTAAATGCTCTATATAAATGCAAGTTGTTGTTGTTGTAATGCCTTGCCAGGAATTTACCTTAGTCCTTAATTTGCGCATGCAAATTTCGGGTTTAGGTATGCTAAGCAAGTTCCGGTTTAGGTATGCTAAGCGTATGCACCTCAACCCATAAGCTTCCGACTGCAAATTCTGACCCAATGTCTCTGACGACTTTTAAAATACCTTGCAAGAAATTTAAAATACATCCCAAATTCTGAAGGAAGACATTTAAATATATCCACAATGTTTATAAAAAAAATTTAAATACATCCCTACATTAATTGGGAAAGTTAAAATACATCCTCAATTACTCTCGGGACATTTAAAATACATAGAAATATATAGAATTTAAAATACAGAAACAGACCATTTGATCCAGTCTATGTCAATGTTTACCCAAATGCAATCACATTTATGTGTCCTGTTCTAATATCCCTTTGGTACACTTTTCCTTCACCTAATTTTGAATGTTGATATAGTTTCTGCCTCAACCATTAACCTAGAAGTGAATTCCACAGCCTCACAACTCTCCCAATTGCAGCCTCGTTGGGTGCATACGAAATGCGCACAAACCCAATGAGGCCTCGCAAAAGCTGGTTCTTGGAGCACGATGCGCAGGCGCCGAGGACTGGCTTTTCCGATCTGTCAAACTGTCTTTAGGCAGACCCTAGGCATCCCCGCAGGAAGGACATCTGCGGGGCAGAGATTGGGCTATTTGCCCAACTCATCCCCCACGAATGTCCCTCAAACTCTTACGCCTGGTAAAAGCAGGATTATAGTGTAAAACATAGAAAAATTAAATTTAATCACTCATTTTTATATTCAAAAACTTGTCCATTAAGGTAAGTTTATTTTTTAACCCTATTAAAACACATTTAAAAAAAATTTCAAAAAAAAATCTTTGTTCTAAAACATTTAATTCATTTCAATTAATTTTAAATATGTGAGACATTTTTTTTATTTATTGTGCTGTGTTTCTTGTTTTGGGGGATTTTTCTCATTTACAGTGATGGGAGCTCGTACAAACAAAACTCCCATTATTATCAATGAGAATACTAGATAGTGATTGGTGGTCCAGGCCCACGTGATTCCAGCATATGTGGAAGACATCTTCCCGTACGCTGTGCAGCGAATGAAGGCCTCAGACCGGAATCCTACGTTCCTTCGGGACCACCAGGTATTTTCGTAGAATTGTTTTGGGTCAGAAGCATTCATCCGAAGGAAGCTTCTGACTGCAATTTTCAACCCAATAAGTTTCTCTTGCTCTCCTTCCCAAATCTCTTACAATTAATCTTGTATCTTTGACACCTCATTCTAGATCCCTCAACTACTGGAAACAGTCCGCTTCTATCTGGAAAATTAGAACTAGAAAATCTCATTCACTTTGCTTCCAATTTCCACCCTTCCCTCACCTTCACATGGTCCCTCTCTGACTCTTCCTTCACTTCCTCGACTTCTCTGTCTCCATTTCTGGGGATAGCCTATCGTCAAACATCCACTATAGGTCCACTGACTCCCACAGCTACCTGGACTGCACTTCCTCCCACCCTGCTTCTATTCCATTCTCCCAGTTTCTCTATCTCCATCGTATCAGCTCTGACGATGCCACTTTCCATATGTGCTTCCGATATGTCTTCCTCTTTCCTCAACCAAGGATTCCCCTCGGCCATGGTCAACATGGCCCTCAACCATGTTGCATTTCCCGCACTTCTGCTCTCACCTCTTCCCCTCCCTCCCAGAACCACGAAAGGGTTCCCCTTGTCCTCACCTTTCTCTACATCGCCAGTCTCTACATTCAATGGACCATCCTCCACTATTTCCGCCACCTCCAGCGTAATTCCACCACCAATCACATCTTCCCCTCCCCTCTCAGCATTCCGAAGGGACCGCTCCCTCCACGACACCCTGGTCCATTCCGCAGTCATCCCCAGCACTCCCTTCCCTTCCCATGGCACCTCCCGTGCAAGCGCAGGAGATGCAACACCTGCCCTTTTACCACCTCCCTTCCCATTATCCAGGGCCCCAAATACTCCTTCCAGGTGAAACAGCAACTTACTTGTACTTCTTTCAATTTAGTATACTGTATTCTCTGCTCATGGTGTGGTCTCCTCTACATTGGGGATCCAAACGCAGATTGGGTAACCGCTTTGCGGAACATCTCGTTCAGTCCGTAAGCGTGACCGCGAGCTTCTGTTCATCTGTCACTTTAATTCTCCGCTCTACTCTCACTCTGACCTCTCCATCCTCAGCCTGTTACACTGTTCCAATGAAGCTCAACACAAGTTCGAGGAACAGCACATCATCTTTTGATTAGGCACTTTACAGCTTCTGGTCTCAGCCCCTATTTCTTCACATGGCAGCTGTTGATGATTCTGCAATTCTGATTTACTCCTCTTCTAGACTCATCTTTTGTTCCTTTACTTGTCCCATTACCATCTCCTTTTGCTTTGTACTATCATACTTTTTGTCATTTAATCACTTCTGCCTTCCACTTTATCACAGACCTTCCCTTTTCTTCTTTCCTCCCCTTCCCTCCTTTCCCTGCCCCTGTAAATGCTTACAATCTGTTACATCTCTAACTTATTCCAGTTCTGACGAAAGGTCATCGACATGAAATGTTAACCTATTTCTCTCTCCAAAGATGCTGCCTGACCTGTTTCTATCTAACCTGTCCCATCCATTTATAATTTTAAACATTCTTATCCTATTGCGCACAATCTGCATTGTTCTAACTTACAAAGCCACAGTTTTTCAAGTCTTCTTGTGTATTTCTATTTCTTCATACCAGGCAACAACCTGGTGAATCTGTGTCGTACTCTCGCTAAAGCCATAATCGTTTTCCTATAGTGTGGAGACCTTATTAGGGTTTTGTACAGGCTTTCTTCCAAATATCAATTGGGAAAAGGTGAAAATATCTTTTATTAATATTAACATTTTGTTAGTTCTGTGGGGTCACAGAAACCCATCATTTTGAGTTTCACTCTGTTCATGATGTTACTGACTGAAATGAGCAGTGTCCTGAGTAACTCCTTTTATTTCTGTCAGAGCCTAAGCTTCAGACTGGCCCAAAAGCAAAGGCAGAGTCACCACACACAGGGAAAACATTCACAGTAGCATGTCTAGCAGTACACACTACTAGTAAAAGAACTAAGGATACTAGTCCACAACAGAGCTACAACCCGCACAAAGGGAAGGTTCTGATTTTATGTTAAACATTTAAATAAACAAAGCCATGTTACATTCTATGTGAATATTATCATCGTCTGAAGAATGAGAATGATCCTACCAAGGAATATCTGTTAAATCCTTTAATGCTTAATGTCAATAAATATTTATTGCTGTTCAATGTTATTGCACTTCAGCTTTGATCAGTAGCTTGTTACTTTGATGTTCAACATTACAACTGAATAGTTCTATTCTCTGTCAATAGAGTGGGAAGTCCTTATTAAACAACTGGAAGATGAACATGGTAAGTTCTAGACTGAGGAATATTAGAGGAACTACTCTTTACGTGATCTTCCTTGATCTTTGAATAAAATTTGCAGATGCAAATCATCATCATCATCATCATAGGCAGTCCCTCGGAATCGAGGAAGACTTGCTTCCACTCTAAACATGAGTCCTTAGGTGGCTGAACAGTCCAATACGAGAGCCGCAGTCCCTGTCACAGGTGGGACAGACAGCCGTTGAGGGTAAGGGAAGGATTGACAGGTTTGCCGCACTTTCTTTCCGCTGCCTGCGCTTGTCTTCTGCATGCAGTCAGCGACGAGACTTGAGGTGCTCAGCGCCCTCCCGGATGCACTTCCTCCACTTAGGGCGCTCTTTGGCCAGGTACTCGCAGGTGTTGGTGGGGATGTTTCACTTTATCAGGAAAGCTTTGAGGGTGTCCTTGTAACGTTTCCTCTGTCAACCTTTGGCTCGTTTGCCATGAAGGAGTTCCGAGTAGAGCGCTTCCTTGCATAGACATGCAGGCCGTGATCCTTACCAACGGATTCGTTACAGACCCAATCCACGTCCGAACTGGGGTCAAACAGGGCTGTGTCATTGCCCCAACCTTCTTCTCAATCTTCCTCGCTGCCATGCTCCACCTCACAGTCAACAAGCTCCCCGCTGGAGTGGAACTAAACTACAGAACCAGTGGGAAGTTGTTCAACCTTCGCCATCTCCGGGCCAAGTCCAAGACCACCCCAACCTCTGTCGTCGAGCTACAGTACACGGACATTGCCTGCGTCTGCGCATATTCAGAGGTTGAACTCTAGGACATAGTCGACATATTTACTGAGGCGTACGAAAGCATGGGCCTTACGCTAAACATCCGTAAGACAAAGGTCCTCCACCAACCTGTCCTCGCCACAAGCAGTGCCCCCCAGTCATCAAGATCCATCTCGCGGCCCTGGACAACGTAGACCATTTCCCAGACCTCGAGAGCCTTTTTTCAACAAAAGCAGACATTGATGAGGAGATTCAACATTGCCTTACGTGCGCCAGAGCAGCCATTGGCTGCCTGAGGAAAAGAGTGTTCGAAGATGCAATTAAGTCATTGCTAAATCCCAAAGAGAAGAAATAAATCTCTTTCCTACCCTGCAACATCATCACTTGCCTCAAACAAGCAGTCCAAAACCCTGAACTTCCTTTCGTTGGATAACATAGGTATAATTTTTTTTTAAAGAAGATAAGCATTTTTAATACAGGAAAAAGTCACTAGTCCAACAACTCTGTCCCTTTTGATAGTTAAACCCACTTATCAGCCTTTTCGACATATTCTTCAAATGCTTTTATCTATGAGAACGTGTCTATTTAGTCGATATAGTCATGTATATTGTCTGTTTAAATGTTCTTCCCCAGAACTTATTCCACAACTCCACTGACATCTAGGTGAAATCATTTTGCCAAACTTCTCTTTTTATTCATTGCTTTTCAGTTTTTAATGCTCCCTGGTATTAGACAATTCAACATGAGGAATAGTTTGCCGAGATATTAGCTTGTCAATCCGTTCATAATTTTTAAAACTTCAATTAGATCACCTTGAAGTCTCCACTGCTCTCAAGAAATCAATTCCAACTTTCTTAGCCTTTCATCATAACTTAAATGCGTGATACCTAGAATTATCTTTTGATTTCACTTCGATTCTCACAAAATAATATTCTGCAATTATTAAGTGGCCAGAACTGAATGTAGTTCTCCTGATGGGTATGGTCAGTACATGTTACAGCCATAAAACTTGCGTTAATTCTATCCACAGTACCTTTTTTATCATTTTATTTTTGCAAACAATTGAATGAAACCACATTGATGAAAAATCTTTGTTCAACAACTGAAAAATAAAACTCAATAATAATTCAGAGGCGCTCTTAGGGCAGGAGGGTGCTATATTGGATGAGAACCCAGAAGAACTTTCAGCATGTCTGTCTGTATCATTTTAATGCAGCCACATAATTATATTACATCTGGGTTTGACATCGAATGCACAGCAGCGGGCATGGTGCAGACCTGCATGACGCGATCTCAACAAGTATTTAAAGCCAATCCAAAGATGGAATTCAGAGGAGTTGGGAGGTTTTGCATAGAGATAGCAACTGTAGAAGATGGACACAGGATGCTCAAAGGCTGCGCCCTGTTTTAATGAAGCCTCACTTGATGTTCTGCTGGGGGCAGTGAGGAGTCAGAGCAAGAGACTATTCCCCAGCAACAGGAGGAAGAAATCTATCAATACCAAAAAATATGGGTGTGGCCTAGTAGATCAGCAGCAGGATCATTGTGCCAAAACTCCTAGATTCAGTGCAGGAAGCGCTTTAATGACCTAACCAGGCTAGGAGAGTTGAGTACATTGAACATTCACCTACATCCTGCTGTGCAGATCACCCCACACCCACACTCTGACTTGTCAAGCCTACTCCATCATATCACCCTTCATACCCACTTATCTTGCATTGTTGTCTATCTATTGCAAAGTGCTGCAGTGCAGAGAGACCTGGGGATCCTTGTGCATGAAACACAAAAAGTTAGTATGTGGGTACAGCAAGTAATCAGGAGGGCAAATGGAATGTTGGCCTTTATTTTAAGGGGGATAGAGTATAATAGCAGCGAAGTCCTGCTACAACAGTACAGGGTATTGGTGAGGCTACATCTGTAGTACTGCATACAGTTTTGGTCTCCGTATTTAAGGAAGGATATACTTGCATTGGAGGCTATTCAGAAAAGGTTCACTAGGTTGATTCTGGAGATGAGGGGGTTGACTTATGAGGATAGGTTGAATAGGTTATGTTATGTATGCAACACCCTGTAACCAGCATTCTACCATCACCAGTGGGCGCATCTGTTGGAGTCCCAAGGAATCCCATCATCCCTTGGGAGCACTGCATATAATCAGGCCTCCCGTGCTATGCAAGCACTCTGGAGTCAGAATAAAGAGACTAAGGTCCCACTTACTCAAGTCTACAGTACTCAGTCACATTGCTTTATTTGAGACATAACAACTGGCGACGAATAATAGATAACGAACCATCACTCAAAAATGCAGAGAACTGTTGGTATCCTGGAGAAATTCTCAGAAGGTGATGATTGGGAAGCCTTCGTGGAGCGACTCAACCAATACTTTGTGGGCAACAAGCTGGAAGGCAATGGGAATGCTGCCAAACGAAGGGCGATCCTCCTCACCGTCTGCGGGGCAACAACCTATGACCTCATGAAGAATCTTCTTGGTCCGGTGAAACCAACAACCAAATCGTATGAAGAACTGCGTAGGCTGGTCCGGGAGCACCTAAATCCGAAGGAGAGCGTTCTGATGGCAAGGTATCGATTTTATACATATCATTGGTCTGAAGGCCAGGAAGTGGCGAGCTACCTCGCCGAACTAAGGTGCCTTGCAGGACATTGCGAATTCGATGGATTCCTGGAGCAAATGCTAAGAGACTTTTTTGTGCTTAGCATTGGCCATGAGGTTATCCTTCGCAAACTATTAACTGTTGAAACACCGAACCTGAGCAAAGCCATAACGATAGCCCAGGCATTTATGTCCACCAGCCATAACACCAAACAAATTTCACAGCATAAAGATGCATCGCAAGTATTGTACACAAAGCAACGTTGTTTTCAGGCAGGAATGCATAAGGCAGAACGTACACACCTGCAGCTGCACAACCTCAGATGACTCAGAGTCCGCCATCAAGCGAGGCAATTAACACTTTGTTGGCACTGCGGAGGTGATCATCGAGCCCATCAATGCCACTTCAAACACCACGCGTGCAAAGGCTGTGGAACAATGGGACGCCTTCAGCGAATGTGCAGACAAGCTGCAAACCCTGCAAATCACCAGGTTTCAGAGAAAGATCGATCCATGGCGGATCAAACTGAACTAGAGACTCGAACCGAGGAGACAGAAGTGTATGGGGTACACACCTTCACCACAAAATGTCCACCGATCATGTTAAAAGTTGAACTGAACGGAATTCCAATATTCATGGAATTGGATATGGGCGCGAGTCAGTCTCTCCATGAGCAAATGGCATGTTGGCCTTCTTGGCTAGGGGATTTGAATACAGGAGCAGGGAGGTCTTACTGCAGTTGTACAGGACCTTGGTGAGGCCTCACCTAGAATATTGTGTTCAGTTTTGGTCTCCTAATCTGAGGAAGAACGTTCTTGCTATTGAGGGAGTGCAGCGAAGGTTCACCAGACTGATTCCTGGGATGGCTGGACTAACATATGAGGAGAGACTGGATCAACTGGGCCTTTATACATTGGAGTTTAGAAGGATGAGTGGGGATCTCATAGAAACATACAAGATTCTGACGGGACGGGACAGGTTAGATGCAGGTAGAATGTTCCCAATGTTGGGAAGTCCAGAACCAGGGGACACAGTCTTAGGATAAGGGGTAGGCCATTTAGGACTGAGGTGAGGAGAAACTTCTTCACTCAGAGAGTTGTTAACCTGTGGAATTCCCTGCCGCAGAGAGTTGTTGATGCCAGTTCATTGGATATATTCAAAAGAGAGTTAGATATAGCCCGTATGGCTAAGTGGATCAAGAGATATGGAGAGAAAGCAGGAAAGGGGTACTGAGGGAATGATCAGCCATGATCTTATTGAATGGTGGTGCAGGCTCGAAGGGCCGAATGGCCTACTCCTGCACCTATTTTCTCTGTTTCTATGAAACTTACAAGATAATGAGGGGGGCTTGACAAGGTGGATGCAGAGAGGATATTTCCACTCATAGGGGAAACTAAAACTCGGGGTCATAGTCTTAGAATAAAGGGCTGCCCATTTAAAACTGAGATGAGGAGGCATTTCCTCTCTCAAAGGGTTGTAAATCTATGGAATTCTAAGCCCCAGAGAGCTGTGGTGGCTGGTTCATTGAATATATTTAAGGCGGAGATAGACAGATTTTTGAGCGATAAGGGAATAAAGTGTTATGGGGAGCGGGCAGGAAAATGGAGCTGAGTCCATGATCAGATCGGCCATGATCTTATTGAGTGGTGGAGCAGGCTCGAGGGGCCGGATGGCCTACTCCTGCTCCTATTTCTAATGTTCTTATTTCCTCACATCCCCATCTATTCAGCCACCACTGCCATTCACCCTGATCCTTATACAATTTGATGCCTCTACCTGATAATCACCTTCACCATATGCACTGCATTCATCAGGTAAACACGTGCCATTATAGTCACTGATAGGTCTGTTCTTTCCCCCATTGCAGGAATAGAGAGCAGAAAACACAAGGGTGAAGGAGAGAACCAAAGGTAGTTCTCCACAGATTTCACAGTTAACAACTGCAGAGTAGAAGGCGCTGGAAATCAGTGGTGTTACAGCATCCCTTACCATCTGAGATGGAGAGATTGGGACCTCCAAGATACCTGGTAACAGAATTAACTATCAGCGATATCCACATGTCATACAACACTCAATCATGTTGACTTAATTTCTGCAGCGAGTAAAATATGATCATCTTTATAATGCTACGTTGTAACATTCTTACCTTGCCTAATTCCCATCTTTTCTCTCCACCAGGGCCTTCCCAGTAGCAGCTGGTTGACCTCCCATACCACAAATCTTCAGAGAAGCTGATTCCTTCTGAGGGTGCACTGTCACAAGACTCATGCACTAGCACAGATCCTGCAACATACTTGCAGGCCTTCCACGCACACTATCACTGATGGAGGAATCCAAGCATGAGTGGGTTGATGTTGCAGGGCACTGCGAGGATGTCTTCTTCCATGGATAGAGAGGCCAGCTCCGTGGAACATCAATTGCTGCAATCAAATGAGTCCATGCAGGCTTTGACCATGGGTATGCAGATTCTGGATTCCAATATGTGTGGTGCCTTAAATTGGCCTTATTACAGCGCATCACTGATCCAGCAGAGTGGTAGGAGTGAAGTGCGCTGGCCCATGAGATGGATGATAGCAAAAGGGGACATCAAAGTGGGAACTCGACTCACTTGTCATCTCAGCGTTCCAACTTGTCATCTCAGCAGCCAGAGCAGGGATCTGAGCAACCTGCCTCCACTTCTGCTGGAGCCACAGAGATTGTACCAAGTAGAAGCGGAAGGAAAAGGAAGAATAAAGCTTTGTAGTTGTACAAGGGTATGCACATGGGAGTATGAGTTAATATTTTGTTTTTAAGTTATTGTTGTTTAGTACAGTCACGAAAATGTTATTCATTTGCACCACTTTCTCGTCTTTCCCATAATTGGTTGCTGGGTGGTAAGTTGCCTTTTAACTTGCTTGATGATGAATAGGAAGTCATTAATTGATGGGGACAAAAGAGGGGATATGCAAGGGTTAGCTTGTTGTTTGCACTTTGTGTCAGTGGCATTGGGTGGATGGGAGCTGGGGTTGGAAGAGCGGCCGTTTCATGTGGCTTTGACATCATGTGGCTCTGACTGGTACAACCGAAGTAAACCTTGCATTAATAAAGGAATCCCTGGCATCCTGAGCAGCAATGTGAGCAGCTGGTGCTCATCACCTTCATCTTCCTTGTCTTCCCCATCATTGTCTTGCTCCTCCTCCTCTTTAGATATGTTTGTAGATGGTGTGCGCTCTGTGCATTGTTCCTCCTGCAGGTCCAAAACGGCTGGTGTCCAGAATGGGCTGGTGTCCAAGAGCAGGATCTGAGCAGTGGGAGCAGCGGAGTTAAACACAGCAGCGCCCGAGGCCTGAGAACAGTGGCAAGAGCGGGATCTGAGCAGCAGGAGCAGTAGGGTTAAAAACAGCTAGCTGAGAGCAGCACAATCAGACCTGTGAGAGCATCAAAAATCAAAGTGTGACGTCACAGGAAAGAAGGTAAGTGATTGGTTGGTGAATATTTTTCTCTTTTTTTCTAAAATTGGGCATTGGTTTTGTTATATATGTAAACCTGTATATACCTTGTACAGCCACCAGAGGGCTCATCCCCTGGAGTGCCAAGGGATCCTACAATTCCTTGGGAGCACAGGTACTTAAGGAAGTCTCACAGGTTGGAGAGGCACTCTGGAGACCTGCAATAAAAGACTAAGGTCACATTTTACTTTGAGCTCACAGTATCCAGTCAGACTCTTTATTCATACATAACTGGCGATGAGATACAGGTGACGAACCCAATGATGCAGAGAACAGTGGGCATCCTGGAGAAATTCTCAGAGGGAGATGATTGGGAAACCTTCGTGGAGCGACTCGACCAATACTTCGTGGACAACGAGCTGGAAGGAGAAGCGAATGCTGCCAAACGAAGGGCAATTCTCCTCACTGTCTGCGGGGCACCAACATACGGCCTCATTAAAAATCTGCTGGCTCCAGCGAAACCCACAGAGAAATCGTACGATGATTTGCGCACACTGGTCCGAGAGCATCTGAACCCAAAGGAAAGCGTTCTGATGGCGAGGTACCGGTTCTACACCTACAAAAGGTCTGAAAGCCACGAAGTGGCGAATTATGTTGCCGAGCTAAGACGCAATGCAGGAACATTGTGAATTTGAAGGACATTTGGTGCATAGTCAGAGACTTCTTTGTACTTGGCATTGGCCATGAAGTGATACTTCGCAAACCTTTGACTGTAGAGACCCCAAACTTGAGTAAAGCCATAGTGATAGCCCAGGCGTTCATTGCCATCAGTGACAATACTAAGCAAATCTCTCAGCACACGAGTGCTGCTACAAGTACTGTGAACAAAGTGAGGTTCTTTTCAAATCACAAAGTACAGGGCAGGCCCCACATGCCTGCAGCTGCACATCCACAGATGTCTCAAGGTCCACCATCAAGGGTGATGAATGCAAGGCCATTAACACCTTGTTAGCGCTGTGAGGGTGATCATCGTTTCCATTCATGCCGCTTCAAAGGGTACGTTTGCAAGGGCTGTGGAACAATGGGACACCTCCAACGAGTGTGCAAGCGAGCTGCAAACCCTGTTAATCCTGAAAACCATCATGTTGCAGAGGAGGACAGATCCACGGCGGATCACGATGAACCAGAGCCTCAGACCGAGGAGGCAGAGGTGTATGGGGTGCACACATTTACCACAAAGTGTCCCCCGATAATGCTGTAGGTTGAATTAAATGGACACCCGGTGTCAATGGAGCTGAACACGGGCGGGAGCCAGCCCATTATGAGCAAAAAGACTTTCGAAAGATTGTGGTGAAGAAAGGCCTCAAGGCCAGTCTTGACTCCCATTCGCAAAAAACTGAGAACTTATACAAAGGAACTGATTCCCGTAATTGGCAGTGCTACTGTAAAGGTCTCCTACGATGGATCGGTGTACAAGTTACCACTCTGGGTGGCACCGGGCGATGGTCTCACGCTGCTCGGCAGGAGCTGGCTGGGAAAGATACGCTGGAACTGGGACGACGTCCGAGCGCTCTTGTCCACTGATGACACTTCATGTGCCCAGGTCTTAAACAAGTTCGTTTCGCTGTGGCATAATATCCACTGATGTTCAGTTTAAAATCTTGCGTCATTCAGCTGCTGAGCAACAGTCAGGCATCGGGAAGTTCCAAGGAGCATAAGTGCAGATCCACCTAAATCCATCACAAGGCGAGAGCAGTACTGTACATGATGAGAGAAAGGGTAGAGATTGAGTTGGACCGGCTGCAACGAGAGGGTATCACTTCGCCGTTCGAATTCAATGAGTGGACTAGTCCGATTGTTCCAGTCCTCAAGGAAGACTATCAATCGTTTCTCCCTGCAGGATCAATACCCACTACCAAAGGCTGACGACCTTATTGAAACGCTGGCGAGTGGAAAGACGTTCACGAAGCTGGACTTGACCTCGGCCTATATAATTCAGAGCTCGAGGAATCATCGAAGAGCCTCACCTGTATCAACACGCACAAAGGTCTCTTCATTGAAAACAGATGCCCGTTTGGGATTCGATCAGCCGCGGCGATATTCCAGAGAAACATGGAAAGCTTACTGAAGTCGGTCCCGCGCACCGTGGTCTTCCAGGACAACATCTTGGTTACAGGTCGGGACACAGTCGATCATCTGCAGAATCTGGAGGAGGTTCTTAGTCGACTCAACCGCGTGGGGCTTAGGTTAAAATGCTCGAAGTGCGTTTTCCTGATGCGTGAAGTGGAGTTCCTGGGGAGAAGAATTTGCGGTGGATGGCATCAGGCCCACCGATTCGGAGACGGAGGCAATCGAGAACGCACCGAGGCCACAAAACGTGACGGAGCTGCGATCGTTTCTCAGGCTCTTGAACTACTTTGCTAACTTCTTACCGGGTCTCAGCACACTGTTAGAAGCACTGCACGCCTTACTGCGTAAAGGAGATCAATGGGTATGGGGAAAAAGCCAAGAAAATGCCTTTGTAAAAGCTTGAAAATTGTTATGCTCAAACAAATTGCTTGTGTTGTATGACCCATGTAAGCGGTTGGTACTATCATCGTACGGCGTCAGGTGTGTATTGCAACAAGCTAATGAATCTTGGAAATTGCATCCAGAAGTCTGTCTAAGGCTGAGAGAGCCTACAGCATGATTGAAAAAGAAGCGTTAGCGTGTGTTTATGGGATAAAGAAAATGCATCAATATCTGTTTAGGCTCAAATTTGAATTGGAAACTGACCATAAGCCATCGATATCCCTTTTTTCCGAAAGTAAGGAGATAAATATGAATGCATCGGCCCGCATCCAGAGATGGGCGCTCACGTTGTCCAAGTACAACTATGCCATTCACCACAGGCCAGGCACAGAAAACTCAGTAGGCTGCCATTGCCCACCACAGTGGTGGAAATGGCACAGCCCGCAGATTTAGTCATGGTTATGGAAGCATTCGAGAGTGAGCAATCACCCATCATAGCCCGACAGATTAGAATCTGGACGAGCCAGGACTCCTTCCTGTCACGAGTAAAAAACTGCTGGTCCAGCATCCCAGTGGAAATGTAGGAAGAGATAAAGCCGTACCAGTGGCGCATAGATGAAATGTCTATATAGGCAGACTGCCTTCTGTGGGGTAATCGGGTAGTGGTCCCCAAGAAGGGCAGGGACACTTTCATCAGTGATCTCCACAGTACTCACCCAGGCATTGTAATGATGAAAGCGATAGCCAGGTCCCACGTGTGGTGGCCCGGTATCAATGCGGATTTAGAGTCCTGAATGCACAAATGTAACACATGCTCGCAGTTAAGCAATGCACTCAGAGAGGCGCCATTAAGTTTATGGTTTTGGCCCTCCAAACCGTGTTCCAGGGTCCATGTCGACTATGCAGGCTCGTTCTGTTGTTATATATGTAAAAATGTTCCTTGTGTTTGTAGATGCGTATTCCAAATGGATTGAATGTGAGATAATGTCGGCAAGCACGTCCGCTGCCACCACAGAAAGCCTGCAGGCCATGTTTGCCACGCACGGATTGCCTGATGTCCTTGTGAGCAACAACAGGCCATGTTTCACCAGTGCCGAGTTCAAAGAGTTCATGACCCATAATAGGATCAAACATGTCAAATCTGCCCCGTTCAAACCAGCATCCAATGGTCAGGCAGAGACAGCAGTGTAAATTATCAAGCAGGGCTTGAAGAGGGTAACTGAAGGCTCACTGCAGACTCGCCTATCCTGAGTCCTGCTTAGCTACCGCATAAGACCCCATTCGCTCACTGGGATTCCTCCTGCTGAACTGCTCATGAAAAGGACACTTAAGACAAGGCTCTCGTTAGTTCACCCTGATCTACATGAACAGGTAGAGAGCAGGCGGCTTCAACAAAGTACATATCACGATAGCGCAAATGTGTCACACGAAATTGAAGTTAATGGTCCTGTATTTGTGTTGAACTATGGACAAGGTCCCAAGTGGTTTCCCAGCACTATTGTGGCCAAAGAGGGGAACAGGGTGTTTCGGGTCAAACTTTCAAATGGACTCATTCACCGGAAACACTTGGACCAAATCAAACTCAGATTCATGGACTATCCTGAGCAACGCACTTTGGACCCTACCTTCTTTGACCTCCCCAACATACACACGAGTGGCAACCGACACCGCGGTTGGCCACGAAGCAGAACCCATCACCCACAGCAGCCCAGCAGGACTTATCACACCAGGCAGCCCAGCAAGGCCAGCTGCACAGCAGCCCAGCGAGGGCCCAACAAACGATTCACCAAAACCAGAATTTGCACCAAGACAATCAACCAGGGAAAGAAAGGCCCCAGATCGACTCACCTTGTAAATAGTTACACTGTTGACTTTGGAGGGGGCGGGGTGGCGGGGGGGAGGGGGTTTTTTATTGACATTTTGGAAGGATAGGCAGAAAGGAAAAGGAGGTGGAGTAGCTCTATTAATAAAGGATGAGATCAGTGCAGTAGTTAGAAATGATACTGGCTCAGAAGATCAAGATGTAGAAACATATGAGATTCTGAAGGGGCTTAATAGGGTCGATGCAGTGAGGATGTTTCCCCTTGTGTGGGAATCTAGAACTATGGGCATAGTTTCAGAATAAAGGGTCGCCCATTTAAAATAGAGATGAGGATGAATATCTTCTCCCAGAGAGTCATGAATCTTTGGGGTTCACTATCCCAGAAAGCTGTGCAGGTAGGGTCATTGAATATATTTAAGGTGGAGATAGATAGATTTTTGAAGAATAGGGGAGTCAAGGCTTATGGGGAGCAGGCAGGAAAGTGGACTTGAGTCCAAGATCAGATCAGCCAAGATCTTATTGAATGGCGGAACCGGTTCAAGGGGCCAAATGGCCTACTCCTGCTCCTATTTCTTGTGCTCGTATGTGTGTAATGAAGGCACCTGAAGCACATTTTCAGTATGCCGATGGTTTTTTCATCAAACATCTGCTGGTCATATGGGTACTCATTGTAGCACTCGTCAACTTCATTGGTCGATTTCTGATAGGTGTCATCAGCCAAGCTTGAAGTGGGTATCTCTTGTTTCCTAGAAGCGATCTCTTAAGTGTACGTGCAGATCCAAAGATGTCCAGGGGCTTGGACAGCCACAGGATGAAAGCATCATGGCAGCTCCCTCAGAATCTAGTGCACACCTGCAGAAACATCATTTTGTGGTTACACATTAGCTGCACATTGATGAAGGAAGCCTTTGCAATTCACAAATATTCTTGGTTGATCTGGGGGTGCCCAGATTGCCATGTGTGTGCAGTTGAGGTAAGCCAACCAGAGACACAAAACTGAGCGTCCACACATTCCTCCTGGCATCATCGCAGGTGAAATTCACATATTTGCAAGCCTGGCAAACAAGCAGTCACCTGTCTAATGCATTTGTCGTCCTGGAGGGAAAAAAGGTGATGACGGTGATCACTTTGACTGCCACTGGCCACCAGGTCTATCAGAGGGTTTAGGCCGCCTTCTAGGAGGTTGCAGATATCTGCCACCACCACCTGAGCCTCCTGAAGCACTGCTGTTCCGACTTGTCAAGGAAATTCAACCTCTGCCTATACACCCTGCTTCACAGGTAGTGCTACTGTGAGCTGCACTCCTCTGTTGGTCCGTACTCTGCTGTCCAGTTGCAGGTATCTCAACAGCAGGCTGCTGCTGGTGCTGGTCATATTGCTCCTCGTCCAAGGTCCAATCTAAGGCAGCCACGGCGCCAACAATCCTGATGTGATTCAGAAAACCTCCAAAGTGTAGAAAGTAAACTCTCAGCAAAAATACTGTAAACAAACACTTTGCCACTAGTAGGTAAAAATGCAGCTGTGAATGCTGAGTATTTATGCAGTATTTCCATGAGTTTTAATCAGCCCCATCAATTGCTGTGGTGTTCTCACCTTGCTTTCACTGGCAAGTCTCAGGAAGCCTTGGGAACTTGTTGATGCGTCGTTACATTCAAAAGTTTAAATTGAGAGACTACACTATCTTAATCAGCAACCCACCTCTCCTGAGGGGGTTGCATGCAAACAACCTAATGCACTCCAATTAAGCGCGGACAAAGGCAGGTTGGGGCTGGCTTGCTGATGCGCCCACATTTTTGCCCCTTTTTTTTCCCCACCGCCCCGCTACATCCACACCCAAACCCACATGTTCCTCCAAATTAAAATTTCCCTCTGAATGTCTACCTAGGGGTCCCCTGCGGTCATCCCCCTGCAAAACAGATACACCGCTTTGGGTACTGTTGAGGGGGCTGACTCATCAGGGGATAGCAGCACAGCCAGGTTCATGGCACTGTGGCTGGCTCTGCTGTACAGGAGGGCAGGAAAAAGAGTGGGAGAGCAATAGTGATAGGGGATTCAATTGTAAGGGGAATAGATAGGCGTTTCTGCGGTCGCAACCGAGACTCCAGGATGGTATGTTGCCTCCCTGGTGCAAGGGTCAAGGATGTCTCGGAGCGGGTGCAGGAGATTCTGAAAAGGGAGTTTGTCGTGGTGCATATAGGTCCCAACGATATAGGTAAAAAACGGATGAGGTACTACGAGACGAATTTAGGAAGCTAGGAGTTAAATTAAAACATAGGACCTCAAAAGTAGTAATCTCAGTATTGGTACAAGTGCCACATGCTAGTCAGAGTAGGAATCGCAGGATAGCTCAGATGAATACGTGGCTTGAACAGTGGTGCTGAAGGGAGAGATTCAAATTCCTGGGACATTGGAACCGGCTCTGGGGGAGGTGGGACCAGTACAAACCGGACGATCTGCACCTGGGCAGGGCCGGAACCAATGTCCTAGGGGGAGTGTTTGCTAGTGCTGTTTGGGAGGAGTTAAACTAATATGGCAGGGGGATGGGAACCTATGCAGGGAGACAGAGGAGAATAAAATGGAGACTGAAGCAAAGGACAGAAAGGAGGCTAGTAAAAGTGGAGGGCAGAGAAACCCAAGGCAAAAAACAAAAAGGACCAAATTACAGCAGGATTCTATGGGGTCAAAGTGTGTTAAAAAGCCTGAAGGCTCTGTGCCTCAATGCGAGGAGTAATCGGAATAAGGTGGACGAATTAACTGCGCAGATAGCAGTTAACGGGAATGATGTGATTGGCATCACGGAGACATGGCTCCAGGGTGACCAAGGCTGGGAACTCAACATCCAGGGGTATTCAGCATTTAGGAAGGATAGACAGAAAGGAAAAGGAGGCGGGGTGGCGTTGCTAGTTAAAGAGGAAATTAATGCAATTGTAAGGAAGGACATTAGCTTGGATGATGTGGAATCGGTATGGGTGGAGCTACGGAATACCAAAGGGCAGAAAACGCTAATGGGAGTTGTATACTGGCCACCAAATAGTAGTAGTGAGGTTTGGGGACAGCATCAAACAAGAAATAAGGGATGTGTGCAATAAAGGTACAGCAGTAATCATGGGCGACTTTAATCTACGTATTGATTGGGCTAACCAAACTGGTAGCAATACGGTGGAGGAGGATTTCCTGGAGTGTATTCGGAATGGTTTTCTAGACCAATATGTTGAGGAACCAACCAGAGAGCTGGCCATCCTAGACTGGGTGATGTGTAATGAGAAGGGACTAATTAGCAATCTTGTTGTGCGAGGCCCCTTGGGGAAGAGTGACCATAACATGGTAGAATTCTTTATTAAGATGGAGAGTGACAAAGTTAATTCAGAAACTAGGGTCCTGAGCTTAAGGAAAGGTAACTTTGATGGTATGAGGCGCGAATTGGCTAGATTAGACTGGCAAATGATACTTAAAGGGTTGATGGTGGATAGGCAATGGCAAACATTTAAAGATCATCTGGACGAAATTCAACAATTGTACATCCCTGTCTGGAGTAAAAATAAAACGGGGAAGGTGGCTCAACCGTGGATAACAAGGGAAATTAAGGATAGTGTTAAATCCAAGGAAGAGGCATACAAATTAGCCAGAATAAGTAGCAAGCCGGAGGACTGGGAGAATTTTATAATACAGCAGAGGAGGACAAAGGGTTTAATTTGGAGGGGGAAAATAGAGTACAAGAGGAAGCTTGCCGGAAACATAAAAAATGACTGCAAAATCTTCTATCGATATGTGAAGAGAAAAAGATTAGTGAAGACAAACGTAGGTCCCTTGCAGTCGGATTCAGGTGAACAAAGAAATGGCAGACCAATTGAAAAAGTATTTTGGTTCTGTCTTCACAAAGGAAGACACAAATAACCTTCCGGATGTACTAGGGGTCCGAAGGTCTAGTGAGAAGGAGGAACTGAAGGATATCCTTATTAGGCGGGAAATTGTGTTAGGGAAATTGACGGGTTTAAAGGCCGATAAGTCCCCAGGGCCTGATAGTCTACATCCCAGAGTACTTAAGGAAGTGGCCCTAGAAATAGTGGATGCATTGGTGATGTAACACCACTTTTTAAAAAAGGAGGGAGATGGAAAACGGGTAATTATAGATCAGTTAGCCTGACATCAGTAGTGGGGAAAATGTTGGAATTAATCATTAAGGATGAAATAGCAGCCATTTGGAAAGCAGTGGTAGGATTCGTCTAAGTCAGCATGGATTTATGAAGGGGAAATCATGCTTGACAAATCTTCTGGAATTTTTTGAGGATGTAACTAGTAGAGTGGACAGGGGAGAACCAGTGGATGTGGTGTATTTGGACTTTCAAAAGGCTTTTGACAAGGTCCCACACAAGAGATTGGTGTACAAAATCAAAGCACATGGTATTGGGGGTAATGTACTGATGTGGATAGAGAACTGGTTGGCAGGCAGGAAGCAGAGAGTCGGGATTAACTGGTCCTTTTTAGAATGGCAGGCAGTGACTAATGGAGTGCCGCAGGGCTCAGTTCTGGGACCCCAGCTCTTTATAATATATATTAATGATTTGGATGATGGAATTGAGTGTAATAGCTCCAAGTTTTCAGATGACACTAAACTAGGTGGCGGTGTGAGCTGTGAGGAGGACACTAAGAGGCTGCAGGGTGACTTGGACAGATTAGGCGAGTGAGCAAATACATGGCAGATGCAGTATAATGTGGATAATTGTGAGGTTATCCATTTTGGGGGCAAAAACATGAGGCAGAATATTATCTGAATGGCGGCAGATTAGGAAAAGGGGAGGTGCAACGAGACCTGGATGTCATGGTACATTAGTCATTGAAAGTTGGCATGCAGGTACAGCAGGCGATGAAGAAGGCAAATGGTATGTTGGTCTTCATAGCAAGAGGATTTGAGGATAGGAGCAGGGAAGTCTTACTGCAGTTGTACAGGGCCTTGGTGAGGCCCCACCTGGAATATTGTGTTCAGTTTTGGTCTCCTAATCTGATGAAGGACGTTCTTGCTATTGAGGGAGTGCAGCGAAGGTTCACCAGACTGATTCCCGGGATGGCAGGACTGACATAAGAGGAGAGATTGGATCGACTGGGCCTGTATTCACTGGCGTTTAGAAGGATGAGAGGGGATCTTATAGAAACGTATAAAATTCTGACGGGACTGGACAGGTTAGATGCAGGAAGAATGTTCCCGATGTTGGGGAAGTCCAGAACCAGGGGACATAGTCTTAGGATAAGGGGTAAGGCATTTAGGACTGAGATGAGGAGGAACTTCTTCACTCAGAGAGTTGTTAACCTATGGAATTCCCTACTGCAGTGTTGTTGATGCCAGTTCATTTGATTTATTCAAGAGGGAGTTAGATGTGGCCCTTGCGGCTAAAGGGATCAAGGGGTATGGAGAGAAAGCAGGAACGGGGTACTGAAGGACTGATCAGCCATGATTTTATTGAATGGTGGTGCTGGCTCGACGGGCCAGATGGCCTACTCCTGCACCTATTTTCTATGTTTCTATGTTTCTAAAGAAGAAATTCCTTTAACAATTTCTATTGATAATAATTACTTGTTCCACACATTTCTACTTTGTTATCAACATTCAGTGTCTTTCTGTAGTACTTAATTTGTAAGGTTTTAACTAAGAATTTCTACTGTTTGTCAACAGAGCAATTGCAATGTGAGCAAGAACAACTTGAGGAAATTAGTAAGTCCTAGAATGAGAATTGAGTTCATGAAAGACATTTGAGATTGTGTTCAAAAATATAGTGGTTTCATGACAACTCAGTGGTACAAGGCATAGCTGATCTAAAGCACTGAGGAGGAGGTCAAATGTAGAGAACGTCAAAGAAAAATGTGCAGGAGTTTAGTAAAGAGCTGGAATTATTCCTTTAGACCTTTGATGATTTCTTTTACAGTTGATTTCCAATTAATTCTCCAGGATAAATAAAAAGTAATGTCATAATTGCCACAAAATGATAGGATCACTTTGGAGACGACTTCAGCGAGACTGATTCGTTGGTTATCAATAAATAAAATCAGAGTTTTTATTACTGAAACTTAATCCTTGATTAGTTCAAAACAATGGGGAATTTTCCGAACCCTAGCCATTTACAACACAAATGATATCGGAATCAGAAGCTGTGCAGAATTTTCCATCCATTGATTTTATTCCAGTGCTTTCAATTGATAGAATGTCGTAGGCAGTGCCACTGTGATTTTTTGATATGGGCTGCCATTAAGCAAGATTCACTACCCCCAACATGTACGTGGAAATCAGCCCCATTAGACAATTACTTGTATAATACCTTTGGGCATGTGTTTTGAAGATTTTATGAAGCATTGATGAGATGTTTTGATCTATGAGGTTGAAACTGAGTATCTGTGCTATTTGTCAACAGAGAGGGAACAAGCTGAACTGGATTCTTTTGAAGAAAATGGTAAGTAATGGATTAAAATGGATTAATGGATTAAAAAGACTTGGTCAAAAATATTTAAGTTTTGTTTTCAAAATGTAACAATTTAAGGATGTCCTAGTGGAACCAGCATTGCTGATCTAAACCAGCATTGTCCAATACAAATCGTTCACTAGCCACATGGGCTATGGTGACATCATTTTAGTCACACACATTAGTTTTAATAGAAAATGCCTTACACACAATGGGGCGGATTTTCCAGTGATTTGCATTTCTTTTTTCGCCCCCGAGGGGCAGCAATGGCATCAGCGAACTCTTCTGGGTGGGCGGTTAGCCTCCAGCACCCCGCGGGGGGTTTTTGGGCCCACTTTGCGTTGGCACAGAGCAGTACCGCCCAGAAGAGTTGAGCCAGTGTGCAACGGCCCTGGTTGCGACACTGGCTCGTTTTTTGAGTCCCGCCCGACCCATACTCCCCGCAACACGCCCTGCTGGGACCGCCTATGAAAACGGGCAGTCCAACTTAGACCGGCTGCTGTGAGGTAAGTAATGCGGGCCTCAGGTAAGTGCGATTGTTTTTTCTTTTAAGCCTTTTGCGATTTGTGTTGTGGTGGTGTAGGCTATGTACTGAGGATGTTTTGGGTGTTTTTAGTTCCATTTTTTTCTCTCCCCAGGCCACTGTGAGAGCGCTCCTGGGTCAGCTGTTTAGATCAGGATTTTCGCATGCTCAGCCATCCTAGCACCCTAAGAGAGGTGTACAACGCCTCCCTTAGCGCTCCGCCCCACACTCAGGGTCCAGCGGCCCAATTTTGATGACTGAGGCGCAAACTGTACCCAGGCACAAACTTCACTACCCTGGTGACATTATCGCCCCAAAATCAGCAAAGTCAAAAATCCAACCCTCTGTAGGTAAATGTACTTCATGTATATATTTACCTAACAAAGATCCACCACCATTCCGTGGAAAAGGTTGTTGTCTTTCTTTTTCACCAAAGTTAGAATTCTGATTTGAAGCTTTCTGTCATAGCACATCTTATTGCAGTTCCTCGGTTTATGTCCATCAGTTCATGATATCATGGAATTATACAGCACAGAAGAAGGCCAATTAGCCCATCGTGACTGTGCTGGCTCTTTGAAAAGCTATTCAATTAGTCCCACTACCCTGCTCTTTCCCCATAGCCCGATAAGATTTTCCTTTTCAAGTATATATCCAATTCCCTGTTGAAAGTTACTATTTATCACCCTTTCAGTCAGTATATTCCACATCATCATAGAATCATAAATAGTACAGCACAGAAGGAAGCCATTTGATCCATCAAGTCTGTATCGGCTCTTGCGAAGAGCAATCCAGTTAGTCCCACTCTCCATTTCATTCCCCATATCCGGCATGCTTCTGCTTCAAGTTTTTATTCCATTCATTTTTGAAGGCTACCATTGATTACCTATCTACCACCTTATCAGGCAGTGCATTCCAAATTCTAACCACTCCTTGCGCAATAAAGTTTTTCCTGATAGAATCATAGGAACGACATAGAAGAATGCCAGTCGGCCCATCATGTCCGTGCCGGTTGAAAAAGAGTAACCCAGCCTAATCCCACCTTCCAGCACTAGGTCTGTAGCCCAGTAGGTTACGGCTCTTGGGCCTGAACTTGATGGCCTTACCGCCGGCTGCAGTCGAGTTTTTTAGGCGGTCTGCCCTTGGTGCCAGTTTCCACGAGGCCTCCCGCCAGCGGGAGGGAAGGACCGCTGGGAACCGCCCGCTGACGGCCGTTAGCGTGCAAGGTGCGTAAGTGTCCTCCCGCCCACCGAGCTGGTAGATTTCTCCAGGCGAGAGTCGGCGGCAGCAGGGGTAAGGGCCGCTGCATGGAGGCAGGTCTAATCCCAACGGTAAGTATGAAGACTTGCAAAAAAAGGTCAGTGAACTTTTTTTATTTTTTTTTTTTCAGCGATTTCATCATCATAGGTAGTCCCTCGAAATCGAGGAAGACTTGCTTCCACTCCAAAAGTGAGTTCTCAGGTGACTGAACAGTCCAATACGGGAATTACAGTCTCTGTCGCAGATGCGACAGACAGTCGTTGGAGGAAAGGGTGGGTGGGGAGTCTGGTTTGCCGCACGCTCCTTCCGCTGCCTGCACTTGTTTTCTGCATGCTCTCGTGACGAGACTCGAGGTGTTCAGCGCCCTCCAGGATGCTCTTCCTCCACTTAGGACGGTCTTATGCGATTTATGTGGATGGGGGTTCCCTGAAGGTCTTCTAATTGGGTTTATTTGTGTAAATTTTTATTTTTATATGCACCTCCCTCCCTGGGTCCAACTCAATCCTCGGCGGTACTGTGCCGAGGATTGCATTTGCCGTCGAGATTGGGAGCTCCTGCCCGCTGCCGGCCAGATTCACGGCATCAGTCCCTTTTTTGCCACCAGGCGGTCTTTCAAGGACTTTTTCACGAAACTCCCGCCCAAAGAACCGTCAGGTCTCTCGGCGGTCCTTTGGACAGCACTTGGACGGGCCTTAGCATTGACCAAGTTTGGGCCCATTGTTTCTCCTCATTTTTGCTATCAAAATTCTGACACTTTTCTGTGTTGAATTTCATCTGCCATGTGTCCGCCTATTTCGCCAGCCTATCAATGTCCTCTTGAAGTCTATTACTTTCTTCCTCTCTGTTTACTACACTTCCATGTTTCGTGTTATCTGTAAATGCCACAATTGTACCCTGTACCCCCAAGTCCAAGTCATTAATGTATATCAAAAACAACAGTAGTTCCAGTTGTGAACCATGGGGAATTCTACTGTATACCTCCCTCCAGTCTGAAAAACAGCTATTCACCACAACTCAAAATTCAGCACCGCTGGAAAGCTGGTGCTCTCCCCACCTTTTTGTGGCCATTAACGCCAAAACATTTTCGTGGCTGGGCCACCCATATTCAGCTCCAAAAGTGAACAAATGGGTTCCAGCACCAATGAACCCTTCTAAAGGGAATTTTTCAGCAGTGTGGTTGTCTTAATTTGAGCGTTATCACCACTGAAAAATTCAGCATACAGGCAAGGGTTTCTAACGAGCCAGCTGTTCCCTGGTCTTTTTAAAGGCCAGGGTTTGCAGCAAGGCCCTGAAGGGGGAAGGAGGTTGGAAGGAGTTTGGAAGGATGGCTGGTGTAAGATGTACAAGGAGAGCCAACAGGTTCACTGATATGAAGCTGGAGACACTGATGGATGGTGTGGAGGACAGAAGAAGAATACTGTTTCCTGACATGGGAAGACCTGGCAGACAGGCAGTACATAAGCATGGAGGGAGATTGCAGGGGAGGTGTCCATATATATGAGGATGCACCCTTCCAGGAGGGTGCTGGCCAGTCTGCACCTGGTCCTTCCAGGATGGCGATGCGTCGATGCCTCTGAGCTCTGGGGCGACGGGGATCCTCCTCCTGCTATATCCAACTCTCACTTGAATATATCGAACGAACTGGCATCAACAACTCATTGCAGAAGAGAATTCCACAGGTTAACAACTCTCTTGAGTGAAGAAGTTTCTCCTCAGCTCAGTCCTAAATGGCTTACCCCTTATCTTTAGACTGTGACCCCTGGTTCTGGACTTCCCCAACATCGGGAACATTCTTCCTGCATCTAACCTGTCCAGTCCCGTCAGAATTTTATATGTTTCTATGAGAACCCCTTGTAAATTCTTCTAAATTCCAGTGACTATAAGCCAAGTCAATCCAATCTTTCTTCATATGTCAGTTCTGCAATCCCGGGAATCAGTCTGGTGAATATTCGCTGCACTCTCTCTCTGCTTCCTGTCTGCCAACCAGTTCTTTATCCATGTCAATACATTATCCCCAATATCATGTGCTTTAATTTTGCACACCAATCTCTTGTGTGGTGCCTTGTCAAAAGCCTTTCAAAAGTCCAAATACACCACATCCACTGGTTCTCCCTTGTCCACGCTACTAGTTACATCCTCAAAAAATTCTAGAAGATTTGTCAAGCATGACTTCCCTTTCATAAATCCATGCTGTCATTGCTATTTCATCTTTAATAATTGATTCCAACATTTTCCCCACTACTGATGTCAGGCTAACCGGTCTATGATTCCCTGTTTTCTCTCTCCCTCCTTTTTTAAAAAATGGTGTTACATTAGCTACTCTCCAGTCCATAGGAACTGATCCAGAGTTGATAGACTGTTGGAAAATGATCACCAATGCATCCACTATTTCTAGGGCCACTTCCTTAAGTACTCTGGGATGCAGTCGATCAGGCCCTGGGGATTTATCGGCCTTCAATCTCATCAATTTCCCTAACACAATTTCCTGACTAATAAGGATTTCCTTCAGTTCCTCCTTCTTGCTTGAACCACGGTCCCCTAGTATTTCCGGAACGTTATTTGTGTCTTCCTTCGTGAAGACAGAACCAAAGTATTTGTTCAATTGGCCTGCCATTTCTTTGTTCCCCATTATAAATTCACCTGATTCTGACTGCAAAGGACCTACGCTAGTCTTCACTAATCTTTTTCTCGTCACATATCTATAGAAGCTTTTGCAGTCAGTTTTTATGTTCCTGGCAAGCTTCTTCTCATACTCTATTTTCCCCCTCCTAATTAAACCCTTTGTCCTCCTCTGCTGAATTCTAAATTTCTCCCAGTCCTCAGGTTTGCTGCTTTTTCTGGCCAATTTATATGCCTCTTTCTTGGATTTAACACTATCCCTAATTTCCTTTGTTAGCCACGGTACAACCCTCCGAGATTCCCTGCCTAAACCTCTCCCCCTCTCTACCTCTCTATCCTCCTTCAAGACGCATTTTAAAACATATCTCTTTGACCAAGCTTTTGGTCTCTTGCCCTAATTTCTCCTTATGTGTTAAATTTTTTGTCTCATAATATTCCTGTGAAGCACTATGGGACATTTCATTACGTTCAATGCGCTATATAAATACAATTTGTTGTTGTTTTTGTTGAGCTCCTCTAATTCTGCCCTCTTGCACAACCACGATTTTTACCGAGAAACGGGCCCGCATAGTCGACATGGATCCTGGACCATGGTCTGGAGGGCCAGGACCACAAACTTAGTGGTGCCTCTCTGGGCACTGCTCAACTGAGCACACATGCTGCATTGCCGTACACAGGACTCTAAGTCAGAGACAATACTGGGCCACCACACGTGGGATCTGGCTTTCGCTTTCATCATTACTATACCCGGGTGTGTGCTGTGGAGATCCGAGATGAACGTCACCCTGCCCTTTTTGCATAGCACTACGCGGTTACCCCACAACAAGCAGTCTGCCTGAATGGACAGCTCGTCCTTTCGTCGCTGGAACGGCTTGATTAGCTCTTGCATTTCAACAGGGATGCTGGCCCAGCTCCCATGCAGTACACAGTTTTTTACTAGGGACAGGAGAGGAGCTTGGCTGGTCCAAGTCCTAATCTGGCAGGCCGTGACAGGTGATTTATCATTTTCAAACACTTCCATGACCATCAACAAGTCTGCGGGCTGCGCCACCAACAACAAGTTTGCAGGCTACGCCATTTCCACCCCCGTGGTGGGCAATGGTAGCCGACTGAGAGCATCCGCACAGTTCTCGGTGCCTGGCCTGTGGCAGATGGTATAGTTATACGCTGATAACGCGAGTGCCCACCTTTGTATGTGGGCTGAGGCATTAATATTTATCCCTTTATTTTCAGCGAACAGGGATATGAGGGGCTTGTGATCGGTTTCCAGCTCAAATTTGAGGCCAAACAGGTACTGATGCATTTTCTTTACCCCGAACACACACGCTAATGCCTCTTTCTCGGCCTTAGACAAGCTCCTGGAGGCATAGGTGACAGGTTGCAACTTCCCCGCAACGTTAGCTTGTTGTACAGACCCGACTCCGTACGACGACGCATCACATGCTAGCACAAGTCTTTTACACGGGTTATACAATACAAGCAGCTTGTTGGAGCATAAAATGTTTCTGGCTTTCTCAAAAGCAATTACTTGTTTTTTTCCCCATAGCCAGTTCTCAACTTTACGCAATAACACATGTAGGGGCTCTAAGAGGGTGCTTAACCCCGGTAGGAAGTTACCAAAATAGTTGAGGAGTCCCAGGAACGACCGCAGCTCCGTGACGTTCTGTGGCCTGGGTGTGTTCCTGATAGCCTCTGTCTTGGCGTCTGTGGGCCGAATGCCATCCGCCGTGATCTTTCTCCCCAAAAATTCCACTTCTGTAGCCATGAAGATGCATTTCGACCTCTTCAGCCGCAGCCCTACGCGATCCAGTCGCTGGAGGACCTCCTCCAGGTTTTGTAGGTGCTCGACGGTGTCCCGACCTGTGACCAATATGTCATCCTGAAAAACCACCATGCGTGGTACCGACTTGAGTAGGCTCTCCATGTTTCTCTGGAAGATCGCTGCAGCCGACCGAATTCCAAACGGGCATCTGTTGTAGATGAACAGTCCCTTGTGCATGTTGATGCAGGTGAGGCCCTTCGAAGACTCCTCCAGCTCCTGCGTCATGTAGGCCAAAATCAGGTTGAGCTTGGTGAACATCTTGCCTCCTGCCAGCGTCGCAAATAGGTCATCTGCCTTGGTCCTGTAGCGAGAAACGATTAATAGTTACTTTATAATCGCCGCAAATCCTGACCATGCCATCACTTTTCAGTACTGGAACAATCGGGCTGGACCACTCGCTGAATTACGCTGGGGAGATGATGCCCTCGCGTTGCAGCCTGTCCAGCTCAATTTCCACTCTCTCCCTCATCATGTGGGGTACCGCTCGCGCCTTGTGGTGAATGGGTCGAGCCTCTGGGACCAAATGGATCGGCACCTTCGTCCCGGAAAAATTTCCAATGCCTGGCTCAAAAAGGGAAGGAAATTTGTTTAGAACCTGGGTACATGAGGCCTCATCGACATGTGATAGCGTTCGGATGTCATCCCAGTTCCAGCGGATTTTGCCCAGCCAGTTCCTTCCAAGCAGTGTGGGGCCATCGCCCGAGACAATCCAGAGTGGCAGTTCATGCACCGTGCCCTCGTAGGTGATCTTGACCATGGCGCTGCCCAGGACCTTAGAAGATGAGAAGGGGGATTTAATAATGGGAAATGTTGAAATGGCTGAGACCTTAAACAATTATTTTGCTTCGGTCTTCACAGTGGAAGACACAAAAACCATGCCAAAAATTGCTGGTCGCGGGAATGTGGGAAGGGAGGACCTTGAGACACTCACTATCACTAGGGAGGGTAGTGCTGGACAGGCTAATGGATCTCAAGGTAGACAAGTCCCCTGGTCCTGATGAAATGCATCCCAGGATATTAAAAGAGATGGTGGAAGTTATAGCAGATGCATTCGTTATAATCTACCAAAATTCTCTGGACTCTGGGGAGGTATCATCGGATTGGAAACCAGCTAATGTAACGCCTCTGTTTAAAAAAGGGGGCAGACAAAAGGCAGGTAACTATAGACCGGTTAGTTTAACATCTGTAGTGGGGAAAATGCTTGAAGCTATCATTAAGGAAGAAATAGCGGGACATCTAGATAGGAATAGTGCAATCAAGCAGACGCAACATGGATTCATGAAGGGGAAATCATGTTTAACTAATTTACTGGAATTCTTTGAGGATATAACGAGCATGGTGGATAGAGATGTACCGATGGATGTGGTGTATTTAGATTTCCAAAAGGCATTCGATAAGGTGCCACACAAAAGGTTACTGCAGAAGATAAAGGTATGCGGAGTCAGAGGAAATGTATTAGCATGGATCGAGAATTGGCTGGCTAACAGAAAGCAGAGAGTCGGGATAAATGGGTCCTTTTTGGGTTGGAAATCGGTGGTTAGTGGTGTGCCACAGGGATCGGTGCTGGGACCACAACTGTTTACAATATACATAGATGACCTGGAAGTGGGGACAGAGTGTAGTGTAACAAAATTTACAGATGACACAAAGATTAGTGGGAAAGCGGGTTGTGTAGAGGACACAGAGAGGCGGCAAAGAGATTTAGATAGGTTAAGCGAATGGGTTAAGGTTTGGCAGATGGAATACAATGTCGGAAAATGTGAGGTCATCCACCTTGGGAAAAAAAACAGTAAAAGGGAATATTATTTGAATGGGGAGAAATTACAACATGCTGCGGTGAGAGGGACCTGGGGGTCCTTGTGCATGAATCCCAAAAAGCTAGTTTGCAGGTGCAGCAGGTAATCAGAAAGGCGAATGGAATGTTGGCCTTCATTGCGAGTGGGATGGAGTACAAAAGCAGGGAGGTCCTGCTGCAACTGTACAGGATATTGGTGAGGCCGCACCTGGAGTACTGCATGCAGTTTTGGTCACCTTACTTAAGGAAGGATATACTAGCCTTGGAGGGGGTACAGAGACGATTCACTCGGCTGATTCCGGAGATGAGTGGGTTACCTTATGATGATAGATGGAGTAGACTGGGTCTTTACTCGTTGGAGTTCAGAAGGATGAGGGGTGATCTTATAGAAACATTTAAAATAATGAAAGGGATAGACAAGATAGAGGCAGAAAGGTTGTTTCCACTGGTCGGGGAGACTAGAACTCGGGGGCACAGCCTCAAAATACGGGGGAGCCGATTTAAAACCGAGTTGAGAAGGAATTTTTTCTCCCAGAGGGTTGCGAATCTGTGGAATTCTCTTCCCAAAGAAGCAGTTGAGGCTAGCTCATTGAATGAATTCAAATCACAGATAGATAGATTTTTAACCAAAAAGGGAATTAAGGGTTTTGGGGAGTGGGCGGGTAAGTGGAGCTGAGTCCACGGCCAGATCAGCCATGATCTTGTTGAGTGGCGGAGGAGGCTCGAGGGGCTAGATGGCCTACTCCTGTTCCTAATTCTTCTGTTCTTATGTTCTTATGTTGACAGTGATAAGCTCTTTGGTGTACGTTCTCAGTTTCGTGTGGATGGGGCTCAGAGCTGGTCTGAGTGCCTTGTTGCACCACAGTCTGTCAAACATCTTTTTACTCATGATGGATTGGCTAGCGCCAGTGTCCAGTTCCATGGCTACGGGTAAGCCATTCAATTTTACATTTAGAATTATGGGCGCTCATTTCATCGAAAATGTGTGCACCCCTTGTACTTCAGCATCTGCCGCCTTTCTCTGAGGCTCGAAATTGCTTTGCTCCACCATAGACTGATCTTCCTCTGCCACGTGGTGGTTAGCAGGTTTTGCAGAGCTTGCAGCTCATCTGCAAGCTCGTTGGAGGTGCCCCATTGTTCCACAGCTCTTGCAAGCATACCCTTTGAAGCGGCATGAATATGCTGAATGGAAGCCTCCACAATGCCAACAAGGTGTGAATTGCCTTGCATTCATCCTTTGTTGCGGACTTTGAGTCATCTGGGTCACCTGAGGCCTGCGAGCAGTTGCAGACTCGTGGTTTCTGCCCTGTACATTTCTGCTCGCAAACATAGTTCCAGTTAATTTATGAACATTGCTAGCACTTGTGTGCTGAGAGATTTGTTTGGTGTTATCACTGGTGGACATAAACGCCTGTGCAATCGCAATGGCCTTACTGAGGGTCGGTGTCTCTACAGTCAAAAGTTTTCGTAGGATGGTCCCGTGGCCAATACCCAGTACAAAAAAAGTCTCTGAGTATTTGTTCCAGATAGCCATCAAACTCACATTGTCCTGCAAGTCGACTTAGCTCGGCGACGTAGCTCACCACTTCCTGACCTTCAGATCGCTGGCACGTGTAGAACCGATACCTCGCCATCAGCACGCTCTCCTTCGGGTTAAGATGCTCCCGAACCAGTGTACACAGCTCCTCATATGACTTATCTGTGGGTTTCACTGGAGCCAGAAAATTCTTCATGAGGCTGTAGGTCAGTGCCCCGCAAACCGTGAGGAGGACCGTTCTCCTTTTTGCAGCGCTTCCTTCTCTGTCCAGCTCGTTGGCTATAAAGTATTGGTCTAGCCATTCGACATAGGCTTCCCAGTCCTCACCCTCCGAGAACTTCTCCAGGATGCCCACAGTTTGCTGCATTTTTGTGTTGGATTCGTATTCTCGTCGCCAGTAATTGTGTTCCTGACACAGATGAGACTGCACACAGGGAGGTTAAAGTAACAATGACCTCAGTCTTTATTAAGACACTCCAGAGTGAGGAACAGGCCTTCGGGGCCGGCTTATATACAGTGCTCCCAAGGGATGCTGGTATCCCTTGGGACTTCAGGGGATGCACTCCCTGGTGGCAGAACATGGGAGTTCATACTTTACAGATACACAACACATTGGAAGACATGCTGCGTGACTTTTTCATGATCGGGGTCAACCACAAGGCAATCTTAAGTAAGCTGCTGGCTGCGGAGACGCGGGACCTCAGCAAAGTCATCACCATCGCCCAGGCTTGCATGTCCACACAGAAAAGCACGAAGCAGATATCGCGACAAAACAGGAACTCCTGGTAAGTACTGTGTACAAAATTGTATCGACGGCTGGCAGAGCTCCACATGGCAGGGCCTACTCAACTGCGTCTGCAAGACCAGGAGCTGCTCAAAGTTCACCATCGAGGGCCTATGCGAGAATGGGAGCCGTTCAAAGTTCGCCATTGAGTGCCTACTCGACGGCGTATGCAAGAACGGGAGCCACTCAAAGCCCACCATTGGGCACAAATCCGAGCTCAACATGTTGGCATTGCGGGGGCAACCACTGACCCCATCAGTGCCGCTTCAGGAAGTATGTATGCAGAGGGTGTGCGAAGATGGGTTATCTTCAGCGGACGTGTCCGCAGCAGAGCAAGCGAGCTGCAACACACCACGTGGATGATGATCAATTCAGCGTGGATCTGGCGATGCAGCCTGAGACATTTGAGAGCTCCGAGGAGGAAGTGTATAGCGTACATGAGTTTTCTAACAAAGAGCCAACCGATAATGATGGCGGTAAAATTAAATGGTATGCCGGTATCCATGGAATTAGACACGGGTGCAAATCAATCGATAATGAGCCAGAAGACTTTCGAAAAGCTGTGGGAGACCAAGGCAGAGAGACCCAAGCTGAGTCCGATAAATGCGAAGTTATGCACCTACACCAAAGAGCTCATACCAGTGATCGGTAGTTCAGCAGTAAGAGTGTCATACGAGGGAGCGGTTCATGATCTAACATTATGGATTATCCCGAGCAACGGCCCATCGTTATTCGGCAGGAGTTGGCTCGAGAAAATAAAATGGAAATGGTACGATATCAAAGTTTTGTCATCAGCAGATGATGATTTGTGTGCTCAAGTGCTGAGTAAATTTCCCTCACTGTTTGAACCGGGAATTGGCAGCTTCAAGGGAGCCAAGGTGCAGATTCACCTAGGCCCAGATGCAGACCCACCCATCACAAAGCCAAGACGGTCCCACATATGATTAGAGAAAAGGTCGAGCTCGAAGTGGACAGGCTACAACGCGAGGGGGGGTCATCTCACCGGTCAAATTTAATGAATGGGCCAGTCCCATTGTTCCAGTGTTAAAGAGCGATGGCACGGTCAGGATTTGTGGAAACTACAAGGTCACGATCAACCAAGTTTCAAAACAAGATCAGTACTCGCTACCGAAAGCTGATGACCTGTTTGCAAAGCTAGCCGGAGAAAATCGTTCACCAAATTGGAACTAACGTCGGCCTCCATGACACAGGATCTGGTTGAATCATCAAAGAAACTTACGTGCATCAACGCGTACAAAGGACTGTTTATTTACAACAGGTGCCCTTTTGGCATTCGTTCGGCAGCAGCCATATTTCAGAGAAACACGGAGAGCCTATTGAAATCCAACCCCAGGACCCTGGTATGCCAAGACGACATCCTAGTCACAGATCGTGACACCGCCAAGCACCTGCACAATCTGGAAGAGATTCTGCGTCGTCTGGACAAAGTGGGACTCAGGCTGAAACGTTCGAAGTGTGTTTTCATGGCACCAGAGGTCAAATTCCTTAGACAAAGATTGCTGCAGACGGAATCAGGCCTACATACGCGAAAACAGGGGCCATCAAAAATGCACCCAGGCCTGAGAATGTGACGGAACTACGTTCATTTCTGGGTCTTTTCAACTACTTTGGTAACTTCTTACCCAAATTGAGCACAGTATTAGAGCCATTGCATAAGCTGCTCAGGAAAGGAGATGACTGGATGTGGGGTGAACTTCAAGACAGAGCCTTTGAGAAGGCTAGATATCTGTTGTGTTCCCAAAAGCTACTGGTACCGTATGACGCATGCAAGTGTCTAGTTTTGACCTGTAATGCGTCGTCCTCTGAGGTCGGCTGGGAGTCCAGCAAGCTAATGAGTCAGGCAAACTACAACCAGTTGCATTCACATCTCAAAACTTTTCCAAGGCGGAAGGAGCCTATGCCATGGTAGAGAAAGAGGCTTTAGCATGTGTTTATGGGGTAAAAAAAATGCACCAGTACCTGTTTGGGCTTCGCTTCGACCTGGAAACCGATCACAACCCGCTTATATCATTGTTCTCGGAACATAAAGGTATCAATACCAACGCGTCGTCCCACATCCAGAGGTGGGTGCTGACATTATCTGCCTATGATTATGTAATTTGCCATAGACCAGACACCGACAACTGCGCTGTTGCATTGAGCTGGTTACCATTGCCCACACCAGAGGTGGCAATGCCAATGCCCGCAGAGCTACTCATGGTTATGGATGCCTTTGAGAGTGAAGGGTCGCCTGTCACTGCTCAACAAGTTAAGACCTGGACCAGCCAGGATCCGACCCATTGTGTTCTTAACGGGTGATGAAACCAAACCACACAGCCATCACAAAGATGAGCTTTCCATCCAGTCCAAATGTTTACTGTGGGGTAATCGTGTTGTAATGTCCAAGAAAGGCAGGATGAGATTTGTATAGGAGTTACATAGTATGCATCCCGGAATTGCCATGATGAAGGCCATCGCCAGGTCCCATGTTTGGTGGCCTGGCATTGACTCAGACTTAGAGTCATGCATGCATCAGTGCAGCACTTGTATGCAGTTAAGCAATGCCCCAAAGGAAGCTCCAATCAGTCTGTGGTCATGGCCATCCAAACCGTGGTCTAGAATCCACATCAACTTTGCGGGCCCCTTCCTCGGTAAAATGTGTTTTGTGGTGGTGGATGCACACTCCAAATGGATAGAATGTGTGATCATGTCATCCAGCACTTCCACTGCCACCATTGAGAACCTGAGAACCATGTTTGCCACACATGGTCTGCCAGACATCGTTGTCAGCGAGCCTGGAGTTTTCAAGAGTTCATAAAATGCAACGGCATAAAACATGTGAGGTCAGCCCTGTTCAAACCCGCGTCCAATGGTCAAGCGGAGTGGGCAGTTGAAACCATTAAGCAGACACGGTTCCTTGCAGACACGCCTGTCACACATATTGCTCAGTTACAGGACAAGGCCACACATGCTCACCGGGGTCCCACCTGCGGAACTATTGATGAAGAGAGGCCTCAAAACCAGGCTCTGTCTAGTCCATCCTGACCTTAACGATCATGTCGAAACCCGACGTCAACTCCAGCAGTGGTATCACGACCGCGCCGCAGTGTCACATGACATATCTGTAAATGACCCAGTATATGTACTTAACCATGGTGAAAGGCCCAAGTGGCTCCCGGGCAATGTTCCAGATAAGGAGGGTAACTGGGTGTATATAGGAGAATTTGGGGCCCTGGATATTGGGAAGGAAAGGGCAGATGTTGTATCTCCTGTGCTTGCATGGGAGGTGCCTTGGGAAGGGGAGGGAGTGCTGGGGGTGACTGCGGAATGGAGCAAGGTGTCGCAGAGGGAGCAGTCCCTTCGGAATGCTGAGAGGGGAGGGGAAGATGTAATTAGTGGTGGGATCACGCTGGAGGTGGCGGAAATGGTGGAGGATGATTCATTGAACGTGAAGGCTGGTGGGGTGAAAGGTGAGAACAAGGGGAACCGTGTCGTAGTTCTGAGAGGGAGGGGAAGGGGTGAGAATAAAGGTACGAGAAATAGAACAGACACAGTCGAGGGCCATGTTAAAGACGGTGGAGGGGAATCCTCGGTTGAGGAAAAAGGAAGACATGTCAGAGGCACTAGTATGAAAGGTGGCGTCGCCAGAGCAGATGCGATGGAGATGGAGAAACTGGGAGAATGGAATGGAGTCCTTACAGGATGCAGGGTGGGAGGAAAATAAATAGTCTGGAATCCTCGATCAAATCTGTGCCGGGTTTTGAGCGGCGAGGTCCGAAATACTGAAAAACCCGAATTGCCGGATTTTGGGTTTTGCCTCAAAAATGTCCGGTTTTCAGACAGTAATTCCAGATTCCGAACGACTCCCGTCAGCTGTGCACAAAATGCCCATTTTTTGGACAAATCCGGTTTTCAGAGTTCTGGATTCAGGACATTGGCCCTGTAATAACTTTTATTTATATAGCGCCTTTAACATAGTAAAACATCCCAAGGGGCTTCACAACACTGTTACAAGACAAAATAGATAAATTTGACACCGAGCCACAAAAGAAGAAATTAAGGCATATGGTCAAAAGTCTAAAGAAGTAGGATTTAAGGAGCGTCTTAAAGGAGGAAAGAGAGGAAAGAGAGGTAGAGAGGCGGAGAGGTTTAGGGCGGGAATTCCAGAGCGTAAGGCCAAAACAGCTGAGGGCACAGCCACCGATGGTTGAGCAGTTATAATAAGGGATGTTCAAGACAACAGAATTTGAGGAGCGCAGACATCTTGTGGGGTTGTGAAGTTGAAAAAGATTAGATAGGGAGGGGCAAGGCCCTGGAGTGGTTTGTAAACAAGGATGAGAATTTTGAAATCGAGGTGTTGTTTGACCGGGAGCCAATGTACATCAGAAAGCACAGGGGTGATGGGTGATCATGACTTAGAACATAAGAACATAAGAAATAGGAACAGGAGTAAGCCATACGGCCTCTCGAGCCTGCTCCGCCATTCAATAAGATCATGGCTGATCTGATCATGGGCTCAGCTCCACTTCCCCGCCCGCTCCCAATAACCCATTATCCCCTTATCGTTTAAGAAACTGTCCATATCTGACTTAAATTTATTCAATGCCCCAGCTTCCACAACTCTCTGAGGTATCGAATTCCACAGACTTACAACCCTCTGAGAGAAGAAATTTCTCCTCATCTCTGTTTTAAATGAGCGGCCTCTTATTCTAAGATCATGCCCTCTAGTTCTAGTCTCCCCCATCAGTGGAAACATCCTCTCTGCATCCACCTTGTCAAGCTCCCTCATAATCTTATACGTTTCGATAAGATCACCTCTCATTCTTCTGAATTCCAATGAGTAGAGGCCCAACCTACTCAACCTTTCCTCATAAATCAACCCTCTCATCGCCGGAATCAACCTAGTAAACCTTCTCTGAACTGCCTCCAAAGCAAGTATATCCTTTCGTAAATATGGAAACCAAAACTGCACGCAGTATTCCAGGTGTGGCTTCACCAATACCTTATATAGCTGTAGCAAGACTTCCTTGCTTTTATACTCCATCCCCTTTGCAATAAAGGGCAAGATACTGTAAAGTCCTGACCCTGCAGTACAGACTTACACAAGGCACATGCTGAAGTCAAGGTCACTCAGGACCTGCACCTTTATTTCACAGCTCTCGAATGCCACACTTGCCTGAGACCTACCTTTATATACTTGTGTGGGACAGGTATGCAGTGTCTCCTGCAAGTGCACCCCTGGTGGGAAGGTATGCTTGTGGTTACAGGTCATACCTAGTTACAGTCATGTATAGCATGGTAAGATAGTTATGTACAGTAGTGTGAGATACATGACAGATACCATTGGCCTTCCTGATCAATTGCTGCACCTGCATGCTATCCTTTTGTGTTTCATGCACAAGTACCCCCAGGTCCCGCTGTACTGCGGCACATTACAATCTTTGTGCGAGTGAGTTTTGGATGACCTCAAGTTTACATCGTGCAGAATATGGGGAGCCGGCCAGGAGTGAGTTGGAGTAGTCAAGTCTAGAGATAACAAAGGCACGAATGAAGTTTTCAACAGCAGAAGAGCTGAGGCAGATGTGGAGGCAGGCACGTTACAGAGATGGAAAAAGGCAATTTTAGTTATGCCGCAGATATGTGGCTGGAAACTCATTTCAGGGTCAAATGTGACACCTAGGTTGCAAACAGTCTTGCTCACCCTCAGATTGATGCCATGGAGAGGGATGAAGTCAGTGGTTGGGGAACGCAGTTTATAGCGGGACCATAGATAATGGCTTCGGTCTTCCCAATATTTAATTGGAAAAAATTTCTGCTCATCGAGCACTGCATGGCGGTCAAGCAATTTGATCATTTAGATACCAAGTAGGGTCAAGAGAAGTGGCGGAGAGATAGAGCTGGGTGTCGTCAGTGACATGTGGAAACTGACTCCGTGTTTTTGGATGATATCACTAAGGACAACATATAGATGAGAAATAAGAGGGGGCTATGGACAGATCTTCAGGGGACACCAGAGGTAACGGTTCAGGAGTGGGAAGAGAAGCCATTGCAGGAGATTTTCTGGCTACGATTAGATAGAGAAGAATGGAAACAGACGAGTGCAGTCTCACCTAGCTGGACGTTGGTGGAGAGGTGTTGGAGGAGGATAGATGGTATGGTGTGCCGGTGGTGGAAGGAGTGAATGCTTAAGGAGATGGATGGAATGCCAATCAAGCGGGCTGCTTTGTCCTGGATGGTGTCGAGCATCTTGAGTGTAGTTGAACCTGCACTCATCCAGGTAAGTGGAGAGTATTCCATCACATTCTCCACCACAGAAAGTTGTTGAGGCCAATTCACTAAATATATTCAAAAAGGAGTTAGATGTAGTCCTTACTACTCGGCGGATCAAGGGGTATGGTGAGAAAGCAGGAATGGGGTACTGAAGTTGCATGTTCAGCCATGAACTCATTGAATGGCGGTGCAGGCTCGAAGGGCCGAATGGCCTATTCCTGCACCTATTTTCTATGTTTCTATGTTTCTATTCCTGACTTGTGTGTCTTGTAGATAGTGGAAAGGCTTTAGAGAGTTAGGAGATGATTCACTTGCCACACAATACCCTGCCTCGACCTGCTATAGTAGCCACAGTATTTATGTGGCTGATCCAGTTAAGTGTCATCACATGTACACTGATGACACCCAGCTCTACATCACTACTACTTCGCTCGACCCCTCCAATGCCTCTAAATTGTCAGACTACTTGCCGACATCGATGAGCAGAAATTTTCTCCAATTGAATATTGGGAAGACCGAAACCATTATTTTCGATCCCCGCTACAAACTCTGTTCCCTAGCCACTGACTCTATTCCTCTCCCCAACTCCTGTCTCAGGCTGAACCAGACGCCCGACCTGCTGTCAAAAAAACATTTTCCCACCTGACCCACCACCAAGCGTGCCCGCTGACTCCCTGAAAAATTTGCTTAATTGTCCCTGTTTGGACCAAAGCCGTAATGAGGTCTGCAGCTGAATGATCCTGGCGGAATCCAAACTGAACTTCGGTGAGTAGGTTATTTGTGAGTAAGTGCCGGTTGATAGACCCCTTCCATCACTTTGCTGCTGATTTAGTGTAGGTGATCGTCCAGGAACTGACCGGATTGGATTTGTCCTGCTTTTTGTGGACAGGGAGGGCATATATGGGCAATTCTCCACTTTGTCAGGTAGATGTGGATGTTGTAGCAGTACTGGAACAGCTTGGCTAGAGATGCAGCTAGGTCTGCCGCTCAAATCTTCAGCACTACAGCTGGGATGGTATCGGGCCCATAGCCTTTGCTAGATGCAGTACGCTCAGCCTTTTCTTGATATCACGTGGAGTGAATCGACTTGGCTGAAGACTGGTTTCTGTGATAACCTCAGGAGGAGGCTGAGATGGATTATACACTCAGCATTTCTGGCTGAAGATGGTTGAAATTAGGGACGTGTGCAATAAGGGTACAGCAGTTATCATGCGTGACTTTAATCTACATATAGATTGGGCTAACCAAACTGGTAGCAGTACTGTGGAGGAGGATTTCCTGGAGTGTATAAGGGATGGTTTTCTCCACCAATATGTCGAGGAACCAACTAGAGAGCAGGCCATCCTAGACTGGGTCTTGTGTAATGAGCGAGGATGCATTCGCAGTCTGGTCGTGCGAGGCCCTTGAGGAAGAGTGACCATTATATGATAGAATTCTTCATTAAGATGGAGAGTGAGACAGCTAATTCAGAGACTAAGGTCCTGAACTTAAAGAAAGGAAACTTCGATGGTATGAGACGTGAATTGGCTAGGATAGACTGGCGAATGATACTTAAAGGGCTGACAATGGATAGGCAATGGCAGACATTTAAAGATCACATGGATGATCTACAACAATTGTACATCCCTGTCTGGCGTAAAAATAAAAAGGGGCATGTGGTTGAACTGTGGCTAACAAGGGAAATTAAGGATAGTGTTAAATCCAAGGAAGAGGCATATAAATTGGCCAGACAAAGCAACAAACCTGAGGACTGGGAAAAATTTAGAATTCAGCAGAGGAGGACTAAAGGATTAATTAGGAGGGGGAAAATAGAGAACGAGAGTAAGCTTGCAGGGAACATAAAAACTGACTGCAAAAGCTTCTATAGATATGTGAAGAGAAAAAGATTAGTGAAGACTAATGTAGGTCCCTTGCAGTCAGAATCAGGTGAATTCATCATGGGGAACAAGGAAATGGCAGGCCAACTGAACAAATACTTTGGTTCTGTCTTCACTAAGGAAGACACAAATAACCTCACGAAAATAATAGGGGACCGAGGGTCCAGTGAGAAGGAGGAACTGAAGGAAATCCTTATTAGTCAGGAAATTATGTTAGGGAAATTGATGGGATTGAAAGCAGATAAATCCCCAGGGCCTGATAGTTTGCATCCCAGAGTACTTAAGGAAGTGGCCCCAGAAATAGTGAATGCATTGATGGTCATTTTCCAACATTCTATAGACTCTGGATCAGTTCCTATGGATTGGAGGGTAGCTAATGTAACCCCACTTTAAAAAAAAAGGAGGGAGAGAGAAAACAGGGATTTATAGACCGGTTAGCCTGACATCGATACATGACAAGGAGGGAGAGAGAAAACGGGTAATTATAGACCAGTTAACCGGGGAAAATGTTGGAATCAATTATTAAAGATGAAATAGCAGTGCTTTTGGAAAGCAGTGACAGGATCAGTCCAAGTCAGCATGGATTTATGAAAGGGAAATCATGCTTGACAATTTTTTGAGGATGTAACGAGTGGAGCGGACAAGAGAGAACCAGTGGATGTGGTGTATTTGGACTTTCAAAAGGCTTTTGACAAGGTCCCACACAAGAGATTAGCGTGCAAAATTAAAGCACATGGTATTGGGGGTAATGCATTGACGTAGATAGAGAACTGGTTGGCAGACAGGAAGCAAAGAGTAGGAATAAATGGGTCCTTTTCAGAATGGCAGGCAGTGAATAGTGGGGTACCACAAGGTTCAGTGCTGGGACCCCAGCTATTTACAATATACATTAATGATTTAGATGAAGGAATTGAATGTAATATCTCTAAGTTTGCAGATGACACTAAGCTGTGTAGCAGTGTGAGCTGTGAGGAGGATGCTAAGAGGCTGCAGGGTGACTTGGACAGGTTAGGTGAGTGGACAAATGCATGGCAGATGCAGTATAATGTAGATAAATGTGAGGTTATCCACTTTGGTGGCAAAAACAGGAAGGCAGAATATTATCTGAATGGTGACAGATTGAGAAACGGGGCGGTGCAACGAGACCTGGGTGTCATGGTACATCAGTCATTGAAAGTTGGCATGCAGGTACAGCAGGCAGTGAAGAAGGCAAATGGCATGTTGGCCTCCATAGCGAATGGATATGAGTATAGGAGCAGGGAGGTCTTACTGCAGTTGTACAGGGCCTTGGTGAGGCCACACCTTGAGTATTGTGTACAATTTTGGTCTCCTAATCTGAGGAAGGACATTCTTGCTATTGAGGGAGTGCAGCGAATGTTCACCAGACTGATTCCCGGGATGGCAGGACTGACATATGAAGAAAGACTGGATTGACTTGGCTTATAGTCAGTGGAATTTAAAGAATTTACAAGGTGTTCTCATAGAAACATATAAAATTCTGACGGGATTGGACAGGTTAGATGCAGGAAGAATGTTCCCGATGTTGTGGAAGTCCAGAACCAGGGGTCACAGTCTAAGGATAAGGGGTAAGCTATTTAGGACCGAGGTGAGGAGAAACTTCTTCACTCAAAGAATTGTGAACCTGTGGAATTCTCTACCTCAGAAAGTTGTTGAGGCCAGTTTGTTAGATATATTCAAAAGGGAGTTAGATGTGACCCTTATGGCTAAAGGGATCAAGGGGTATGGAGAGAAAGCAGGAATGGGATATTGAAGTTGCATGATCAGCCATGATCACATTTAATGGTGGTACAAGCTGAAAGGGCCGAATGGCCTACTCCTACACCTAGTTTCTATGTTTCTGCACTCACATGCCGGGCTCTGTCATCATTGAAGATGGGAATGTTCATGGAGTCTCCTCCTCCTGTTAGTTGTTTAATTGTCCACCACCATTCAAGACTGGATGTGGCAGGTCTGCAGAGCTTTGTTGGTTGTGGGATCACTTTGCTCTGTCTGCAGCACTGTACTTCTGCTATTTAGCATGCAAGTCGTATGTGTTATATCTTCACCAGTTTGGCACCTCATTCTTGGGTACAGCTGGTGCTGCTCCTGGCAAGGTCTTATACACTCCTCATTGAACCTGGCTTGATGGTAATGGTAGAGTGAGGGATATGTGAGGCCACGAGGTTATAGATTGTGGTGGAATGCAATTCTGCTGCTGCTGATGGCACATTGCACCTCATGGAGCAGAGTGGACAAGGGAGAACCAGTTGATGTGATGTATTTGGACTTTCAGAAGGCTTTCGACAAGGTCCCACACAAGAGATTAATGTGCAAAGTTAAAGCACATGGGATTGGGGGTAGTATGCTGATGTGGATTGAGAACTGGTTGGCAGTCAGGAAGCAAAGAGTAGGAGTAAATGGGTACTTTTCAGAATGGCAGGCAGTGACTAGTGGGGTACTGCAAGGTTCTGTGCTGGGGCCCCAGCTGTTTACATTGTACATTTATGATTTAGACAAGGGGATTAAATGTAGTTATCTCCAAATTTGCGGATGACACTCAGTTGGGTGGCAGTGTGAGCTGTGAGGAGGATGCTATGAGGCTGCAGAGTGACTTGGATAGGTTAGGTGAGTGGGCAAATGCATGGCAGATGAAGTATAATGTGGATAAATGTGAGGTTATCCACTTTGGTGGTAAAAACAGAGAGACAGACTATTATCTGAATGGTGACAGATTAGGAAAAGGGGAGGTGCAACAAGACCTGGGTGTCATGGTACATCAGTCATTGAAGGTTGGCATGCAGGTACAGCAGGCGGTTAAGAAAGCAAATGGCATGTTGGCCTTCATAGCGAGGGGATTTGAGTACAGGGGCAGGGAGGTGTTACTATAGTTGTACAGGGCCTTGGTGAAGCCACACCTGGAGTATTGTGTACAGTTTTGGTCTCCTAACTTGAGGAAGGACATTCTTGCTATTGAGGGAGTGCAGCGAAGGTTCACCAGACTGATTCCCGGGATGGCGGGACTGACATATCAAGAAAGACTGGATCAACTGGGCTTGTATTCACTGGAGTTCAGAAGAATGAGAGGGGATCTCATAGAAAGGTTCAAAATTCTGATGGGTTTAGACAGGTTAGATGCAGGAAGAATGTTCCCAATGTAGGGGAAGTCCAGAACCAGGGGTCACAGCCTAAGGATAAGGGGTAAGCCATTTAGGACCGAGATGAGGAGAAACTTCTTCACCCAGAGAGTGGTGAACCTGTGGAATTCTCTACCACAGAAAGTTGTTGAGGTCAATTCACTAAATATATTCAAAAAGGAGTGAGATTCAGTCCTTACTACTAGGGGGATCAAGGGGTATAGCAAGAAAGCAGGAATGGGGTACTGAAGTTGCATGTTCAGCCATGAACTCATTGAATGGCGGTGCAGGCTCGAAGGGCCGAATGGCCTACTCCTGCACCTATTTTCTATGTGTCTATGTTTCTATGGATGGCCAGTTTTTGGCTTCTATTTAGCATGGTGGTAGAGCCACACAATATGATGGAGGTGTCCTCAGTGTGAAGACGGGACTTCATCTCCACAAGGAATATGCAGTGATCATTCCTACCAATGCTGTCATGGACAGATGCATCTGCGACAGACAGATTGGTAAGATGAAGTCAAGTATGGTTTTCCTTTGTGTTGGTTATCTCACCACCTGCTGCAGGCTCAGTCTGGCAGCTACGTCCTTCAGGTCTCGGCCTGATCAGTCAGTAAACGTGCTACCGAGCTACTCTTGATGATGGACTTTGAAATCCCCCACCCAGAGTACATTCTGTGCCCTTGCTGCCCTCAGTGCTTCATCCAACTGGTGTTTAACATGGAACAGTCCTGATTTATCAGCTGAGGGAGGAGGGTAGCTGGTAATTAGCAGGAGGTTTCCTTGCCCATGAGACTTCATGAGGTCTGGTGTCAACGTTAACTGTATACCACTGTGCTGCCACCTCTGGTGGGTTTGTGCCAGTGGGACAAGACATATCCAGGGATGGTGATGGAGGCGTCTGGGACGTGGCTGAAAGGTATAATTCTGTGAGTGTGACTATGTTAGGCTGTTGATTGACTAGTCTGTGGGACAGTTCTCCCAATTTGGAGCACTTTGCATGGCTGACAGGGCTGGGCGTGCTTTTGTTGTATCTGAATCTGGTGCCTAGGTCAATTCTAGGTGGTCTGTCATTTTGTTTTTATTATAGTTTTTCTTAGCAGTTTGGATTTTTATGACAATCCTGTAGTTTCAGGGTCACCTTCACTAATACTACCTGTCTTTTCCAGATTTATTTAATTAACTGCATTTAAGTTTCCCAGCTGCCATGGTGGATTTTGAACTCATGTCTCCAGATCATTAGTAGTCCAGACCTCTGAATTACCAGTCCGGTAACAACAACCACTATGCTACCATAACTCCTATTTTACTCTTTATATTTTTATAAAGGACTTTGGCGTTTCCTTTTCTGTTACATGCTAATCTTTTCTCATACACTCTCTTTGCCCCTCTTATTTCCTTTTTCAATTCTCCTCTGCACATTCTGTATTCTGCTTGATTCTCTATTACATTATGAAATTGATAATGGCCATCATAGCTGTTCTTTCCTCCTTAAAGGAATGTGTCTAGTCTTTACCCAAATTATCTGCTCCTCGAAGGCCTCCCACTGCTCAATTACTGTTTTACCTGATAATCTTGGTATCCAATCCACCTGCACTAGATCAAATCCCTTTTCAATTCAATTAACCCTCTTCCAGTTCAGTATCTTTATCTTTGATTGTTCCTTTTACTTTTCCATAACTACTCTAAACCTAATGATATTGTGATCGCTATTTCCTAGATGCTCTCCCACTGTGACTTGCTCCACTTGCCCCATTTCATTTCCCAGAATTAGGTCCAATATTGCTCCCTCCATTGTTGGGCTTGAAATATAATGATCAAGAATGTTCTCCTATACACATTTCAGGAATTTCTCCCTGTCCTTACCCTTTGCACTTTTTTCTTCATCTATATTGCGATAATTCAAATCCCCTGTTAATACTATTCTATTGTTTTTACATCTTTCTGAAATTTGCTTGGAGATTTGTTCCTCCATCTCCTTCCCACTATTTGGTAATCTGTATTAAATGCCCAACGACAGTGTCCACTTTCAACTTTCAATTGTGGTGTTCATTTTAATAACACTATAATTTAAAATGAAAATTCAATTGACACTGCTGAAGAGACAAAATAATTTGAAAAGTCACAAATAATTACAAAGTGCAATTGAGCCACAGTTCTGTCTCAGAATACAAGTATTTTGCCTTTAAATTTTCAAACACTAAAGTGCACAAAAGAATCTTTGGCATTTCGGTAAAGGGCTAGAATTTGTACTTTTGTACTTTTCGGTTCATTTTGAAGACTTCTTCAGTGAGACTGATTAGTTGGATATCAATTTTAAAAAATTATTATTACTGAAACTTAATCCTTAATTAGTTCAAAACTATAGGGAAATGTTCCAATTGCATGGCAAGGAAACTCATCCATCAGCAACACATCACGTAAAATAGAAATAAGTCAAAGCTAAAGGTACTATATCTCAATGCGCGAAGCATTCGCAACAAAATAGATGAATTAATAGAAATAGGTTTAATCTAACAGCCATTACGGAGAAGTGGTTGCAAAGTAGCAACTAAATGTTCCAGGATACTTAACTTTTAGAAAAGATAGGCAAAAAATAAAGGAAGGGTAGCCCTGATAATAAAGTATGGAATAAATTCAGTCGAGAGAAAGGATTTTACCTCCGGAAATCAAGAAGTAGAATCAGTTTGGGTGGAGCTAAGAAACAGCATTGGGCAGAAAACATTGGTGGGAGTAGTTTATAGGCCCCCAAACAGTTGTTGTAATGTAGGGCAGAGTATAAATCAGGAAATTGGAAACACATGTAATAAGAGGTCACCATCATCATCATCGGCAGTCCCTCAGAATCGAGGAAGATTTGCTTCCACTCTTAACATGAGTTCTTAGGTGGCTGTACAGTCCGATACGAGAATCACAGTCTCTGTCACAGGTGGGACAAATAGTCATTGAGGGAAGGGTGGGTGGGATTGGTTTGCCGCACGCTCTTTCCGCTGCTTGCTCTCGGCGATGAGACTCGAGGAGCTCAGCGCCCTTCCTCCACTTAGGTCAGTCTTTGGCCAGGGGCTCCCAGGTGGCAGTGGGGGTGTTGCACTTTCTCAGGGAGGCTTTGAGGGTGTCCTTGTAACGTTTCCGCTGCCCACCTTTGGCTCGTTTGCCATGAAGGAGTTCCGAGTAGAGCACTTGCTTTGGGAGTCTCGTGTCTGGTATGCGAACTATGTGGCCTGCCCAGTGGAGCTGATCAAGTGTGGTCTGTGCTTCAATGCTGGGGATGTTGCCTTGGTTGAGGACGCTAACGTTGGTGCATCTGTCCTCCAAGGGGATTTGTAGGATCTTGCGGAGACATCGTTGGTGGTATTTCTCCAGCGACTTGAGGTGTCTACTGTACATGGTCCATGTTTCTGAGCTATACTGGGGGGCAGGTATTACTACAACCCTATAGACCATGAGCTTGGTGGCAGTTTTGAGGGCCTGGTCTTCAAACACTCTTTTCCTCAGGCGGCCGAAGGCCGCACTGACGCACTGGAGGTGGTGTTGGATCTCGTCGTCAATGCCTGCTCTTGTTGATGGGAGGCTCCCAAGATAAGGGAAGTGGTCCACATTGTCCAGGACCACATCATGATCTTGATGGCTGTGCGACGTGGACAGGTTGGTGGAGGCCCTTTGTCTTACTGATGTTTAGCATAAGACCCATGCTTTCGTATACCTCAGTAAATACGTCGACTATGACCTGGAGTTCAGCCTCTGTGTGTGCGTAGACAAAGGCATCATCCGCGTACTGTAACTCGACGACACGGGTTGGGGTGGTCTTGGATCTGGCCTTGAGAAGGTGAAGGTTGAACAGGTTCCCACTGGTTCTGTAGTTTAGTTCCACTCCAGCGGGGAGCTTGTCAACTGTGAGGTGAACCATGGCAGCGAGGAAGATTGAGAAGACGGTTGGGGCGATGACGCAGCCTTGCATGACCCCGGTCCGGACGTGGGATTGGGTCTGTGATGGATCCGTTGGTAAGCATCATGGCCTGCATGTCGTCATAGAGTAGGCGGGGGATGGTGACGTACTTTTGGGGGCATCCGAAGCGGAGGACGACGCTCCATAGACCCTAGCAGTTGACTGTGTCAAAGGCCTTTGTAAGGTCGAAGAAGGCCATGTATAAGGGCTGGCACTGTACCCTGCATTTTTCGTGCAGCTGACGCGCTGCAAAAATCATGTCCGTTGTGCCCCATAGGGGACAAAATCTGCACTAATAAGAGGTAATACAATAATCATGGGGGACTTCAATCTATATATAGACTGGGCAAATCAAATTTGCAGTAATAGTGTAGAGGACGAATTCATGGAATGTGTACAAGATAGTTTTCTAGATCAGTATGTTGAGGAACCATCTAAACAACAGGGTATATTATATCAATGATTTGGATGAGGGGATCAAATGTAATATATCCAATTTCGCTGATGATACAAAGCTAGGTGAGAACAGAGATGGATTAATGGGGGCGGGGGGCGGGGGTGGGGGGCAGTGGAATAGATAGGGCAGCCGCCCGGGGCCCAAGTCTAGAGTGGGGCCTATGCAGGGTTGGATTATAGGTAAAGGGAAACAGTATTGACATAAGTGACATAGCAAGAGCGGAGCGAAGCCGCAAAGGCTCAGGTGCTTGCTTTTCTTGACTTGATGTAAACAGACTCAAGATGCCCTTTTCTAGAGATCCACTCCACACACAAATCGGGGGCGAAAAAAAGGAAAGAGCTCCAGCTATGCGAGAAGCAACAGAGACGAGAAGTAGCTAAACTGCTTAAACTTGATGCATTCTCCAACTAAAAACTCAAGATCATGTACATGAAGCCGGGACAATGCTGTGCAGTCAACTTCAAAAACGAAGTTAAAGCACATGGGATTGGGGGTAGTGTGCTGACGTGGATTGAGAACTGGTTGTCAGACAGGAAGCAAAGAGTAGGAATAAATGGGTACTTTTCAGAATGGCAGGCAGTGACTAGTGGGGTACTGCAAGGTTCTGTGCTGGGGCCCCAGCTGTTTACACTGTACATTAATGATTTAGACGAGGGGATTAAATGTAGTATCTCCAAATTTGCGGATGACACTAAGTTGGGTGGCAGTGTGAACTGCGAGGAGGATGCTATGAGGCTGCAGAGTGACTTGGATAGGATAGGTGAGTGGGCAAATGCATGGCAGATGAAGTATAATGTGGATAAATGTGAGATTATCCACTTTGGTGGTAAAAACAGAGAGACAGACTATTATCTGAATGGTGACAGATTAGGAAAAGGGGAGGTGCAACGAGACCTGGGTGTCATGATACATCAGTCATTGAAGGTTGGCATGCAGGTACAGCAGGCGGTTAAGAAAGCAAATGGCATGTTGGCCTTCATAGCGAGGGGATTTGAGTACAGGGGCAGGGAGGTGTTACTACAGTTGTACAGGGCCTTGGTGAGGCCACACCTGGAGTATTGTGTACAGTTTTGGTCTCCTAACTTGAGGAAGGATATTCTTGCTATTGAGGGAGTGCAGCGAAGGTTCACCAGACTGATTCCCAGGATGGCGGGACTGACATATCAAGAAAGACTGGATCAACTGGGCTTGTATTCACTGGAGTTCAGAAGAATAAGAGGGGATCTCATAGAAACGTTTAAAATTCTGACGGGTTTAGACAGGTTAGATGCAGGAAGAATGTTCCCAATGTTGGGGAAGTCCAGAACCAGGGGTCACAGTCTAAGGATAAGGGGTAAGCCATTTAGGACCGAGATGAGGAGAAACTTCTTCACCCAGAGAGTGGTGAACCTGTGGAATTCTCTACCACAGAAAGTTGTTGAGGCCAATTCACTAAATATATTCAAAAAGGAGTTAGATGTAGTCCTTACTACTAGGGGGTCAAGGGGTATGGCGAGAAAGCAGGAATGGGGTACTGAAGTTGCATGTTCAGCCATGAACTCATTGAATGGCGGTGCAGGCTCGAAGGGCTGAATGGCCTACTCCTGCACCTATTTTCTATGTTTCTATGTTTCTATGAAACCGGATCCGGAGTTCACCGAGTTGGAGCTCCAAGTCCAAAAAGTTGAAGAAGGTGAAAACCAACTGGCGCAGCAGGCCGGGGCCATTGCAGGGAGCAGCATGTGAGGCTGCAGGAAGGTGACGTCTGCAAAGCCAGGTCGCTGATTGCAGTGCGGGCAGGCACAGCAGGAGGGGCAAAGGAGCAGCAAGAGTTTGTAGAGGGAAGTGACCAAGGCCCAGGAGAGACATGAATCTGGGGCCCAGAAGAGGCGAGGGCCCAGGGGCAGCATGGGCCAGCCCACACTGCGATATGTGTGCGCGCTCGGTCTGTGCAGCAGAGCTGGTCTCCAGTTAGTCTTGGGTAATCCTTGCTACTGGACCAAGACCTAGCTCTGTCAAGCCCGTGTGATGGCTGGTGTGCAACGGCCACCACACGTTAAAAAAATCCACACACAGTCATCTTCCACCCTTCACAATGTAGTTCGGGATTTGGAATATTAGGTCCTTCATTTAAACACCTGTGAACTCATCCCTTTCTGGCATGGAAGCAAGTCATCCTCGCTTCGAGGGACTGCCTATGATGATGATACTGAGCTGAATGAGGCGCAACTTACAAGTGACATCGAGCTGTGGAGAGACAATATCTCAGAAAACATGCAAAGCCATTGGATTGCAAAAGGGAGTGAGAACTGCCAAAACTGTGATGAAGACTTTCAAAACTGCAGCGGATTCATGCCAAGGAAGCATGTCGCCGATACTGCTCGAAATCCTTCTTCACACATGTGCACCTACTGACAGGGGAATGTGTGGAGCGAACGTGGCTCTATTATTCACCTTCAAACTGTAAAGTATACTGCTTTTCTTGCAAGGTCACAGCATGAATAAGTAGCCACTTTACTTATGAGTTTAATGACTGGAGGCATGGAGATAAGAACATAAGAATTAGGAACAGGAGTAGGCCATCTAGCCCCTTGAGCCTGCTCCGCCATTCAACAAGATCATGGCTGATCTGGCCGTGGACTCAGCTCCACTTACCCGCCCGCTCCCTGAAACCCTTAATTCCCTTATTGGTTAAAAATCTATCTATCGTGATTTGAATACATTCAATGAGCTAGCCTCAACTGCTTCCCTGGGCAGAGAATTCCACAGATTCACAATCCTCTGGGAGAAGAAATTCCTTCTCAACTCGGTTTTAAATTGGCTCCCCCGTATTTTGAGGCTGTGCCCCCTAGTTCTAGTCTCCCCGACCAGTGGAAACAACCTCTCTGCCTCCATCTTGTCTATCCCTTTCATTATTTTAAATGTTTCTATAAGATCACCCCTCATCCTTCTGAACTCCAACGAGTAAAGACCCAGTCTACTCAATCTATCATCATAAGGTAACCCCCTCATCTCCGGAATCAGCCGAGTGAATCATCTCTGTACCCCCTCCAAGGCTAGTATATCCTTCCTTAAGTAAGGTGACCAAAACTGCCACAGTACTCCAGGTGCGACCTCAACAATACCCTGTACAGTTGCAGCAGGACCGCCCTGCTTTTGTACTCCATCCCTCTCGCAATGAAGGCCAACATTCCATTCGCCTTCCTGATTACCTGCTGCACCTGCAAACTAACTTTTTGGGATTCATGCAAAAGTATCCCCAGGTCCCTCTGCACTGCAGCATGTTGTAATTTCGCCCCATTCAAATAATATTTCCTTTTACTGTTTTTTTTTCCAAGGTGGATGACCTCATATTTTCCGACATTGTATTCCATCTGCCAAACCTTAGCCCATTCGCTTAACCTATCTAAATCACTTTGCAGCCTCTCTGTGTCCTCTACACAACCCGCTTTCCCACTAATCTTTGTGTCATCTGCAAATTTTGTTACACTACACTCTGTTCCCTCTTCCAGGTATATTGTAAACAGTTGTGGTCCCAGCACCGATCCCTGTGGCACACCACTAACCACCGCTTTCCAACCAGAAAAGGACCCATTTATCCCGACTCTCTGCTTTCTGTTCGCCAGCCAATTCTCTATCCATGCGAATACATTTCCTCTGACTCCGCGTACCTTTATCTTCTGCAGTAACCTTTTGTGTGGCACCTTATCGAATGCCTTTTGGAAATCTAAATACACCACATCCATCGGTACACCTCTATCCACCATGCTCGTTATATCCTCAAAGAATTCCAGTAAATTAGTTAAACATGATTTCCCCTTCATGAATCCATGTTGCGTCTGCTTGATTGCACTATTCCTATCTAGATATCCCGCTATTTCTTCCTTAATGATAGCTTCAAGCATTTTCCCCACTACAGATGTTAAACTAACCGGCCTATAGTTACCTGCCTTTTGTCTGCCCTCTTTTTTAAACAGAGGCGTTACATTAGCTGCTTTTCAATCCGATGATACCTCCCCAGAGTCCAGAGAATTTTGGTAGATTATAACGAATGCATCTGCTATAACTTCCGCCATCTCTTTTAATATCCTGGGATGCATTTCATCAGGACCAGGGGACTTGTCTACCTTGAGATCCATTAGCCTGTCCAGCACTACCCCCCTAGTGATAGTGATTGTCTCAAGGTCCTCCCTTCCCACATTCCCGTGACCAGCAATTTTTGGCATGGCTTTTGTGTCTTCCATTGTGAAGACCGAAGCAAAATAATTGTTTACGGTCTCAGCCATTTCCACATTTCCCATTATTAAATCCCCCTTCTCATCTTCGAAGATGAAAGGATTTCATCTCACAAAAACAGTCGGCAGCATAGAGAAGCTATGGTAGTAATGAGCACTACACAACCAGGCACTTGTTGTGTGGGTGGTCATATTGTCTTCTACTTTGAAAATGAATGGCAGTGCTGGCGCAAGGTGTGATAACGATTCTCTGTGAATGAGGTCTTTAACATAAGAAGAGCATAAGAAATAGGAGCAGGAGTCGACCATTTGGCCCCTCGATCCTGTTCTGCCATTTAATAAGATCATGGCTGATCTGATCTTGGGCTCAGTTCCACTTCCCTGCCCCCTCCCCATAATCCTTCACTCCCTTATTGTTCAAAAATCTGCCTATCTCCACCTTAAATATATTCAATGACCTAGCCTCCAGAGCTCTCTGGGGCAGAGAATTCCACAGACTTACGACCCTCTGACAGAAGAATTTCCTCCTCATCTCAGTTCTAAATGGCGGCCCCTTATTCTGAAACTATGTACCCAAGTTCTAGATACCCCTCCAAGGGGAAACATCCTCTCTACATCTACCCTCAGTTTCTTATATGTTTCAATAAGATCACCTCTTATTTTTCTAAACTCTAATGGGTAAAGACCCAACCTGCTCAACGATTCTTGATAAGTCAACCACTTCATCTCAGGAATCAACCTGGTGAACCTTCTCTGAACTGCCTCCAATGCAAGTATATCCTTCCTTAAATAAGGAGACCAAAACTGTACGCAGTATTCTAGGTGTGTCCTCATCAATACGCTGTACACTTGTAGCAGGACTTCCCTGCTTTTATACTCCATTCTCTTTGCAATAAAAGCCAACATTCCATTTACCTTCATGATTACTTGCTGTACCTGCATACTAACCTTTTGTGTTTCATGCACAAGGACCCCGAGGTCCCTCTGTACTGCAGCATTTTGTAATTTCTCTCCATTAAATAATCATTTGCTTTTTCATTTTTCCTGCCGAAGTGGATAACCTCACACTTTCCCACATTATACTCCATCTGCCAAATGTTTGTCCACTCACTTAGCCTGTCTATATCCCTTTGCAGATTTTTTCTGTCGTCCTCATAACTTGCTTTCCCACCTATCTTTGTATCATCAGCAAATTTGGCTACATTACACTTGGTCCTTTCATCCAAGTCATTAATTTAGATTGTAAATAGTTGAGGCCCCAGCACCGATACTGATCCCTGTGACACCCCACTAGTTACCGTTTGCCAACCGAAAAATGACCCATTTATCACGACTCTCTGTTTTCTGTTAGTTAGCAGATGCTCTATCCATGCTAATATATTACCCCCAACCCCGTGAGCTTTTATCTTGTGCAGTAATTTTTTATGTGGCACCTTATCGAATGCCTTCTGGAAATCCAAATACACCACATCCACTGGTTCCCCCTTATCCACACTTCTCGTTACATCCTCAAAGCACTCCAACAAATTTTTCAAACATGATTTGCCTTTCATAAAACCATGCTGATTCTACATGTTTTTCATTGCGAGGTAGAGACAAAATCATTGGGTGTCCAATTAATGGTAATTATCTGGATGTGTTGAAGCTTCTCACAAACTACGATGCATTTCTTATTGAAAATATGAAGCGTTTTGCCAACAAAGGCAAGGGATATACTTCATACCTGTCTTCCACCACTTGTGACAAACTGATTCGTCTGATCAGTGGCAAAGTACTGAAATCAGCAAAGTTCTATTCAATATCTGTTGATTCAACACCAGATGTCATACACTCAGATCAATTGACATTTGTCATCTGCTATATTCTACCAACTTGTCTTGAGGAAAGGTTCCTAAAGTTCTTGCTGATAATCAGTCATACTGAACAAGAAATAATACTGGCCTTTCTGGATGAGTACGGGATCTACATACAAAATGTTCGCGAACAATCTTATGATAATGCTTCAAATATGAGCGGGAAATACATTGGTGTCCAAACCATTATCAAAGAGCAATGCCCATATGCGATGTTTATAACATGCGCAGCGCACTCACTCAACCTTGTGCGGAAAAACAGTGCCGAATGCAGCCCAGTGATCGTCAGATTTTTTGACATTGTACACTTTTCTCTCTGTATTGACGTATCGCTGGTGACTGCTTTATGAAAAACTAAAGCCTTTAGGGATGTCTGTCGTTAAACAGCTTTCTGCTACACGATGGTCAGCAAGGGTATGAAGCAGTGTCAAGCCTGCTCAAAGGTTACACTCCCATATGCGAAGTGTTGGAATCCCTGGCAACTGATGTGAACAGAAAGTTCAATGCCGAAATGAAGTTTAGTTGATCCTTGACAAACTGGGCAAACTGGATTCAGCTATACTCATGTTATTTAGAACACAGTCTTGAAGCACTTTCACCTGACCAATCTCTTGCTTCAAGAGACTGGCTTGAATCTGAATGTCATGGTGTCTTTACTTGAGTCCCTTGTCGATTTTGTCAAGACCCAACGGACGGAGTTTGAGTATTTTGAAGACGGGATTAAACTGTCATCATCATCATAGGCAGTCCTTCGGAATCGAGGAAGACTTGCTTCCACTCTTAAAAATGAGTCCTTAGGTGGCTGAACAGTCCAATACAAGAACCACAGTCCCTGACACAGGTGGGACAGATAGTTGTTGAGGGAAAGGGTGGGTGGGGCAGGTTTGCTGCACGCACTTTCCACTGCCTGTGCTTGATTTCTGCATGCTCTCGGCAATGAGACTCGAGGTGTTCGGCGCCTCCCGGATGCACTTCCTCCAATTAGAGCGGTCTTTGGCCAGGGACTCCCAGGTGCCAGTTGCACTTTATCAGGGAGGCTTTGAGAGTGTCCCTGTAATGTTTCCTCTGCCCACCTTTGGCTCGTTTTCCATGAAGGAGTTCCGAGTAGAGCGGAGCTGATCAAGTGTGATCAGTGCTTCAATGCTGGGGATGTTGGCCTGATCGAGGACGCTAACATTGGTGTGTCTGTCCTCCCAGGGGATTTGTAGAATGTAGCAGAGACAACATTGGTGGTATTTCTCCAGCGACTTGAGGTGTTTACTGTACATAGTCCATGTTCCTGAGCCATACAAGAGGGCGGGTATTACTACAGCCCTGTAGACCATGAGCTTGGTGACAGTTTTGAGGGCCTGGTCTTCGAACACTCTTTTCCTCAGGTGGGCGAAGGCTGCACTGGCGCACTGGAGGCGGTGTTGGATCTCATACAGGGTTAGTGGAGGGCGCTGAGCTCCTCGAGGATCGTCGCCGAGAGCATGCAGAAATCAAGCGCATGCAACAGATGGAGCGTGCGGCAAACTAGGCTCCCTGCCCTCCCTTTCATAGAAACATAGAAACATAGAAAATAGGTGCAGGAGTAGGCCATTCGGCCCTTCAAGCCTGCACCGCCATTCAATGAGTTCATGGCTGAACAATTATGAACAATTTCCCTTTATGACTATCTGTCCCATCTGTGACAGAGACTATGGTTATCGTATTGGACTGTGCAGCCACCTAAGAACTCATGCTAAGAGTGGAAGCAAGTCTTCCTCGATTCCAAGGGACTGCCTATGATGATGATTGTGACAGTACAGAATGCTAGCATATTGACTTTGTTAAAGCCACTCTGCTTTATAAATAGGAGTATTTGTGATGAAATATGACTGCAGAACTTCCATCTGAAATGATGAGCCAAACAATTGGGTATACATTTTCTATTAAAGCACTCATGATACTCACATATTGCTAATGGTTGCATTTTATGCTCTAGCATGTAGATCATTATTGTTCATTGCTGCTGAGGTGCTTTTGGGTGAAATTTGAGTATTGCATTGGCAAGATCTGATCACTGAGAAAGCCATGTATCTCTATGGACTGCAGATCTATAAAGATACTTTAGATGACGTCTTACTGCAATTATTTAGGGCCCGAAATTCAGCACCACTGGAAAGCTGCTGCTCCCCTAACTTTTTGTGGCCATTAGCGCCAACATTTTTTCGTGGCTGGGCCAACCCATATTCAGCTCCAAAAGTGAACAAATGGGTTCCAGCGCTAATGAACCCTTCCAAAGTAAATTTTTCAGCAGTGTGGTTGTCTTAATTTGAGCGTTATCACCACTGAGAAATTCAGCATGCAGGTAAGGGTTTCTAATGAACTGGCTGCTCCCTGGCCTTTTTAAAGACCAGGGTTTGCAGCAAGGCCCTGAGGGGGGAAGGAGTTTTGGAAGGATGGCTGGTGTGAGAGGTGCAAAGAGAGCCAACAAGTTCACTGATATGGAGCTGGAGACATTGATGGATGGTGTGGAAGACAGAAGTAGAATACTGTTTCTTGACGTGGGGAGACCTGGCAGACCGCCAGTACATAATGCATGGAAGGAGCTTGCAGGGGAGTTGTCAGGCACCTCCATATATGTGAGGACGCACCCTCCCAGGAGGGCGCTGGCCAGTCTGCACCCGGCCCTTCCAGGATGGTGATGAGTTGACGCCTCCTAGCTCTGGGGCAACGGGGATCCTCCTCCTCCTCCTCCTGCGCCTCCTCCTCATGCGCCTCCTGCTCCTCCTCAGATGGTGCCGCTGGCTCGGCCTTCAGTGGCTGTCCCTTCATGATGGCCAGGTTGTGCAGCATGCAACAGACCACGACGATTATGGAGACCCACTGAGGAGAGTACTGCAAGGTGCCACCAGAGTGATCCAGGCACCAGAACCTCTGCTTGAAGATGCCTATGTTATGTTCAGCCATGAATACATTGAATGGCGGTGCAGGCTCGAAGGACCGAATGGCCTACTCCTGCACCGATTTTCTATGTCTATGCACTGCTTGATGATGCACAATGAGCATCATTGTATGCATGCTCTGGCGCTGTCCTGGGGTTCCACAGTGGAGTGAGCAGCCAAGTGGACAGGGGATATCCCATGTCCCCAAGCAGCCAACCGCAATCCTGATTCAGGCCGGTGAAGATGGTGGGCACACTAGTCTAGCGCAGAATGAACAAATCATGGCTGCTGCCTCCATTGCCCGCTGCCTGTCTGCACGCTGCTGATGGCGACACCATGTCCTGCGTGATGCCCTGCTTCTGAGCAGGTGTACCAGGTGTCGTCCTCCCAACACTCCTCCCATACTCAGGGTGAAGCCTGCCGAGCAGGTCTCTGCAGCCCACAGGCCTCCACTAAAGAGTCAGACCTGAAAGTTGTACAAAAGTATGTGCAAACCTCTGAGTAGCACTCAGCAGGTTGAATGGAGGCAAAACAATTAATAAAACTATTAAAAGATAAATACAGTGGATGCTGTAATCTTAAATAAAAACACTAATAATTAATAAAACTATTAAAAGATAGATACAGTGGATGCTGTAATCTTAAATAAAAATATTAAAATTAATAAAACTATTTCCCTACCAAAGGGCCCTGGTCGTGGCTCGAATATCTCACGGGGGCACTACTGGGAAAAGTCTTACCTTTTTGCAGCTGAAAATTCCTGTCCTTGCCGCTTCCCAGCAGCCCGCACGCTGCAGAGTTCACCGCTGGACTGTTTCCTTTACAGCGACTTCACAGCGCCATTTCCGGTGGAAGTGCACACTGCTCGGGAAGGGAAAATCATCCGACCGCGGTGGCCGATCGATTTTTTCGGTCGACCGCCCAAACTCCGCAGTAGCTGTCTCTTCGGGGACGGTGAATTTTGGCCCCCTGGATTTTGTGTACTGTTTTGGCATTATTGATCGAAACTAAGCATTGACTAATGACAAGTGTCCTGTTTCTCTACTGTAAAATTATATGTACTTCTAGGTTTGCATCCGTCTATTATTCGGTTATGCTTAGTTCTGCCATTGCTAGAGTGCTGCACCTGAATTCTGACACTTGAGCACCCTTGGTGAATTATAGAAACACCAGTGGTATCTTTTAGTTGCACATAATTGGTCACCCTCTCAGACAGACATTTAGGTTCCAACAGCACTATTCGAAGATGAGTAGGTGAGTTCTCCTGGTGTCTTGACCAACATTTATCCCGCAACCGACACCTAAAACAGATTAATTAATCGCTATTATTTAGTTCCACTCCAATGCTCTTTACCCACAGGCTTGCATATTTCTCCTTTTCAAGTATATTTCCAATTCCCTTTTCAAAATTGGTACTGAATCTGATTCCCCCACCCTTTCAGGTAGTGCATTCCAGATCGTAACAACTCACTATGAAGAGATAGAAAGCATTCAGTACTTATAAGGATCACTTTGGAGACTTCATCAGTGAGACTGATTAGTTCTTTATCAATTAAAAAAAAAAAAAATTTCTATTACTGAAACTTAATCCATGATTTGCTCAAAACAATGAGGTAATTTTATGAGCGCACAGTAAGGAACTTCTGCCATCGACAGCACATTTCGGGAAATTATATCGGAATAGGAAACTGCTGGAATTTTCCATGCATTATTTTATTCCATTCACTGATTTCAATTGATAGAATGTCGCAGGCAGTGTCGCTGTGATTGCCCAACATGGGTTGCAATTAAGCAATATTCACCAACAACATGTATGTGAAAATAAGCCCCATTAGACAATTGTTTGTATAATGCCATTGGGCTTGTCGTTTGAAGATTATATGACCAATTGTTTAGATATTTTGATATGTGAGCTTGAAGCTGAGAATCTCTGCCAATTGTCAACAGAGCGGGAGATGGAGGCACTGGAAGAATTTGAACAAAATGGTGAGTAATGGATTGAATTAAGATTGATGTGAAAATATTTAAGCTTCATTTTCAAAATGTCGTGATTTAACGATAACCCAGTGGTATCAGCATTGGTGATCTAAGCGTTGTCCAATGACAAGTGCCCTGTCTCTCTACTGTAAAATGTACTTCTAGATATTCATCTGTCTATTACTCGGTGTGCTAAGTTGGGCCATTGCTAGAGTGCTGCAACTAGTTTCTGACACTTGAGCACCCTTGGTGAATTATAGAAACACCAGTGATACCTTCTGGTCACACATATTTGGTCACCCTCTCAGACAGACATTTAGGTTCCAACAGCACTATTCGAAGATGAGCAGGTGAGTTCTCCCGGTGTCTTAACCAACATTTATCCCGCAACCGACACCTAAAACAGATTAATTAATCGCTATTAAATTAGTTCCACTCCCCTGCTCTTTACCCACATGCTTGCATATTTTTCTTTTTCGAGTATATTTCCAATTCCCTTTTCAAAATTAGTATTGAATCTGATTCCCCCACCCTTTCAGGTAGTGCATTCCAGATCGTAACAACTCACTATGAAGAGATAAAAGGCATTGAGTACTTATAAGGATCACTTTGGAGACTTCTTCAGTGAGACTGATTAGTTGATTATCAATTTAAAAAAAACACATTTCTATTACTGAAACTTAATCCATGATTAGTTCAAAACAATGAGGTAATTTTCTGAGCGCACAGTAAGGAACTTCTGCTATCGACAGCACATTTTGGGAAATTATATCGGAGTAGGAAACTGCTGGAATTTTCCATGCATTGATTTTATTCCATTCACTGATTTCAATTGATAGAATGTCGCAGGCAGTGTCGCTGTGATTGCCCGACATGGGTTGCAATTAAGCAATATTCACCAACAACATGTATGTGAAAATAAGCCCCATTAGACAATTGGACTTGTTGTTTGAAGATTATATGACCAATTGTTTAGATATTTTGATATGTGAGGTTGAAACTGAGAATCTCTGTCAATTGCCAACAGAGGGGGAGATGGGGGAACTGGATGAATTTGAACAAAATGGTGAGTAATGGATTAAATTAAGATTGATGTGAAAATATTTAAGTTACATTTTCAAAACGTCGTGATTTAACGATAATCCAGTGGTATCAGCATTGCTGATCTAAACTAAGCATTGTCCAATGACAAGTGCCCTGTCTCTACTGTAAAATGATATGTACTTCTAGGTATTCATCCGTCTATTACTCGGTGTGCTAAGTTGGGCCATTGCTAGAGTGCTGCAACTAGTTTCTGACACTTGAGCACCCTTGGTGAATTATAGAAACACCAGTGGTACCTTCTGGTCGCACATATTTGGTCACCCTGTCAGACAGACATTTAGGTTCCAACAGCACTATTCGAAGATGAGCAGGTGAGTTCTCCCGGTGTCTTAACCAACATTTATCCCGCAACCGACACCTAAAACAGATTAATTAATCGCTATTAAATTAGTTCCACTCCCCTGCTCTTTACCCACAGGCCTGCATATTTCTCTTTTTCAAGTCTATTTCCAATTCCCTTTTCAAAATTAGTATTGAATCTGATTCCTCCACCCTTTCAAGTAGTGCATTCCAGATCATAACAACTCACTATGAAGAGATAAAAGGCATTGAGTACTTATAAGGATCACTTTGGAGACTTCTTCAGTGAGACTGATCAGTTGATTATCAATTTAAAAAAAAACAAATTTCTGTTACTGAAACTTAATCCATGATTAGTTCAAAACAATGAAGTAATTTTTTGAGCGCACGGTAAGGAACTTCTGCCATCGACAGCACATTTTGGGAAATTATATCGGAATAGGAAACTGCTGGAATTTTCCATGCATTGATTTTATTCCATTCACTGATTTCAATTAATAGAATGTCGCAGGCAGTGTCGCTGTGATTGCCCGACATGAGTTGCAATTAAGCAATATTCACCAACAACATGTATGTGAAAATAAGCCCCATTAGACAATTGGACTTGTTGTTTATATGACCAATTGTTTAGATATTTTGATGTGTGAGGTTGAAACTGAGAATCTCTGCCAATTGCCAACAGAGCGGGAGATGGAGGAACTGGATGAATTTGAACGAGATGGTGAGTAATGGATTGAATTAAAATTGACGTGAAGATATTTAAGTTACATTTTCAAAACGTCGTGATTTAACGATAATCCAGTGGTTGTCCGGTTTCTCTACTGTAATATTATATCTACTTCTAGGTATTCATCTGTCTATTATTCAGTTGGACTATTGCTAGAGTGCTACACATGGTTTCTGACACTTGAACCCTTTGATGAATTATACAAACATTAGTGGTACCTTCAAGTCGCACATATTTGGTCACCCTCTCAGACGGACATTTAGGATCCCACAGCACCACTCGAGCGGGGGAGTTCTCTCGGTGTCCTGGCCAACATTTATCCCACAACTGAGACCAAAAACAAATGGGCCCTGAAATTCCGGCCTCCCCGGGTCCATACAAAGTTTCTACGGACCTGGGAAGGCATCGGAAAAGTCGGTTTTCAGTGTACACTGCGCGCATGCACTGAAAACCGGCTTTTCCGATCTGTCAAGCTGGAGCTTCAGAGATCCTCCACATCTCGGGAACGAGGACATTTGAATGGCAAGACTACAGTATTTATCCATATCTTGCCCAGCAAATGTCCTCATAGAGTGCACGCGTTCCTTGAGCAGTATGTAACGGAACCAACCAGGGGGCAAGCTATCTTAGATCAGATCCTGTGTCGTTAGAAAGGATTAATAAACAATCTCCTAATAAATTATTGCCTTGGAATGAGTGATCGTAGCATGATTGAGTTTCAAATTCAGATGGAGGGTGAAAAAGTTGAATCTCTACCCAGCATACTAAGCTTAAATAAAGGAGACTATGAAGGTATGAGGGTAGAGTTGGCTAAAGTGGACTGGGAAAATAGATTAAAGTGTAGGACGGTTGATGAACAGTGGTGTACATTTAAGGAGATATTTCACAATGCTCAAAAAATATATATTCCAGTGAGGAGGAAAGCGTGTTAGAGAAAAGATAGCCATCCGTGGCTAACTAAAGAAATAAAGGATGGTATCCAATTAAAAACAAGGACATACAAAGTGGCCAAAACTAGTGGGAGAACAGAAGATTGGGAAGCTTTTAAAAGCCAGCAAAGAATGACTAAAAAAATGATTAAGAAAGGGAAGAGAGACTATGAAAGTAAACTAACACGAAATATAAAAACAGATAGCGAGATTTTCTATAGGTATATAAAAAGAAAAAGAGTGGCTAAAGTAAATGTTGGTCCCTTAGAGGACAAGACCGGGGAATTAGTGATGGGGAACATGGAGATGGCAGAAACTCTGAACAAATATTTTGTATCAGTCTTTATGGTAGAGGACACTAACAATATTCCAACAGTAGATAATCAAGGGGCTATCAGGTGGGAGGAACTTAACACAATCACAATCACTAAGGAGGTGGGACTCAGTAAGATAATGGGACTAAAGGCAAATAAATCCCCTGGACCTGATGGCTTGCATCCTAGGATCTTAAGAGAAGTAGCAGCAGGGATTGTGGATGCATTGGTTGTAATTTACCAAAATTCCCTGGATTCTGGGGAGGTCCCAGCAGTTTGGAAAACTGCAAATGTAACGCCCCTATTTAAAAAAGGAGGCAGACAAAAAGCAGGAAACTATAGACCAGTTAGCCTAACATCTATGGCTGGGAAAATGTTGGAGTCCATTATTAAAGAAGCAGTGGCAGGACATTTAGAAAAGCAAAATTTGGTCAGGCAGAGTCAGCATGGATTATTAAGGGGAAGTCATGTTTGACAAATTTACATCTTTGAGGATGTAACAAACAGGGTGGATAAAGGGGAACCAGTGGATGTGGTGTATTTCGACTTCCAGAAGGCATTTGACAAGGTGCCACATAAAAGATTACTGCACAAGATAAAAGTTCACGGAGTTGGGTGTAATATATTAGCATGGATATCTAACTAACAGAAAACAGAGAGTCGGGATAAATGGTTCATTCTCTGGTTGGCAATCAGTGCTGGGACGCCAACTATTTACAATCTATATTAACAACTTGGAAGAAGGGACTGAGTGTAACGTAGCCAAATTTTCTGACAATACAAAGATGGGAGGAAAAGCAATGTGTGAGGAGGACACAAAAAATCTGCAAAAGGACATAGACAGGCTAAGTGAGTGGGCAAAAACTTGGCAGATGGAGTATTGGGTTGGAAAGTGTGAGGTCATTCACTTTGGCAGAAAAAAAATCAAAGAGCAAGTTATTATTTAAATGGAGAAAGATTGTAAAGTACTGCAGTACAGCGGGATCTGGGCGTACTTGTGCATGAAACACAAAAGGATAGTATGCAGGTACAGCAAGTGATCAGGAAGGCCAATGGAATCCTGGCCTTTATTGCAAAGGGGATGGAGTATAAAAGCAGGGCAGTCTTGCTACAGTTGTACAGGGTATTGGTGAGGCCACACCTGGAATACTGCATGCAGTTTTGGTTTCCATATTTACGAAAGGATATACTTGCTTTGGAGGCAATTCAGAGAAGGTTCACTAGGTTGATTCCGGAGATGAGGGGGTTGACTTATGAGGAAAGGTTGAGTAGTTTGGGCCTCTACTCATTGAAATTCAGAAGAATGAGAGGTGATCTTATCAAAACGTATAAGATTATGAGGGGGCTTGACAAGGTGAATGTAGAGAGAATGTTTCTACTGATAGGGGAGATTAGAACTAGAGGACATAATTTTAGAATAAGGGGTCGCCCATTTAAAACAGAGATGAGGAGGAATTTCTTCTTAGAGGGTTGTAAATCTGTGGGATTCGCTGTGTAAGCGAGCTATGGAAGCTGAGACAGTGAATAAAGTTAAGACAGAAATAGACAGTTTCTTAACTGATATGGGAATAAGGGGTTATGGGGAGCAGGCCGGGAAGTGGACCTGAGTCCATGATCAGATCAGCCATAATCGTATTAAATGGCGGAGCAGGCTCGAGGGGCCGTATGGCCTATTCCTGCTCCTACTTCTTATGTTCTTATAGTCTACTTTTATGGGCGTAAGAGTTTAAAAACATACAAAAATATAATTAAATTAAATTTTAAAAACATATTATTTTTTAAAACCCTGCTCTCTACGTTACACTTATTTTTAACCATAATTTAAAAAACGTTTTAAAAACTCGAGAAAAAAATTTCTCTCAGATATTTATTAACTTTAATATCAATTAATTTTAATTATGTGAAGTGTGTTTTTTATTTTTTATTACATGTGTTTAGTGTTTGTTTTTTCTCATTAATAGCAATGAGTACTCATAGATACAGAGTTCCCATTGCTATTAATGAGAAAGCTGTGGAATACAGTACCTGATTGGCTGAGCAGTCACACGTGACTGCACCCTCTGCATGGGAACCTGGAGGAAGGGAGCGCGCTTCGCAGCGTGGGAAGAGAAGGCCTCCCCATCGGAATCCCACGCTCCTCCCGGACCACCAGGTACTTTCGTAGAAATGTTTCAGGTTGGAGTCAATTGCCCGCGGGAAGCTTGCAACCGGAATTTCAGGGCCTATATGTCCAATTGTTTAGATATTTTGATCTGTGAGGTTGAAACTGAGAATCTCTGCTATTTGTCAACAGAGAGGGAGATGGAGGAACTGTGTGAACTGGAACAAAACGGTGAGTAATGGATTGAATTAAGATTAATGTGAAAAATATCTAAGTTTTATTTTCAAAACATAGTGATTAAAGGATAACCCAATGCTGATCTAAACCTGCGTTGTCCAGTAACAAGTGTCCTGTTTCTCCGCTGTAAAATTATATGTACTTCTAGATATTCATCCGTCTATTACTCAGTTGGGCCATTGCTAGAGTGTTGCACCTGGTTTCTGACACTTGAACCCTTTGATGAATTATACAAGCATCAGTGGTACTTTCTACTCTTATATATTTGGTCACCCTCTCAGACAGACATTTAGAATCCCACAGCACTATTCGAAGATGAGCAGGGGGAGTTGCCTCTGTGTCCTGGCCAACATTTGTCCTATAACCGACACCAAAAACAGATGAATTGATCGTACAATTAATTGCTGTTATAGAGACACTGCAATTTGCCAAATAGCTGCTGTGTTTCCTTCACTCCAACAGAGACTACAATTCATAAGAACATAAGAAATAGGAACAGGAGTAGGCCATACGGCCCTCAAGCCTGCTCTGCCATTCAATAAGATCATGGCTGACCTGAACATGGACTCATTCCATTTTGTCTTCCTAATTACTTGCTGCACCTGCATGCTAACTTTTTGTGGTTTCATGTAAACAGACCTCCAGATCCCTCTGCACTGCAGCATTTTGTAGTCTCCATTTAAATAATAATCAGATTGTCTATATTTCCTACCAAAGTGGATAACATCACATTTTCCCACATTATACTCTATCTGCCAATTTTTTGCCTTCTCACTTAACCTATCTGTGAACTAGATTTTCGCATAATTTCTCGGCGATTTTGTTGGCAGTACATCTGTTTTTCCGCCCGGCAAAAGTTTTCCCTTAAGTTTTTTCATGGTATCGGCCACATCTGAAAACGCCGCCGGAACCAAACCATCCACGTGCAATGCCGAGAACAACCACCAGGGTGTAAGTTTGGCCTCAACCGCCGACGTCCAGATCACCGAGAGAACCGCCCTGTAAAAGCTGCTTAAACAGGACGGGAGGTGAGTACTCTGCAAAGAAAGGTAAGTTAAAGGTTCTTTATTTTTTTTTTATTTTAAAATGGCGATTAGGTATAAAAGTGGGAATGCTTTGTACATTTTTATATTTTTTTATTGATAATTTTTTTTAAGTTTTCCCCCCTCCCTAGGCCCAACCGTAGCCTCGTACTAAATTTTAAATACTGACTGTCCATTCCGGTAACGACCACCCATGTTACTAAGTTTCCACTTAATCGCCGAGAAAACCGCCGACAATCAGTGTGCAACGCCCATTTTCTCACCGGACGATTCGTTTTAATTACTTTAAACATAAAAATGGAAATTCTCACCAGCATGTTAGATCTCTTAATTTCCAATGAAATACAAACTCCGATTGTAGTTTTAATGTCACTTTATTTTAGCAGCAGTAAGAAGCTCTTGGCTTTAAGCCAGGTCTTTGTTCTTCTGAGACCACATGGTCAAAATGGCTGCACTTATACCTGGATCAATTTACAGAAAAGAACTCGCCTTCTTTGACCTTATTGGCTCAATCAATAGTCTTTTAACCTTTTAATTGGCTCGCTACCCAAAGGTCCTAAAATGTCAAGTTGATTGATGACTTAATGCAACATGCTCCCACTCACGTAGCATCTCTGACTTGGTGTCTGTGAATTTTCACAGCCTGTCTAAATGCAGCCTGTTTGAATTCTCTATCAATCCCCCCTTTGATTCTTTCGCAATCTGAATCATAAAACATCAGGTATCACTGGTTAAACATTGTATAAAATAATTTCATACATGTTAATAGAGTTTCCTTCTAAAATTTGTTGATGTGTTTCGCCACATGTCCGGACTAGTAGCTTCCACACAAATTTACACCAACCCGAGTTCCATCGTGGCCACAATGGAAGTCTGGTTTTAGTAGGTTAATTAACCTTATTCCAATTTAATCCAAATCAATATCTTAATTCAACCAGTAAACAACCTTTCCTTAAGCATAACATACCACTGTACCACGTACAGACGGTCTGCCGGGACCTGCAAGGTGTCTCACATGCGGGACAGCAGCTACAGCCTGGTCGCAACAACATTTAATCAACATAAACAAACAATATAAAAGTAAAATAATTACAACAAATAGAATTAAACCTTCCACCAATGAAGTTCCTATTGAACCTAGCTATTCAGTGGCTCCACTCTACAAAGTGAATGATGGAGGTTGCTTAAGTTTTTCTACCTCCTTTTGGATATGCTCCGCTAAGTGGGTAATTTCTTCGGAGCTATCTGGGATATATGTGCAACACTCAGTTCCGAGTAGGGCGCAAGTACCTCCCTTTTCAGCCAGGATGTAATCAAGGGCCAGTCTATTCTGTAGGGCTACTGTGCAGATTGCTACCATTTCTGCATTGATTTTAACTAGGGCCTCTGAGGTATCATTGGCTACCCGTTCCACAATGGATGCCATGTTAATGGATTCACTTGCCAATCTGGCGGTCCCATACCTGGGGATCAGAATGGCAAAGAACCTCTCTGTTTCTGTGACAGCTCTCTTAGGACGGTGTAAATGTTCCCTAGACTTTATATGATACATATAAGACACAATGTAGGCTAAATAGCAGGATCCCGTCCCATTCTGGGGCAGCCAAGGGTAGGCCTTGTGGTCACACACCCAATAGGTGCCATTATAGGCAATGAAACATAGAAACATAGAAAATAGGTGCAGGAGCAGGCCATTCAGCCCTTCTAGCCTGCACCGCCATTCAATGAGTTCATGGCTGAACATGAAACTTCAGTACCCCCTTCCTGCTTTCTCGCCATAACCCTTGATCCCCCGAGTAGTAAGGACTTCTGAATATATTTAGTGAATTGGCCTCAACTACTTTCTGTGGTAGAGAATTCCACAGGTTCACCACTCTCTGGGTGAAGAAGTTTCTCCTCATCTCGGTCCTAAATGGCTTACCCCTTATCCTCAGACTGTGACCCCTGGTTCTGGACTTCCCCAACATTGGGAACATTCTTCCTGCATCTTACCTGTCTAAACCCGTCAGAATTTTAAACGTTTCCATGAGGTCCCCTCTCATTCTTCTGAACTCCAGTGAATACAAGCCCAGTTGATCCAGTCTTTCTTGATAGGTCAGTCCCGCCATCCCGGGAATCAGTCTGGTGAATCTTCGCTGCACTCCCTCAATAGCAAGAATGTCCTTCCTCAAGTTAGGAGACCAAAACTGTGCACAATACTCCAGGTGTGGCCTCACCAAGGCCCTGTACAGCTGTAGCAACACCTCCCTGCCCCTGTATTCAAATCCCCTCGCTATGAAGGCCAACATGCCATTTGCTTTCTTAACCGCCTGCTGTACCTGCATGCTAACCTTCAATGACTGATGTACCATGACACCCAGGTCTCGTTGCACCTTCCCTTTTCCTAATCTGTCACCATTCAGATAATAGTCTGTCTCTCTGTTTTTACCACCAAAGTGGATAACCTCACATTTATCCACATTATACTTCATCTGCCATGCATTTGCCCACTCACCTAACCTATCCAAGTCACTCTGCAGCCTAATAGCATCCTCCTCGCAGCTCACACTGCCACCCAACTTAGTGTCATCCGCAAATTTGGAGATACTGCATTTAATCCCCTCGTCTAAATCATTAATGTACAATGTAAACAGCTGGGGCCCCAGCACAGAACCTTGCGGCACCCCACTAGTCACTGCCTGCCATTCTGAAAAGTACCGGTTTACTCCTACTCTTTGCTTCCTGTCTGACAACCAGTTCTCAATCCACGTCAGCACACTACCCCCAATCCCATGTGCTTTAACTTTGCACATTAATCTCTTGTGTGGGACCTTGTCGAAAGCCTTCTGAAAGTCCAAATATACCACATCAACTGGTTCTCCTTTGTCCACTTTACTGGAAACATCCTCAAAAAATTCCAGAAGATTTGTCAAGCATGATTTCCCTTTCACAAATCCATGCTGACTTAGACCTATCATGTCACCATTTTCCAGATGCACTGCTATGACATCCTTAATAATTGATTCCATCATTTTACCCACTACTGAGGTCAGGCTGACCGGTCTATAATTCCCTGTTTTCTCTCTCCCTCCTTTTTAAAAAAGTGGGGTTACATTGGCTACCCTCCACTCCATAGGAACTGATCCAGAGTCAATGGAATGTTGGAAAATGACTGTCAATGCATCTGCTATTTCCAAGGCCACCTCCTTAAGTACTCTGGGATGCAGTCCATCAGGCCCTGGGGATTTATCGGCCTTCAATCCCATCAATTTCCCCAACACAATTTCCCGACTAATAAAGATTTCCCTCAGTTCCCCCTCCTTACTAGACCCTCTGACCGGAAGGTTGTTTGTATCCTCCTTAGTGAATACCGAACCAAAGTACTTGTTCAATTGGTCTGCCATTTCTTTGTTCCCAGTTATGACTTCCCCTGATTCTGACTGCAGGGGACCTACGTTTGTCTTTACTAACCTTTTTCTCTTTACATACCTATAGAAACATTTGCAATCCGCCTTAATGTTCCCTGCAAGCTTCTTCTCGTACTCCATTTTTCCTGCCCTAATCAAACCCTTTGTCCTCCTCTGCTGAGTTCTAAATTTCTCCCAGTCCCCAGGTTCGCTGCTATTTCTGGCCAATTTGTATGCCACTTCCTTGGCTTTAGTACTATCCCTGATTTCCCTAGATAGCCATGGTTGAGCCACCTTCCCTTTTTTATTTTTACGCCAGACAGGAATGTACAATTGTTGTAATTCATCCATGCGGTCTCTAAATGTCTGCCATTGCCCATCCACAGTCAACCCCCTAAGTATCATTCGCCAATCTATCCTAGCCAATTCACGCCTCATACCTTCAAAGTTACCCTTCTTTAAGTTCTGGACCATAGTCTCTGAATTTACTGTTTCATTCTCTATCCTAATGCAGAATTCCACCATATTATGGTCACTCTTCCCCAAGGGGCGTCGCACAATGAGATTGCTAATTAATCCTCTCTCATTACACAACACCCAGTCTAAGATGGCCTCCCCCCTAGTTGGTTCCTCAACATATTGGTCTAGAAAACCATCCCTTATGCACTCCAGGATATCCTCCTCCACCGTATTGCTTCCAGTTTGGCTAGCCCAATCTATGTGCATATTAAAGTCACCCATTATAACTGCTACACCTTTATTGCATGCACCCCTAATTTCCTGTTTGATGCCCGCCCCAACATCCCTATTACTGTTTGGAGGTCTGTACACAACTCCTACTAATGTTTTTTGCCCTTTGGTGTTCTGCAGCTCTACCCATATAGATTCCACATCATCCAAGCTAATGTCTTTCCTAACTATTGCATTAATCTCCTCTTTAACCAGCAATGCTACCCCACCTCCTTTTCCTTTTATTCTATCCTTCCTGAATGTTGAATACCCCTGAATGTTGAGTTCCCAGCCCTGATCATCCTGGAGCCACGTCTCCGTAATCCCAATCACATCATATTTGTTAACATCTATTTGCACAATTAATTCATCCACCTTATTGCGGATACTCCTTGCATTAAGACACAAAGCCTTCAGGCTTGTTTTTTTAACACCCTTTGTCCTTTTAGAATTTTGCTGTACAGTGGTCCTTTTTGTTCTTTGCCTTGGGTTTCTCTGCCCTCCACTTTTCCTCATCTCCTTTCTGTCTTTTGCTTTTGCCTCCTTTTTGTTTCCCTCTGTCTCCCTGCATTGGTTCCCATCCCCCTGCCATATTAGTTTAAATCCTCCCCAACAGCACTAGCAAACACTCCCCCTAGGACATTGGTTCTGGTCCTGCCCAGGTGCAGACCGTCCGGTTTGTACTGGTCCCACCTCCCCCAGAACCGGTCCCAATGCCCCAGGAATTTGAATCCCTCCCTGCTGCACCACTGCTCAAGCCACGTATTCATCTGCGCTATCCTGCGATTCCTACTCTGACTATCACGTGGCACTGGTAGCAATCCTGAGATTACTACTTTTGAGGTCCTACTTTTTAATTTAGCTCCTAGCTCCTTAAATTTGTTTCGTAGGACCTCATCCCTTTTTTTACCTATGTCGTTGGTACCAATGTGCACCACGACAACTGGCTGTTCTCCCTCACATTTCAGAATGTCCTGCACCCACTCCGAGACATCCTTGACCCTTGCACCAGGGAGGCAACATACCATCCTGGAGTCTCGGTCGCGGCCGCAGAAACGCCTATCTATTCCCCTCACCATTGAATCCCCTATCACTATTGCTCTCCCACTCTTTTTCTTGCCCTCCTGTGCAGCAGAGCCAGCCACGGTGCCATGAACTTGGCTGCTGCTGCCCTCCCCTGATGAGTCATTCCCCTCAACAGTACTCAAAACGATGTATCTGTTTTGCAGGGGGATGACCACAGGGGACCCCTGCACTACCTTCCTTGCACTACTCTTCCTGCTGGTCTTCCATTCCCTATCTGGCTGTGGATCCTTTCCCTGCGGTAAGACCAACTCACTACACGTGATACTCACGTCATTCTCAGCATCGTGGATGCTCCAGAGTGAATCCACCCTCAGCTCCAATTCCGTAACGCGGACCGTCAGGAGCTTGAGGTGGATACACTTCCCGCACACGTAGTCGTCAGGGACACCGGAAGCGTCCCTGAGTTCCCACATGGTACAGGAGGAGCATAACACCCGACCGAGCTCTCCTGCCATGACTGAACCCTTAGATACACTTAAATTGGCAACAACAATGTTAAAAGTTACTGACTAATATAAGAAGAAAAAGAAAAACTACTCACCAATCACCAGCCAATCACTTACCCCCTAGGCTGTGACGTCACCTTTGTTTCTTTCTTTGCCTTCTCCCTGTAGCTGCACCGGCACGCCTCTCGCCGACTGTTAGCTGTTTCTACATCGGCCCAGTTTGGACGATTCCGTGGCTTGATTATATTATTAGTGAACATCAGCTTTCCTTAAATCGATAGTTCCTGGCAGCGACATGGGTCTTCCTGTTATAATTTCAAATGGGCTTAGACCTGTAGTTCTGTTCGGGGTTGCCCTAATGCTACATAGCACTATTGGTAGTGCCTGGGGCCATGGTGTTCCTTCTTGGTGATATTTGGCAAGCCGTTGTTTCAGAGTTCGATTCATTCGCTCTACTTGTCATGATGATTGTGGATGATAAGGACAGTGTAAATCCCACGTAATGTTCAGTAACCTACAGACTTCTTGGCAGACAGCACCTGTGAAGTGTGTTCCCTGATCTGAGTCAATGCGACTCGGGACTCCCCATCGGGGAATGTAATCCTTACACAAGACCTTTGCAGTGTGATTGGCTGTGGCTCTTTTAGTTGGGACAGCTTCTACCCATCTAGAGAATCTGTCGACCATGACAAGAATGTTAGTGTATCCTTGGCATGAAGGAAGAGATATATAATCAACCTGCAGATGCTGGAATGGTCTGATAGGGGCAGGGGGCCTCAGTTGGGGCATTACCGTGATGGGTCCAGAATTATTTTTCTGGCAGACCACACAGCGGTCTGTTACCAGCTGGGCATGTTTTTTAAATCCCTGACCCCACCAGCTTTTCTGGAACCGTGCCGTCATCTGTTGTGAGGCCAAGTGTCCCCACGAGTGGATCTGTTGGGCTAAAAAAGGCATAAGCGCTTGTGGCGCGACTGGCTTGTCGGTAACTCTTTGTCTCCAGACACCATCTTCACATAGCTTAATTCCTGCCTCAATTCATGTCCATTTTTCCTCTCGGGAGCACTCGCCTTGCATTGTTTGAAGGTCTTGTGTCAGAGTACTGAGTGCTTTCAATCTGCACATCTGTGTTGGTTCTTCTGGAGGAACGCCCTGTGAGGCGACATCTTTAGCTGCCTGGTCGGCTAGGGCATTTCCCTGAGCTTCTGTGGTATTTTCCTTGGTATGGGCCTTACACTTCAGGATGGACACTTCCTGAGGTAATTGTATGGCCTCCAGTAAGTCTCGGACTTCTTTTCCATTTTGGATAGGTGTACCAGCAGCAGTGAGGAATCCTCTTTTCCGCCATAACAGACCAAAGTCGTGAACGACTCCAAAAGCATAACGCGAATCTGTGTAGACATTAGCTGTCTGTCCTTCTGCTATTCAACATGCTTCTGACAGGGCCCGTAACTCGGCCTGTTGTGCTGACGTTCCTGAGGGTAAATATCCTTTTGCCACTACCTCATATAAGGTTGTAACTGCCAATCCTGCTTTTCTGGTACCAGTGTCAACAAAGGAGGAACCATCTGTAAACAGGATGAGGTCTGGGTTGTGCAGAGGCTCCTCTGCTGCTAAGGCTGCTTCTTCTGTTTCTTTTAAAATCTCCACACAGTCATGCTCTTCACATTCTCCCCCCTCTTGCTCCCTCGATTCTGACATCGGGAGCATAGTTGCGGGATTAACCGGGCTGGCCCGGACGATATGGAGATTAGGAGCTTCCAAAACTGCTGTCTAGCGGGTCCATCTAGCTGCCATCACCTGAGACATTCTTTTCAAAGACAGCAAAGCATATACGGTGTGGGGACACTTGACAATCAGCTTTTGGTCGAGGACGAGACCTGCAGTGATCATTACCGCTCGACATGTAGCTTCCATGGCCCTTAGGCAACTTCCCCATCCAAGGGCTACCGCATCCAGTTTTGCCAAATAATAGCCAATAGGTCTTTGCCGATCCCCATGTTCTTGTGTCAGTATAGCTGTCATATATCCTTCTTTCTCATGGACAAACAGGATTAATGGCTTACCACTGTCGGGGATTCCCAGAGCCGGTGCCGAACACAAAGCCTTTTTCAAACTCAGGAAGGCCTCTTGCTGTTCCTTAGTGAAGGTGATGGCTTCTTTAGAGGCACGTTTCCCCTTTAAAATATCTTTCAATGGGCTGAGCAAGCTGTGTGAAGGAGTCAATCCAATTTCTGTTAAAGTTACACAATCCCAAAAAAGACCTTAGTTCCTGAATAGTGGTGTTTTTTTTTTAGCAGCCTGAATGGCTGCAGTTCTATCCTGGGTAAGTTCTCTCTTTCCTTGTGAAATCTTTTGTCCCAGGTATACAACCTCTTCTTGAGATATTTGTGCTTTGTCGATGCTGGCTTTATGTCCTTTCAGCCAAAGGTGGTCCAGCAAAGCTCGTAAATCTTGTTCATGCTGGTCTTCCGTGTTTGAAGCTAGCAGGATATCGTCTACATATTGGATGACCTTGGATGACAGGGGAGGTAATTCTCGCAAATGGCTTTGTAAAGCCATGTGGAATATCGTCGGGCTGTTGTGGAAACCCTGCGGTAACCGGGTCCAAGTATACTGTTGTCCTTGGACCGTGAAAGCAAACCACTGTTGAACCTCCGGTGCCAGAGGCACCGACCAAAATCCGTTGGCCATATCTATAACCGAGAAATATTTATGTTCCGGTTTGAGTAAATTAAAAATGGTGGAGGGATCTGCGACCAAAGGAGCTTTTTGATCAATACACTGGTTAGCTTTCCTATAATCGACAGTCAAACGCCAAGTCTCATTAGATTTCTGAACCAGCTACACGGGGCTATTGGAGGAGCTATGCATTTTAATAAGCAACCCTTGTTTCTCCAATTGCTGAATAACCAGTAAGATTCCCGCGATGGCAGTTGGACTGATGGGATACTGTTTAGTGCATGGAGGCTTGGTCCCGGTAAATGACGCAGGCTCCATCTGGAGTAGGCCACAATCATTCTTATCTTTAGCCCATATTGGGTGTTCCTTCAATTCTTCTTTCTTCAAAGTTCTAATTGACCATGTCACCCGACCATCCTCGAAATGCAACGATGAATCTATTTGGATTAGAACGTCCATTCCCAAAAGGGGTTGATCTACTGGACCTATCCAGACTGGCGTGGTTAGTTCATGTGGACCCAGCCCTATAAGCATCAGTGTTGTCCTTTTAATTTCCATTTTATGGCCCTCAACTCCATAGGCTGTACGCGCCCTACCATCCAATGACAAAAAGTCTCCATATTGTAGGGGTAAGCATGTTAATTCCGCCCGTGTCTAAAAGACAGTCCACATCCTTATCTCCCACCTTCACAGTTATATATAGACCATCTCCCCTCTATTGTATTAGTGCGAGGAGGGGGGCCAGGGTGGGCTCTAATCATTTTTTGCTATCCCAAGTAACTCCCTGTTGTTGTATTGTCAGTCACTTAAATGCTTCTATGAAGTCGTTATCTTGTGACAAGCCTGATTTGTTAGCTGAATTGTATCCCTGGCTGCATCCTCTTCCCCGGCCATGAACTTGCTGTTTTGCCCCGCACGTCTTGGCCCAGTGACCTTCTTTCCCACAATAATGACATTTTACGGGTAATTTTCCGAATAACTGTTTATCGGAATCCTGGGATTTCCATCCCATAGCCTGTATAGCTCGGACTTTAGCTCCCATATCCCGATCTAATTGGTTACATCGATCCACCAACTCTGCATAGGTAGTTCCTCTACCTTCCCAGTCCGGTAACACTACCTTAAGCATTTTGGACAGTTCTGGCTTTAGACCTGCCACGAAAGCTGCTTTCAGGGGTCCAAACACTTGTTCATCCATTTCCTCATCCATATTATAGAAACATAGAAACATAGAAAATAGGTGCAGGAGTAGGCCATTCGGCCCTTCTAGCCTGCACCGCCATTCAATGAGTTCATGGCTGAACATGCAACTTCAGTACCCCATTCCTGCTTTCTCACCATACCCCTTGATTCCCCTAGCAGTAAGGACTTCATCTAACTCCTTTTTGAATATATTTAGTGAATTGGCCTCAACAACTTTCTGTTGTAGAGAATTCCACAGGTTCACCACTCTCTGGGTGAAGAAATTCCTCCTCATCTCGGTCCTAAATGGCTTCCCCCTTATCCTTAGACTGTGTCCCCTGGTTCTGGACTTCCCCAACATTGGGAACATTCTTCCTGCATCTAACCTGTCTAACCCCGTCAGAATTTTAAACGTTTCGATGAGGTCCCCTCTCATTCTTCTGAACTCCAGTGAATACAAGCCCAGTTGATCCAGTCTTTCTTGATAGGTCAGTCCCGCCATCCCGGGAATCAGTCTGGTGAACCTTCGCTGCACTCCCTCAATAGCAAGAATGTCCTTCCTCAGGTTAGGAGACCAAAACTGTACACAATACTCCAGGTGTGGCCTCACCAAGGCCCTGTACAATTGTAGCAACACCTCCCTGCCCTTGTACTCAAATCCCCTCGCTATGAAGGCCAACATGCCATTTGCTTTCTTAACCGCCTGCTGTACCTGCATGCCAACCTTCAATGATTGATGTACCATGACACCCAGGTCTCTTTGCACCTGCCCTTTTCCTAATCTGTAACCATTCAGATAATAGTCTGTCTCTCTGTTTTTACCACCAAAGTGGATAACCTCACATTTATCCACATTATACTTCATCTGCCATGCATTTGCCCACTCACCTAACCTATCCAAGTCGCTCTGCAGCCTCATAGAATCCTCCTTGCAGCTCACACTGCCACCCAACTTAGTGTCATCCGCAAATTTGGAGATACTACATTTAATCCCCTCGTCTAAATCATTAATGTACAGTGTAAACAGCTGGGACCCCAGCACAGAACCTTGCGGTACCCCACTAGTCACTGCCTGCCATTCTGAAAAGTCCCCATTTACTCCTACTCTTTGCTTCCTGTCTGACAACCAGTTCTCAATCCATGTCAGCACACTACCCCCAATCCCATGTGCTTTAACTTTGCACATTAATCTCTTGTGTGGGACCTTGTCGAAAGCCTTCTGAAAGTCCAAATATACCACATCAACTGGTTCTCCCTTGTCCACTCTACTGGAAACATCCTCAAAAAATTCCAGAAGATTTGTCAAGCATGATTTCCCTTTCACAAATCCATGCTGACTTGGACCTATCATATTACCTCTTTCCAAATGCACTGCGATGACATCCTTAATAATTGATTCCATCATTTTACCCACTACCGATGTCAGGCTGACCGGTCTGTAATTCCCTGTTTTCTCTCTCCCTCCTTTTTTAAAAAGTGGGGTTACATTGGCTACCCTCCACTCCATAGGAACTGATCCAGAGTCAATGGAATGTTGGAAAATGACTGTCAATGCATCCACTATTTCCAAGGCCACCTCCTTAAGTACTCTGGGATGCAGTCCATCAGGCCCTGGGGATTTATCGGCCTTCAATCCCATCAATTTCCCCAACACAATTTCCCGACTAATAACGATTTCCCTCAGTTCCTCCTCCTTACTAGACCCTCCGACCCCTTTTATATCCGGAAGGTTGTTTGTGTCCTCCTCAGTGAATACCGAACCAAAGTACTTGTTCAATTGGTCCGCCATTTCTTTGTTCCCCGTTATGACTTCCCCTGATTCTGACTGCAGGGGACCTACGTTTGTCTTTACTAACCTTTTTCTCTTTACATATCTATAGAAACTTTTGCAATCCGTCTTAATGTTCCCTGCAAGCTTCTTCTCGTACTCCATTTTCCCTGCCCTAATCAAACCCTTTGTCCTCCTCTGCTGAGTTCTAAATTTCTCCCAGTCCCCGGGTTCTCTGCTATTTCTGGCCAATTTGTATGCCACTTCCTTGGCTTTAATGCTATCCCTGATTTCCCTTGATAGCCACGGTTGAGCCACCTTCCCTTTTTTATTTTTACGACAGACAGGAATATACAATTGTTGTAGTTCATCCATGCGGTCCCTAAATGTCTGCCATTGCCCATCCACAGTCAACCCCTTCAGTATCATTCGCCAATCTATCCTAGCCAATTCACGCCTCATACCTTCAAAGTTACCCTTCTTTAAGTTCTGGACCATGGTCTCTGAATTAACTGTTTCATTCTCCATCCTAATGCAGAATTCCACCATATTATGGTCACTCTTCCCCAAGGGGCCTCGCACAACGAGATTGCTAATTAATCCTCTCTCATTACACAACACCCAGTCTAAGATGGCCTCCCCCCTAGTTGGTTCCTCGACATATTGGTCTAAAAAACCATCCCTTATGCACTCCAGGAAATCCTCCTCTACCGTATTGCTTCCAGTTTGGTTAACCCAATCTATGTGCATATTAAAGTCACCCATTATAACTGCTGCACCTTTATTGCACGCACCCCTAATTTCATGTTTGATGCCCTCCCCAACATCACTACTACTGTTTGGAGGTCTGTACACAACTCCCACTAACGTTTTTTGTCCTTTGGTATTCTGCAGCTCTACCATATAGATTCCACATCATCCAAGCTAATGTCCTTCCGAACATTCACACCCGAATGTTCTAGCCACGTGCATCTAAACCACTCATCATACTCCAGGACCTCCTCTGTTCCTTTCTGTTGGCAGGCTGCAATTTTTCCCCAGTCTGACTTAGCTGGACTGAAGGCTTGCAGCCAGTGTTTAATCGCCTCCCATCCTGCGTCTAATTCTTGCTTATCCTGCCCCAAAGCTTCTTCTACCTTGTCGTGCAATTTTCTTCCCTGTGTTTGTGGCACCATTATGGTCAAAATTTGCACTCCGTCCCAGGGATGAAGTTGATATATATTTCTTAAGCGGTCCAATTGGTCCCACGTTTTTACTCCCCCTTTCTTTGGATTGGGCAATTCCTTGGACCATTTATCAATTTTCTCTGGGTCTGCCGGATCATGAACTAAGTATTTTTCATACAGCCTTTTCTTCAGTTTTTTGGTTCCGCCCTCATCCGCAGTCTCTTCTGATTTGACTATAACTCGTCTTTTTTTAAAAGGGGCAAAGCGCACCCCTAATTCTTCATCCTCCGACCCTGTATCATCAGAGGATTCAGAATCCGTATCTATTCCTCGGTCGTGTCTTCAGGTTTGCGCTTTTAATTTATCCAAACATGGGTACCCTGGGAATTGACGGATACATTTTCCTTTTCCTATTACTGTCTCTTGACCTAATGATTTTTTCCATTCTTTAATTTCACCTTTAAGATCTTTAACTTCCATTTCCAGCTTTTCAAATTCAAGCTTTTTCTGTCGCAGCTGTGCACAAACAGCTTGCAATTGATCTTTTGTACTGGTCAGTTCTCGATCATGTTGGGAACACATTATAATTTCATTCCGCTTTCGGATCTTTCCCATAACGGCTAGGGACCATCTAGTTCGCTCTTTATTTTTCATACGGGTCGTTTTTCCCCAGACCCTTTTAATCTCGTGCAAGGACCATTGTCCTTTGGAGGTTCCGTACTTTTGTTCGATCTTAATACAGGTTTTAGATAAGTTAAATTATTGCTCTATGTATTCTTTCAACTATCCGAGAATCTCATCTATCGAAACCTCAGTTGGTGCCTGCCCACCTTTAACAGTTGTAGGCAATTCTTTGCTCTTATCTCCTGCTGCCATAAGACTGATTTCTTTACTGGGGTCTCGAGTCATAGGCTTTCTAGCCGATAAGTAGGTCGGTGATTAATTAACTAACACACCGCTGAAGTTAGACGTCTATGGGACCTCGAGCCGACTACCAACCGGAGGATTTGCAAACTGGAGGCTTTCGGAATCGCATCGAAGGGGAGGTGAATTTAGACTTTTGACCGAGGACTTTTATAAAGAGGAGTCCTTACCTCAGTATGTAGGTCCGATGTCCAAAATTCAGTTTCTTCCCTCAGCGATCCTGTTCGTGATGCCAAAATTGTTAGATCTCTTAATTTCCAATGAAATACGAACTCCGATTGTAGTTTTAATGTCACTTTATTTTAGCAGCAGTAAGAAGCTCTTGGCTTTAAGCCAGGTCTTTGTCCTTCTGAGACCACATGGTCAAAATGGCTGTACTTATACCTGGATCAATTTACAGAAAAGAACTCGCCTTCTTTGACCTTATTGGCTCAATTAATAGTCTTTTAACCTTTTAATTGGCTCGCTACCCAAAGGTCCTAAAATGTCAAGTTGATTGATGACTTAATGCAACATGCTCCCACTCACGTAGCATCTCTGACTTGGTGTCTGTGAATTTTCACAGCCTGTCTAAATACAGCCTGTTTGAATTCTCGATCACAGCGTTACTCACTGAACGTAAGTGGTTCTTCTCAGCGGGCAATCGGGCGTTGAGGGGCTCATAGGAAAGTCTAGCCCTATATCTCTTTGCAGATTCTTTGGGCCTGAACTTGGTCAAACCAACTCAAATGCCGCCTAAAGGAACGCCAAGAGACCTGGCGGTACTTTGGCAGGGAGATTCCTCAAAAAGATTTGCCAGTACCACCTTGCAGAAAAAAAACAACTTACGCTCTAAATCTGGGCGGCAGTGGGCGGGAGCTCCCAATCTCGGCAGCCAATGCAATTCTTGCAAAAGTGCCACTGAGGATTGAGTCAGGGCCAGGAAGGGGGAGCACATAAAATAAAAATGTACACAAAAAAAACACCACTGGAAGACCTTCAGGGGACCCCATCCACATAAATCGCTGGAAAAAAAATAAAAGAAGTTCACTAACCTTTTTTTGCAGGTCTTCTTACTTACCATTGGGGTTAGACCTGCCTTCACGCAGCGGTCCTTCCCCCTGCAGCCGCCGACTCCCGCCCACACCAAACAGTCAGCAGGCAGTTTCCAGCGGTCCTCCCCACCCGCTGGTAGAAGGCCGAGTGGAAACTGCCACCGAGGACAGACCACCCAAAAAACTCGGCGGCAGTTGGCGGCAATGGGTGGTGAGTCCACCAAGTTCGGGGCCTTTGTGTCCTCTTCACAACTTGCTTTCCCACCTATCTTTATATCATCAGCAAATTTAGCTACATTATACTCGGTTCCTTCATCCAAGTCATTATATAGATTGTAAATAGTTGAGGCCCCAGCACTGATCCCTGTGGCACCCCACTAGTTAACTTGCCAACCTGAAAATTACACATTTATCCCAACTCTGTTTTCTGTCAGTTAGCCAAACCTCTATCCATGCTGATATAGTAGCCCCAATCCCGTGAGCTCTTATCTTGTGCGATAACCTTTTATGTGACACCTTATCGAATGTCTTCTGGAAATCCAAATACACTACATCTACTGGTCCACCGTTATCCACCCTGCTCATTACATCCTCAAAGAACTACAGCAAATTTGTCAAACATGATTTCACTTTCAAAAAACCATGCTGTCTCTGCTTCATTGTATTATGATTTTCTAAATGTCCTGTAACTACTTCCGTAATAATGGACTGCAGCATTTTCCCAATAACAGATGTTAGGCTTACTGGTCTATAGTTTCCTACTTTCTATCTCCTCCTTTCTTGAAAAGGGGTGTTACATTTGCAGTTTTCCTGTCATGTATCCTACATGGCTACTGTTGGTACTATCTCAAGGTGTGCCACCAGAGGGCACAGCCGTGGGAGACTTGTAGGTTACCTGTACAGGTGTGCCTGGCCCAGTATAAAAGGCAGGCCACCAGGTGTGATCCTCACTCTGGAGTTAATGAATAAAGGACTAAGGTCACTACAGTTCAAGCACAACACATTGCCTCGTGGAGTCATTACTAGAGCATCTAAGGACACAACATTTCCAACCTGCTGGGACCTCTCCAGAATCCAGGTATTTTTGGTAGATTACAACCAATGCATCCACTATCTCTGCAGCCACTTTATTTTAAGACCCTAGAATGCAAGCCATCAGGTCCAGGGGACTTGTCCATCTTTAGTCCCATTAGTTTGCCTAGTACTTTTTCTCTAGTGATTGTGATTGTTTTAAGTTCCACCCTCACTATAGCCCTTAATTATGTATTATTATTGGGATGCTTTTAGTGTCTTCTACCGTGAAAATTGATACAAAATATTTGTTCAAAATCTCTGCCATTTCCCTGTTTCCCATTATTAATTTTTTTGATTTGTTCACGGGATGTGGGCATCACTGGCAAGACCAGCATTTATTGCTCATTCCTAATTGCCCTTGAGAAGATGGTGGTGAGCCATCTTCTTGAACTGCTGTAGTCCGAGTCGTGATGGTAGTCCCACAGTGCTGTTAGGGAGGGAGTTCCTGGATTTTGACCCAACGATGATGAAGGAACAGCAATATGCTTCCACATCAGGATGGTGTGTGACTTGAAGTTGAAGAAGGAGGTGGTGGTGTTCCCATGTGCTTGCTGCCTTTGTCCTTCTAGGTGGTACAGGTCACAGGTTTGGGAGGAGCTGCCGAAGACGCCTTGATGAGTTGCTGCAGTGCATCTTGTAGATGGTACACACTGCAGCCACAGTGGTGGAGCGAGTGAATGTTTGAGGTGGTGGATGGGGTGCCAATCAAGCAGGCTGCTTTGTCCTGGATGGTGTGTGTGTTGAGTGTTGTGGGAGCTGCACTCATCCAGACAAGTGGAGAGTATTCCATCACACTCCTAACTTGTGCCTTGTAGATGGTGGAAAGGTTTTGGGGAATCAGGAGGTGAGACACTCACCGCAGAATACCTAGCCTCTGACCTGCTCTTGTTGCCACAGTGGGCCTGAAATTCCAGCCTCCCTGGGTCTGTACAGAGTGTGTACGGACCCGGGAAGGCAAAGCAACAGCCTGGCTTGACAGATCGCACGCATCTCGGCAGCAAGGACATTCACATGGGCACGGTTACGCTATTTGCCCATCTCTTTCCCAGCGAATGTCCTTAAAACTCTTGCGCCTGATAAAAGCAGACACATAGCCTACTTTTACCAATGTAAGAGTTTTAAAACATACAAAAAACATATAAAAATTAAATTTAAAAACACATTTTAATGTTAAAAACCCTGCCCACTAAAGCAAGTTTATTTTAAACCCTCCATTACAAAATTTTTTTAAAAATAGGAAAAGTATATATTTTTTTTACACATTTATTAACTTTAATTTACATAACTGTTAATTATGTGAAGTGTGTTTTTTATTTTTTATGATGTGTTTAGTATATTTGGCCACCTTGCAACCATGTCTCTGTAATGACTATCAAATCGTTCCCATTTATTTCTATTCGTGCCGTCAACTCATCTATCTTGTTCCGAATGCTGAGTGCATTCAGATAAAGAGCTTTTAATTTTGTCTTTTTACCGTTTTTCCCTACTCTGACTCTACTTTCTGGTGCACTCTTAGGTTTATATGCTTTGTGCTTTCATGTCACACTCTGGTTATCATTACCCTTATCGCTACCCTGCACTATTGCATTCTCCTTTCTCATTGACTTTTTAAATTTCCCTTCACCTGAACCCTCTCCCCTGCACCGCCAACCCCCCACCCTACACACATGTTATTTAATTTAAAGCCCTATCTAAAACCCTAGTCATTCAATTCGCCAGAATACTGGTCCCAGCAAGGTTCAAATGAAGCCCGTCCGAACAGAACAGCTCTCTCTTTCCCCAACGCTGGTGCCAGTGCCCCATGAATCGAAACCCATTTCTCCCAATCTTTGAGCCATGCATTCATCTCACTGATCTTATTTACCCTATGCCAGTTTGCTTGTGGCTCAGATAGTAATCCAATGATTATTAACTTTGTGGGTCAGCTTTTAATTTAGTCCCTAGCTGCTCATACTCCCATGGCAGAACCTCTTACTTTGTCCTACCTATGTCATTGGTACCTACTGGATCTTTCGCCCCCCCACTGCGAGTTCCTCTCCAGCCCAGTGAAGATGTCCGTAACCCTGGGGCATCGGGGCAGGCAACACAGCCTTTGGGACTCATGCTCTCTGCTGCAGAGAACAGTACCTAGCCCCCTAACTATACTGTCCCCTACTACTACTACATTTATTTTTACTCCCAACTTGAATGCCCCCCTGTACCACAGTGCTGTGGTCAGTTTGTTCATTCTCCCTGCAGTCCCTACTCTCGTCCACACAATGAGTAATGCTACCTTCTGGGTCCCCGTCACTGCCTCACTCGTAGTCACACGCTCTTGTCCCTGACCACAGGCCAGATTTGAAGTATATAACCTAAGAGGTGTGACTGCCTCCTGGAACACAGGGTCCAGGTAACTCTCCCCATCCCTGATGTATCGCAGTGTCCGTAGCTCGGATTCTAGCTCATCAACTCTGAGCCAAAGTTCCTCGAGCCGCCAACACATACTGCAGATGTGGTCGCCTTGGATCACACAGGTGTTCACCAGTTCCCACATGCTACTGATCGCCTGTCCTGCCATCTCTAGTGTGACACAAATACGGGAGAGGGTGATTAATCCATACCACCAACATCCTGAACTTCAAACTTTTGAAATCAATCATGTTACTGCATTCATAGAATCATATAGAACAGATGAAGGCCATTTGACCGATCGTACCCATGCCGGCTCATTGACAGAACTATCCAATTAGACCCATAACACTGCCCTTTCCCCAAAGCCCTGTATATTTCTCCTTTTCAAGTATATATCCAAATTCCCTTTTCAAAACTAGTATTGAATCTGATTCCCCACACTTTCAGGTTCCAGATCGTAACAACTCACTACGAAGAGATAGAAGGCATTCAATACTTATAAGGATCACTTTGGAGACTTTTTCCGTGAGACTGATTAGTTGATTATCAATTAAAAAAAAACAAATTTCTATACTGAAACTTAATCCATGATTAGTTTAAAGTGACATAGTTAATTCAGAGACTAGGTCCTGAACTTAAAGAAAGGTAACTTCGATGGTATGAGACGTGAATTGGCTAGAATAGACTGGCAAATGATACTTAAAGGGTTGACAGTGGATAGGCAATGGAAAACATTTAAAGATCACATGGATGAACTTCAACAATTGTACATCCCTGTCTGGAGTAAAAATAAACGGGGAAGATGGCTCAACCGTGGCTAACAAGGGAAATTAAGGATAGTGTTAAATCCAAGGAAGAGGCATATAAATTGGCCAGAAAAAGCAGCAAACCTGAGGACTGGGTGAAATTTAGAATTCAACACAGGAGGACAAAGCATTTAATTAAGAGGGGGAAAATAGAATATGAGAGGAAGCTTGCCGGGAACATAAAAACTGACTGCAAAAGCTTCGATAGATATGTGAAGAGAAAAAGATTACTGAAGACAAACGTAGGTCCCTTGCAGTCAGATTCAGGTGACTTTATAATAGGGAACAAAGAAATGGCAGACTAGTTGAACAAATACTTTGGTTCTGTCTTCACGAAGGAAGACACAAATAACCTTCCGGAAGTACTAGGGGACCGAGGGTCTAGTGAGAAGGAGGAACTGAAGGATATCCTTATTAGGCGGGAAATTGTGTTAGGGAAATTGATGGGATTGAAGGCCAAAAAATTCCCGGGGCCTGATAGTCTGTATCCCAGAGTACTTAGGGAAGTGGCCCTAGAAATAGTGGATGCATTGGTGATCATTTTCCAACAGTCTATTGACTATGGATCAGTTCCTATGAACTGGAGGGTAGCTAATGTAACAACACTTTTTAAGAAAGGAGGGAGAGAGAAAACGGGTAATTATAGACCGGTTAGCCTGACATCAGTAGTGGGAAAATGTTGGCTTCAATTATTAAAGATGAAATAACAGCACATTTGGAAAGCAGTGACAGAATCGGTCCAAGCCAACATGGATTTATGAAAGGGAAATCATGTTTGACAAATCTTCAAAATTTTTTGAGATGTAACTAGTAGAGTGGACAAGGGAGAACCAGTGGATGTGGTGTATTTGGACTTTCAAAAGGCTTTTGACAAGTTTCCACATAAGAGATTAAGTGCAAAATTAAAGCACATGGTATTGGGGGTAATGTACTGACATGGATAGAGATCTGGTTGGCAGACAGGAAGCAGAGAGTCGGGATAAACGGGTCCTTTTCAGAATGGCAGGCAGTGACTAGTGGGGTACCGCAGGGCTCAGTGCTGGGACCCCAGCTATTTACAATATACATTAATGATTTGGATGAAGGAATTGAGTGTAATATCTCCAAATTTACTAAACTGGGTGGCAGTGTGAGTTGTTAGGAGGATGCTAAGAGGCTGCAGAGTGACTTGGACAGGCTGGGTGAATGGGCAAATGCATGGCAGATGCAGTATAATGTGGATAAATGTGAGGTTATCCACTTTGGGGGCAAATACACGAAGGCAGAATATTACCTGAATGGCGGCAGATTAGGAAAAGGGGAGATGCAACGAGACCTGGGTGTCATGGTACATCAGTCATTGAAAGTTGGCATGTAGGTACAGCAGGTGGTGAAGAAGGCAAATGATATGTTGGCCTTCATAGCTAGGGGATTTGAGTATAGGAGCAGGGAGGTCTTACTGCAGTTGTACAGAGCCTTGGTGAGGCCTCACCTGGAGTGTTGTGTTCAGTTTTGGTCTCCTAATCTGAGGAAGGACGTTCTTGCTATTGAGGGAGTGCAGCAAAGGTTCACCAGACTGATTCCCGGGATGGCAGGACTGACATATGAGGAAAGACTGAATCGACTGGGCCTGTATTCACTGGAGTGTAGAAGAATGAGAGGGGATCTAAGGATAAGGGATAAGCCATTTAGGACTGAGATGAGGAGAAACATCTTCACTCAGAGAGTTGTTAACCTGTCGAATTCCCTACCACAGAGAGTTGTTGATGCCAGTTCATTGGATATATTCAAGAGGGAGTTAGATATGGTCCTTATGGCTAAAGGGATCAAGGGGTATGGAGAGAAAGCAGGAAAGGGGTACTGAAGGAATGATCAGCCATGATCTTATTGAATGGTGGTGCAGGGTCGAAAGGCCGATTTCTATGTTTTCTATGTTTCTATGTTTCTAAAACAATTAGGTAATTTTCTAAGCGCACGGTAAGGAACTTTTGCAATTGACAGCACATTTCGGAAAATGGTATTGGAATAGGAAACTGCCCGGAATTTTCCATCCAATTATTTTATTCCATTCATTGATTTCAATTGATAGAATGTTGCAGGCAGTGTCGCTGTAATTTCTTTATATGGCTTCTTTCTGATATGGGCTACCATTATTAAGCAAGATTCACCACCACCAACATGTACGTGGAAATCAGCCCCATTTGACAATTGCTTGTATCATACCATTGGGCTTATGTTTTGAAAATTATGGCCATAAAATTAGCTTAAATTTGTGGAAGAACGCTTCCGACTCAAAATCTTTTTGTGAAAGTACCTGGTGGTCCTCGGGGCTACACTGCTGGCATTGACCGCGACAGCTATCTGCCTTCTCACAGTTTGTTTGAAGGGCCTCCTGGTCCCTTATGGATATAGGGCCTCTCGCCTCCTGTCCACCTCCTGCACCAAGGCCTCCAGTGCTGTGTCAGAAAATCTTGGAGCCCACTCTCCCCTGTTGTGCCATTAGTACATCTTCTTCCTGCTCAGAATGTCTTCCACAGCCACATCAAGCACCTGCTGCAGCCAGAATGCACCTCATCTTTAAGAGGCGAAAGCTGGAATTAAGTGGTGCTAGCCTCATCTGAACCTGAGCCCACTATAGAGGCATGCAGCTACTCAACCATGCTACCATCACATAAATATACAGGCAATATGAAGTTTACAGGCTGTCTGCATCAGAGTCAACGGGCACGGCTGATCGCGCATCATGATAACTGCGCCCATTTTCGGGGGCTATCGAATTTAGCCCATCAACATATTCTTCTTGAAGTTTCAATCCGCTATAGCCATCAGAACCTATAACAAATTGGTAAGCTTGAATGAAAGCAAATGTTTTGCCACCCAACTATTTTATTTCAAAAAATGTCCTTCACGAACAACTCTCTGAAACTAACAGATTTGTACTAAAAAACAAGATTCGTGTCCATTTACTATAATGTTTTCCCTTCCCTCAGCAGTTTAAACAAAACTAAAATTTATTTACAGTTTAAACCAAGAGAAAATACAGGCAACTAATTCTGATTTTTAAATGAAAAGGTCAACAATACTCTCTAGTTTTTATTACTATGAATGGCAAGCAAAGGAAAGGAATGGAAAGATAAAGAGCTAGAAAAACCTAATTCAATACAGGTAACAACAAAAAAAAATTAAATGCCAGGCTAGAATCCCCAGCAGGCTGCAGAAGCAGCTCACTGAGAAAGGTCATATATTTATTTAATATTACAATGATAACAACTACCTCATTTGTTCTCCTTACTACTTTTTTGTTGTCAACTTTTAGGGTTCAAATGTCATTCCAGGCCTTGAGTGCATAACCTAAGCTGACACTCCACTGGAGTACTGAGGGTCTGGTCTGCTGCATTGTCAGGGGTGCTATCCTTCAGATGAGACATTAAACCATTTAAAGAGCAGGAATGTTCACTTGGTATCCTGAACATGTTTCCTAATAATCAACTATTTACCATTATTGTAGTCGTTCTACACTTGTAACATTTTTAACAATTAAGATTTTAATATTCTTTTCTATTTTTAGCGCTACCACAAAGAAGACAAGAATTTCCAGCCTTTAACCCAGCATCACCTGTTGATCTGACTGTGCATTATCAACGTAAGTGCCTTCAAGAGCAAAGCCTAAAAATATTTTGGTTCTGTTTTCAAAAATATAGGGATATATTTTCTGGCTAGCACCATAAGATTGTTTAATCCACTTGTACAAAATCTTTCACTTTGCCTTTTTAACGGGATCAGCACTGATCAAAAAATATACCCCATTTTTGACAAGGGTAACACACTGTGCATAGAATTAGTGATTCAAAAACACAAGGCATAATTCCACCACCTCAAGAGTAGGAGAAGAAGGAGGCGGAGCAGGAGGACGAGGAGGAGGAAGAACAGGTGCAGCAACAGCAGCGACAGAGGAGGCAGGCACCCTTCTGAAAGGGCGATCTGAGACCACCTCATCAGACTTCGGTTCCAATGAATTCCAGGCCATTTCCCGGTTGCTCTGCATGTCCCCATAATTACACCAATTTCTCATTCGATACCACAGCCCCAATGAGAGACAGCACCAAATATGCAGCATTCCAATTGAAGTTGTATCCGTAAACATTAACCACATATATAAACAATTAAATTTACAATTCACCCTTGTTCAAAACCTTATATACCCTCCTAACAAGCAGTTACCTGTTCTACTGCTCCTATGTAGTGTCTCCCCAGTAGCTGAAGTTTGACTGGTGGAAGGCAGCTGAGTGTCAGGGCCAGAGACTACAGCTCTGGTCCTGGAAGTGCTGGCTGTAGACTGCACCACCTCAGGCTGGGTGGTGGCAGTCTGAGCTCGCTGAATGACAGGCAGCGACAAGTGAAATGGCAGAGTGACAGTGGTGGGATCAGGAATGGTATCATCCTGAGAGAGGAGAGCAGGTTCCTGCTTCACTGACCCATTGCCACTCCCTCGGGGCAGCACCTCAGCATCCACCAATCTGCTAGATCACCGATTGGTGGCCTGCTGCGACACTGTGAGATCCTTGGTTGACTATGGTGAACCCAGCGACGGTGACGGTAGTCAGACCTTGCGTGGCATCCAGCTGAGACTGCATGAGAGCAGTCTGAGCTTTGATGCCAGCAGTCATTCCCTGCATTACAGCACTAAGACATTGCGTTGCTTCCACCTGTGCTGCAATGGAAGCTGCCACATCTCCCATGAAGTGTGTCATGAGGTCTGGGTCCTCACGATCTCTCTGGGAGTCCACTATCGTTTGCAGACTGGAAATGATGGGCTCCATGGTGTGCGCAGAGTTCTGTGCAATGTTGGAGGCGGATTCCTCCACACTCCTTACCATTTCCGAGAGGCTCTCGGGCACCCTTGCCATTGCGCCTATCATCTCGAAGTGAATGGCCATCACCCTTGTTGTGAATGCCTCCCCATCGAGGTCCTCATCTGAGTCCTGTGCAGAAGAACCCGTGCGCAAACTCTCCCTCCAGGGAATTGCCCCCAAGCAACCCTTTCCTCTTGGCTTGCTGCAGCCCATTTGTCCTTTGTGCATCACCAGATCCCTCCACTAAACTTTACTCTAATGATCGCGTAGTGCCAGTCTCTGAGGTGGTCCCTGTGGGTGAGAGATGCAGTGATACGGTACTTGGGTCCTCCTCCTCTTCTCCTTCATCACTCTCATTGGGAGGCTCAGGGACAAACTGGTCATTTGTTGTCTGATTATCTGAAAGCATAAAGACATAAGACTCGCATTAAGGTGAGGGCAGGGGGGCAGGAATGGAGCAAGGAATGCAGACAGTATCAGGAGCTTGGAAGTGATAAAGCTTTCTGGCATGAGGGAGAAGTGTGATGAGAAAGGGAGAGGGGATGAAGATATCGCTGTTGCCCCAACGGGATTGACATCGCCCAATGAGTCGCAGCACTCGTTCCTCCAGGTCTGAGACATGCTGCAGCTGAGGTTCAACCCCGCCTGTCCTCTGCTGCTCCTTCCTATTGTGTGCCATCTATGCCTGCAAAAGAAAGGAATGTGTGTGAGTCAGAGTCCAGCTAAGTGTCTCGGAGATATGCCTGCCATCGTTGAATAGCTGTGAATAGCAAGGTGTGAGACGAGGATGTGAGTTTGAGTAGGTGTAGATGTTTGGTGGTTGAGTGGTGGCGGAATGGTGGCGAAAAGCCTGCGTTCTGCGCACATTCAGAGACTGAACTCCAGGACAAAGTCGACGAATTTACTGAGCCGCACGAAAGCATGGGCCTTACGCTAAACATCCGTAAGACAAAGGTCCTCCACCAGCCTGTCCTCGCCGCACAGCACTGCCCCCCAGTCATCAAGATCCACGGCGCAGCCCTGGACAACGTGGACCATTTCCCATACCTCGGGAGCCTCTTATCAGCAAAAGCAGACATTTGATGAGGAGATTTAACACCGCCTCCAGTGTGCTAGTGCAGCCTTCGGCCACCTGAGGAAAAGAGTGTTCGAAGACCAGGCCCTCAAATCTACCACCAAGCTCGTGGTCTACAGGGCTGTAGTAATACCCACCCTCCTGTATGGCTCAGAGATATGGACCATGTACAGTAGACATCTCAAGTCACTGGAGAAATACCACCAATGATGCCTCCACAAGATCCTACAAATCCCCTGGGAAGACAAACGCACCAACATTAGTGTCCTCGACCAGGCCAATATCCCCAGTCTCAAAGCACTGACCACACTTGATCAGCTCCGCTGGGCGGGCCACATTGTCCGCATGCCAGACACGAGACTCCCAAAACAAGCACTCTACTTGGAACTCCTTCATGGCAAACGAGTCAAAAGTGGACAGAGGAAATGTTACAAGGACACCCTCAAAGCCTCCCTGAGAAAGTGCAACATCCCCACCAACACCTGGGAGACCCTGGCCAAAGATCGCCCTAAGTGGAGGAAGTGCATCCGGGAGGGCGCTGAGCGCCTCGAGTCTCATGCAGAAAACAAGTGCAGGCAGCGGAAAGAACGTGCGGCAAACCTGTCCTACCCTCCTCAACGACAGTCTGTCCTACCTGTGGCAGGGACTGTGGCTCTCGCATTGGACTGTTCAGACACCTAAGGACTCATTCTAAGAGTGGAAGCAAGTCTTCCTCGATTCCGAGGGATTGCCTATGAGGATGATAGTGGCGGAATGGTACTTTGCGCAGTGTGCACACTCAGAGGTTCAGATGCTGGTATGTAGGACCTGTTGAAGCATGTAATTTGCAGTATAACAACGCAAGAGCAGATCGAGAGCGAGCGATAAAAGCAGCGCAAGCGTCTCACAAAAAAGCTAGCCAGAACAGCACCAACTGACCTGGGAGGGTAACAAGTAAAAAGAAATCCAAGTGTAATGTCACAGGAAAGCAGGGGAGTGAGTGGTTGGTCAGTATTTCTCTCTTTTCTTGGGCATTGGTTTAAAGTAAGAGTCGGGATTAAAAACTAAATGTTCAAAGCTTAATTCATTCAATACATTAGAGATGGCAAGGCAGGTGATGTGTTACTGCTGTTGCTTATGGGAGCTGGTTGACCCCATTGAGGTCCACGGCGACCACATCTGCAGTAATTGTCTGCAGCTCGATGAACTTCGGCTCAATGTTGATCAGCTAGAGTCCAAGCTGCGGACACTGCGACACATCAGGGATGGGGAGAGTTATCTGGGCGCTGTGTTCCAGGAGGCAGTCACGACCCTTAGATTAATTAATTCAAATTTGGTCCATGGTCAGGGACACGAGGGTGTGACTACAAATGAGGCAGGCATGGGGACCCAGGGGGTAGTGATGGAGGAGCCTCAACACTTGCTCTTGCCCAACAAGTACGAGGCTCTTACTCCCTGTGTGGACGAGTGCAGGGAGGATGAGCAAACTGACCACAGCACCGTCGGCCATTTAACTAGGGGGAGTAAACAGAAATGTTGTCGTGGTAGGGGACAGTATCATTAGGGGGATAGATACTGTTCTCTGCAGCCGAGATCGTGAGTCCCGAAGGCTGTGTTGCCTGCCCGGTGTCAGGGTTAAGGACATCTCCTCTGGGCTGGAGAGGAACTTGGAGTGGGAGGGGATCCAGTTGTTGTGGTCCACGTAGGTACTAATGCCATAGGTAGAACAAAGAAAAAGGTTTGGTTGAGGAAGTATGAGCAGCTAGAGGCTAAATTGAAAAGCAGAATCATAGTAATAATCCCTGGATTACTACCTCAGCCACGAGCAAATTTGAATAGGGTAAATAAGATCAGAGGGATGAACACATGACTCAAAGACTGGTGTGGGAGAAATGGGTTTTGATTCAGGGGGCACTGGCACCAGTACTATGGTAAGAGGGAGCTGTTCCGTTGGGACGAGCTTCACTTGAACCACGCTGGGACCAGTGTCCTGTCGAATCGAATAACTAGGGCTGTAGAGAGGGCTTCAAACTAAATACTGGGGGTAAGGATTCAGGTGAGCGGAAATTTTAAAAGTCAAAGAGCAACGAGAAGTCAATAGAGCAGGGCAGCAGTGGGGGAAATGATAACCAGAGTGTGACAGGAAGGGACAGAATTTATAAAAATCAGAGTGTATCAGAAAGTGGGGTCAAAGCAGGGAAAAATGGTAAAAAGAAATAATTAAAAGCTCTGGAATATCATCCCGGCCGATCGAATCCCAAACGGGCATCTGTTGTAAACGAAAAGACCTTTGTGCGTGATAATACAGGTAAGGCCTTTCAAAGATTCCTCCAGCTTCATGTAGGCCGAGGTCAAGTCCAGCTTCATGAACGTTTTCCCTCCCGCCAGTGCCGCAAATAGATCGTCTGACTTTGGTAGCGGGTATTGATCCTGCAGTGAGAAACGATTGGTAGTTCATCTCCCTTGAGCACTGGAACAATCGGACTGGCCCACTCATTGAATTCGATCGGCGAAATTATGCCCTCTCGTTGCAGCCTCTCCAGTTCAATATCCACCCTCTCTCTCATCATGTAAGGTACATCTCTCGCCTTGTGATGGATGGGTCGCGCCCCCGGAATCAAATGGATCTGCACTTTTGCTCCTTGAAACTTCCCGATGCCTGGTTCGAACAGCGAGGGGAATTTGCTTAGGACCTGGGCACATGAGGTGTCGTCAACTGATGAAAGCGCTTGGACGTCGTCCCAGTTCCAGCGTATCTTTCCCAGACAGCTCCTGTCGAACAGCATGGGGTCATCGCCTGGTACCAGAGTGGTAAATCGTGCACCACTTCATCGTGGAAGACCTTTACGGCAGCACTGCCAATTACGGGAATCAGTTCCTTTGTGTACGTTCTAAGTTTGGTACGAATGGGAGTCAGAACTGGCTTTGAAGCCTTGTTGCACCACAACTTATCGAAAGTCTTTTTACTCATTATGGACTGGCTTGCGCCCGTGTCCAGCTCCATGGACACCGGGAGTCCATTTAAATCAACCTTCAGCAATATCGGGGGACACTTTGTGGTAAATGTGTGCACCCCATATACCTCTGCCTCCTCGGTCTGAGGATCTGGTTCGTCATGATCCACCGTGTGTAATGTTCTTACTCGACAGTATGAAACCACACGAGGCACATTCACAGGACTCCGAAGACGATGACCCTGCGTGGGACCTCCCTTTTTATACCTGTGTGATCAGGTAAGGAGTGTCTCCCACAAGTTCACCCCTTGTGGTCAAGGTGTGTATCTAGGTTGAGTGTATACAGTAATACAGTGGTGTTACATTGTGGTTACATACATGACACCGTGGATCTGTCCTCCTCTGCAACATGGTGGTTTGCAGGATTAGCAGGGTTTGCAGCTCGCCTGCACATACGTTGGAGGTGTCCCATTGTTCCACAGCCCTTGCAAACGCATCTTTTGAAGCGGCATGAATGGAATCGATGATCACCCCCGCAGCGCCAACAAGGTGTTAATTGCCTTGTATTCACCACCCTTGATGGCAGACTCTGAGTCATCTGCGGACGTGCAGCTACAGGCGCGTAAGTCCTGGCATGTACATTTCGATTTGAAAACAACATTACGTTGTATTTGCAGCAGCACTAGTATGCTGGGAAATTTGTTTGGTATTGTCACTGGTGGAGATAAACGCCTGAGCTATCGCTATGGCTTTACTGAAGGTTGGGGTCTCTACAGTCAAAAGTTTGCAAAGTATTACTTCATGGCCAATGCCAAGTACAAAGAAGTCCCTGAGCATGTGCTACAAATGTCCTTCAAATTCACAATGTCCTGCAAGGCGCCTCAGCTCGGCAGCATAGCACGCCACTTCCTGGCCTTCAGACCTCTTGTACATGTAGAACCGATATCTCGCCATCAGAACGCTTTCCTTCGGGTTTAGATGCTCCCGGACCAGTGTGCACAACTCATCTTACGACTTGTCTGTGGGTTTTTCTGGAGCGAGCAGATTTTTCATGAGGCCATACGTTGAGGAGGATCACCTTTCGTTTGGCAGCGTTCGCTTCTCCTTCCAGCTCATTGACCTTGAAGTATTGGTCAAATCGCTCCACGAAGATTTCCCAATCATCTCTCTCTGAAAATTTCTCCAGGATGCCCACAGTTCTCTGCATTATTGCATTGGGGTTCGTTATCTGCATCTTGTCACCAGTTGTTATGTCTTGGATAAAGAGTCAGACTAGATACTGCAAGCTCAAAGTAAGTGCGACCATAGTCCTTTATTACAGATCTCAAAGTGCCTCTCCAGCCTGTGAGGCGTCCTTATATACAGGTGCTCCCAAGGGATTGTGGGATCCCTTGGGACTCCAGGGAATAAGCCCTCTGGTGGTTAGCCATGGTAATTACAGGTTTACATACATAACACTTTTTATCTGAATGCACACAGCATTCATAACAAGATGGATGAGTTAATGGCACAAATTAATATAAATGGTTTTGATCTGATAGCCATTACAGAGACGGTTGCAAGGTGACCAAGACTGGGAACTGAATATTCAGGGATATTTGACATTCGGATGGACAGACAAAAAGGAACAGGATAGGGAGTAGTTCTGTTAATAAAGAATGGGATCAGTGCAGTAATGAGAAATGATATTGGCTCAGAAGATCAAGATGTAGAATCAGTTTTTGTGGAGATAAGAAATAATAAGGGGAAGAAGTCACTGGTGGGCGTAGTCTATAGGCCCCCTAACTACACTGTTGGATGGAATATAAATCAAGAAATAATGGAGGCTTGTAAGAAAGGTACGGCAATAATCATGGGCGATTTTAATCTTCATATTGGTTGGACAAATCAAATTGGCCAAGCTAGCCTTGAGGAATAACTCATAGAATGTATCCGAGATGGTTTCCTTGAACAGCACGCTGCGGAACCAACCAGGGATCAGACTTTCTTAGATCTGGTACTGTGTAATGAGACAGGATTAATAAATTATCTCATAGTAAAGAATCCTCTAGGAAAGAGTGATCATAAAATGGTTGAACTTCAAATTCAGTTGGAGGGTGACAAAGTTGGACCTCAAACCAGTATCCTGATCTTAAATAAAGGCACTTTCAAAGGTATGAAACAGAGTTGCCTAAAGTGGACTGGGAAAATAGATTAATGTGTAAGATGGTTGATAAACAGTGGCAAGTATTTAAGGAGATATTTCATAACTCTCAACAAAAATATATTCCAGTGAGAAGGGAAGACTTTAAGAGAAGGGAGAACCATCCGTCGCAAACTAAGGAAGTAAAGGCTGGCATACAAAGTGGCCAAAACTAGTGGGAGGCCAGAGCATTAGGAATTTTTTGAAAACCAGCAAAGGATTTAAAAAATAATAAAGAGAGAGAAGACAGAGTATAAGAGTAAACTAGCAAAAAATATAAAAACAGATAGTAAGAGCTTTTGATGGTATATAAAATGGAATAGAGTAGCTAAAGTAAATGTTAATCCCTTAGAGGACAAAACTGGGGAATTAATAATGAGGAACAGGGAAATAGCAGAGACTTTGAACAAATACTTTGTATTGGTCTTCACGGTAGAAGACACTAACAACATCCCAATAGTGGATAATCAAAGGGCGATAGGGAGGGAGGCACTGAAAACAATCATTATCACTAAAGAAACAGTACTCTGTAACATAATGGGACTAAAGGTGCACAACTACCCTGGACCTGATGGCCTACATCCTAGGGTCTTAAAAGAAGTGGCTGCAGAGATAGTCGATGCATTGGTTGTAATCTACCAAATTTCCCTTGAATCTGGAGAGGTCCCAGCTGATTGGAAAACCGCAAATGTAACACCCCTATTTGAAAAAGGAGATAGACAGAAAGCAGGAAACTAATAGACCAGTAGGCCTGACATCGGTGGTGGGGAAAATGCTGGAATCAATTATTAAAGATGTAATAGCAGCGCATTTGGAAAGCAGTGACAGGATCGGTCCAAGTCAGCATGGATTTATGAAAGGGAAATCATACTTGTCAAATCTTCTAGAGTTTTTTTGAGGATGTAACTAGTAGAGTGGATAAGGGAGAACCAGTGGATGTGGTGTATTTAGACTTTCAAAAGGCTTTTGACAAGGTCCCACACAAGAGATTAGTGTACAAAATTAAGGCACATGGTATTGGGGGTAATGTATTGATGTGGATAGAGAACTGGTTGGCAGAAGGAAGCAAAAAGTGGGAATAAACAGGTCTTTTTCAGAATGGCAGGCCGCAGGGTTCAGTGCTGGGACCCCAGCTATTTACAAGATACATTAATGATTTAGACAAAGGAATTGAGTGTAATATCTCCAAGTTTGCAGATGACACTAAGCTGGGTGGCAGTGCGAACTGTGAGGGAGATGCTAAGAGGCTGCAGGGGGACTTGGACAGGTTAGGTGAATGGGCAAATGCATGGCAGATGCAGTATAATGTGGATAATTGTGAGGTTATCCCATCATCATCATAGGCGGTCCCTCGAACGAGGATGACTTGGTTCCACGAGTTCACAGATGTTTCAATGAAGGACCCGATATTCCAGTCCTGAACTCCTATTGAGGGGGTGGAAGATGCCTATGCGTGGATTTTTTTTTACGTGTGGTGACCGTTGCACATCAGCCACCACACGGGCTTGACAGAGCTCGGCCATTATCCAGTGGCAAGGATTAACCAAGACGACTGGAGACCTGCTCTGCTACACGGACCTAGTGCGCACACATATCGCAGTGTGGGCAGGCCCGTGCTGCCCCTGGGCCCTTGGCTCTTCTGGGCCCCGTACCCTCATTCACCGCACCTCCGCCATAATCACTTGCCGCTCCTCCGCCATAAAAGTTCGCCGCACCTCCGCCATGATCTCCCGCCACACTTCCGCATCAAACATTCGCCGAACCCCGATTGCCCGCGGACAGATGCAATGGTGGAAGAAGTTTGGAGTTTTATGGATTGTGTTTGGTGTTTAGTTAAGTACAAGAAGAACAATTGAATCAGGGAGGGCAAAGGCTGCACTCAGATTCACTGAGTCATTCTTGGACGTACTGCAGTAAGCGCGAGGTAAGAGGCCCCGTTTCTCAGCAGTGGGAAAAAGAATCCTGCAGCCACAACAAAAGCGGCATGGCTGGAGGTGGTCCAAGGGGTGAGCAGCAGGAGTGTGATCATGAGGACATGGATCCAGTGCAGCAAGTGTTTGAATGACCTAACCAAGTCAGGAAAAATAAGCAAAGTTGCAGATTCACCTACATCCTGCAGTGCACCCTCGAATTCTATCTTGTCAATCAAACTCCGCCACGTCACTCCACATACCTGATTAACATTCAGCAACACTCATCATTCCATTTCAATGCACTTCCACTTTGGGGGCAAAAAACACAAAGGCAGAATATTATCTGAATGGTGGCAGATTAGGAAAAGGGGAAGTGCAACGAGACCTGGGTATCATGGTACATCAATCATTGAAAGTTGGCATGCAGGTACAGCAGGCGGTGAAGAAGGCAAATGGTATGTCGGCCTTCATAGCTAGGGGATTCGAGTATAGAAGCAGGGATGTCTTACTGCAGTTGTACAGGGCCTTGGTGAGACCACACCTTGAGTATTGTGTGCAGTTTTGGTCTCCGAATCTGAGGAAGGTCATTCTTGCTATCGAGGGAGTGCAGCGAAGATTCACCAGACTGATTCCCGGGATGGCAGGACTGATATGTGAAGAAAGATTGGATCGACTTGGCTTCTATTCAATGGAATTTAGAAGAATTTAGAAGGGGATCTCATAGAAACATATAAAATTCTGATGGGATTGGATAGGTTAGATGCAGGAAGAATGTTCCCGATGTTGGGGAAGTCCAGAACCAGGGGTCACAGTCTGAGGATAAGGGGTAAGCTATTTAGGACTGAGATGAGGAGAAACTTCTTCACTCAGGGAATTGTGAACCTATGAAAGTCTCTACCACAGAAAGTTGTTGAGGCCAGTTTATTAGATATATTCAAAAGGGAGTTCGATGTTGCCCTTACGGCTAAAGGGATCAAGGGGTATGGAGAGAAAGCAGGAATGGGGTACTGAAGTTGCATGATCAGCCATGATCATATTGAATGGTGGTGCAGGCTCGAAGGGCCAAATGGCCTACTCCTGAACCTATTTTCTATGTTTCTAACATCTGTCGTTGGGAAAATGCTGGAGTCCATTATTGAGGAAGCAGTGGCAGGACATTTAGAGAACTATAATACAATCAAGCAGAGTCAGCATGGTTTTATGAAGAATGGTTGAGCAGGTTGGACCTATACTCTTTGGAGTTTAGAAGAATAAGAGGTGATTTTATTGAAACTTATAAGATACTGAGGGGAGCTCGATAAGGTGGATGCAGAGAGGATGTTTCCACTCATGGGGGAATCTAGAATTAGGGGGCATAGTTTCAGAATAAAGGGTCACCCATTTAGAACTGAGATGAGGGGGAATTTCTTCTCAGAGAGTTGTAAAGCTGTGAAAATATCTGCCCCAAAGAGCTGTCATTGAATATATTTAAGGTGGAGATAGACAGATTTTTGAGCGATAACGAAGTGAAGGGTTATGGGGAGCGGGCAGGGAAGTGGAGTTGAGCGCAAGATCAGATCAGCCCAGCCATTATCTTAAATGGTGGAGCAGGCTCCAGAGGTCAAATGGCCTACTCCTGCTCCTAATTCGTATGTTCTTATACTCTTATGTATTCTTGACCACTGAGGTCATTGAAATTTTTACGACACTGTGTCAGGCTTCTGTGCAAGCACCCACAGTTCTCTGTTCATGCACCCCTTTAAAATTGTATTATTTAGTGTGCATGATCTCTGATCAGTTTTCCTACCAAAATGTATCACCTCACACTTCCCTGCGTTAAATTTCATCTCCCACACGTCCACCCATTCCGCCAGCCTGTCTATATTTTATAGAAGTCTATTACTATCTCTCTCACTGTTTATTACACTTCCAAGTTTAATGTCATCTGCAAACTTTAAAATTGTGCCTTGTAACCCGAACTCCAAATCATTAATGTATATCAAAAACAGAAAATGACTGTTAAATTTCCAGAAGTCAGTTCAATTGACTGGCCTGTAATTGCCTTTCTATTTTTTTTGCCAAAGTGGATAACCTCACATTTTCCCACATTATACACCATCTGCCAAGTTTTTGCCCACTCATTTAGCCTGTTTGCTTTCCCATCCATCTTTTCATTATCAGCAAACTTGGCTACATTACACTCAGTGCCTTCATCCAAGTCATTAATATAGATTGTAAATAGTTGAGGCCCCAGCACCAATCCCTGCGGCACCCCACTAGTTACTGTTTGCCAACCGGAAAATTACCCATTTATCCCGACTCTCTGTTTTCTGTTAGTTAGCCAATTCTCTATCCATGCTAATATATTACCCCCAACACTGTGAACCTTTATCTTGTGCAGTAACCTTTTATGTGGTACCTTATCGAATGCCTTTTGGAAATCCAAATACACCACATCCACTGGTTCCCCCTTATCCACTCTGCTCGTTACATCCTCAAAGAACTCCAGCAAATTTGTCAAACATGATTCCCTTTTCATAAAACCATGCTGACTCTGCTTGATTTCAATTATGCTTTTCCAAATGTCCTGCTACTGCTTCCTTACTAATGGGCTCCAGCATTTTCCCAACGGCAATGTTAGGCTAACCTATCTATAGTTTCCTGCTTTCTATCTGCCTCATTTTTTAAATGGGGGCATTACATTTGCGGTTTTCCAATCCGCCTGGACCTTCCCAGAATCCAGGGAATTTTGGTAGATTACAACCAATGCATCCACTATCTCTGCAGCTACTTCTTTTAAGACCCTAGGATGCAAGATGCTTTTAGTGTCTTCTACCATGAAGACCGATACAAAATATTTGTTCAATGTCTCTGCCATTTCCCTGTTCTCCATTATTAATTCCCTAGCCTCATCCTCCAGGGAATCAACATTTACTTTAGCCACTCTTTTCCTTATTATGTATCTGTAGAAACTCTTACTATCGTGCTAGTATACTTCCATAATCTATCTTCCCTCTCTTTATTCATTTTTTAGTCATTCTTTGCTGGCTTTTAAAAGTTTCCCAATCCTCTGGCCTCCCAACAGTCTTAGCCACTTTTTATGCCCTTGCTTTCAAGTTGATACCATCCCTTATTTCCTTAATTAGCCACGGATAGTTATCCCTTCTCTTACAGTCATTCCTTCTCGTTGGAATATATTTCTGTTGAGAGTTATGAAATATCTCCTTAAATGTCTGTCACTGCTCATCAACCGTCCCACACCTCAATCTATTTTCCCAGTCCACTTTGGCCAACTCTGCCTTCATTCATACCTTTGTAGTCTCCTTTATTCAAGCTTAGGACACTGGTTTGAGATTCAATTTTCTCACTCCAACTGAAAATTTTAAATTCAACCATGCTATGCTCACTCATTCCTAGAGCATCCTTTACTAGAAGATCATTTATTAATCCTGTTTCATTACACAGTACCAGATCTATGATAGCCTGCTCCCTGGTTGGTTCTGCAACATACTGTTCAAGGAAACTCTCCCAGATACACTCTATGAACACTTCAAGGCTACCCTGGCCAATTTGCTTTGTCCAATCTATATGAAGGTTAAAATCACCCATGATTATTGCCATTCCTTTTTTACAAGCCTCCATTATTTCTTGATTTATACTCTGTCCAACAATGTAGCTACTGTTAGGGGGCCTATAGACTACGCCCACCAGTGACTTTTTCCCCTTATTATTCCTTATCTCCACCCATTCTGATTCAACATCTTGATCTTCTGAGCCAGTATCATTTCTCACTAACGCACTGATCTCATTCTTTATTAACAGAGCTACCTCAGCTCCTTTTCCTTTTTGTCTGTCCTTCCAAATTGTCAAATAGCCCTGAATATTTAGTTCCCTGCCTTGGTCACTTTGCAACCACGTCTGTGTCATGGCTATTAGATCATACCCATTTGTATCGATTTGTGCCGTCAACTCCTCTATTTTGTTACGAATGCTGCATGCATTCAGATAAAGAACTTTTAAATTTGTTTTTTTACCATTTTTTCCTGCTGTCTCACCTTGTTGGAGGGATGTTCCCGGGGCAGCAGTGTGGCGCTGAGTCCGGCTCTGCGCTGAAGAGGGCAACGCTACACGGGAACTCTGCATCACAAACGCCACTCCCCTTCAGTTAAAGGGGAGGGCTGCTGCACACTCTGCAGGCCTTTGCCCGTGAGGCGCAAAGGAGTTGGCATGGGGGGGGCAAATGGGTTGGCGTACACGGCGATAATGTCATCATCTGTTGCACACCGGCCTGGGCGCTAGTCACAGGGCTCGCCGTTACCGGCACATCGATCCCAAAGCCACCTCCGTAATTTTGCCTAAGTTTCTTACACCACCTGCCCCCAGGCAAAAAGGCCATTGTACCCCATTAGCCCCTCCCGAAGGTGCTAATTGTGCACTAAAAAGGGGCAATTTTGGCCCCATGCACTCCAAACCTAACTTAGATCACTTTGTATGTTCTATGATCCCTCCTAAATCGGTATTATTTCTAACTCTGTCTCTCCATGTCCTTTGAGCACCTTTTTTAATATATTTTAATACTACATCCTGGTGCCCAAAACTCTGCCAAATTAGTTTAAACCCGCAGCCACAGCACTAGTTGACCTGCCCACAAGGATATTGGTCCCATCTCTATTCAGGTGCAACCTGTCCATCTTGAACAGGTCCCTCCTGCTACAGAACAGGTCCCAATGTCCCAGGAATCTAAGGCCCTCCCTCCTGCACCATGTCCCTAGCCACTCATTAACTTGCCATATTTTCTTATTTCTACTCTCACTAGTGTGTGGCACTGGGAGAAATCCAGAGATTACTACCTTTGAGTTCCAGCTTTTTAACTTCCTCCATAGCTCCTTAAACTTTGCCTGCAGTGTCTCAATCCTCTTCCTCCCGATGTCATTGGTTCCAACATGGACCATGACTTCTGGATTTTCCCCTCCCCTGCAGAATGTTGTGCACCCTTTCAGTGATGACCCTTAGCTAGGCACCATCCATGTCTCACGTTGATGGTAGGAGAACTGCCTTTCTGTCCTCATGTCCAACATTTTCATTTGTACGTATTGCTGCCAGGATTTTATTTTAAACTGAGGAACCAAGGTGAAGGGCTAAGGCACGTAATATAGCCTCCACTGAGATTAAAAAGGCTGATCAGGGATTAGTTGTTAAGGGATTTATCAAGCTTGGGTTTTAAAAGCTTGAAGACTAGATGAGGTCCTTACTGCTAGGGGGATCAAGGGGTATGGCGAGAAAGCAGGAATGGGGTACTGAAGTTGAATGTTCAGCCATGAACTCATTGAATGGCGGTGCAGGCTAGAAGGGCCGAATGGCCTACTCCTGCACCTATTTTCTATGTTTCTATGTCTATGTTTCTAGGAAGTGGAGACTGAGGAAAGTAAGGATTTTGACAGCTTTGAGGTCTTAGAAAAACTTAGATACATCAAAGTTTCCAACATTTTAGACCAATGAAGTCAGATCCTTGTCTCAGAACTAGTGAGTGGGCCTTGCATGATTAAATTGCTTTTGAGAACAGGGAGAATTGTGATTAAACAGCGCCTCCGATTCCCAATCTATTTTGAGTTTGAAGAGTTGTTAGATCAATGAGAAAAAACCCTAAAACACCCAAATACAGCATAATAAATAAATAAAACAACTCACATATTTTAAATTAATTGAAATTAAATGTAATTAATTGTTTTAGAAAAAAAATTATGGATTTTTTTAATGTGTTTTAATAGTGTTAAAAATAAACTTACCTTAATGGACAGGGTTTTAACTATAAAAATGTGTATTTAAATTTAATTTTTCTATGTTTTAAAACTCTTACGCTGGTAAAAGTAGGCTACATGCCTGCTTTTACCAGGGGTATAAGTTTAAAGGACATTCGCTGGGCATGAGATGGGAAAATAGCCCAATCTCGACTGTGCGAATGTCCTTTCTGTGGGGATGCGGAGGATCTGTCAAGAGGATTTTAGACCTATTATTTTCTCATATACAGTCCAGGATATAAAGGGTCACATGCTAAAGAAAGTCAGCATCCTTTGAGGTGGACTGTTAATGATTACTTAAGGATATCTGAAAGTAGCTGGTGAAACTTGTCCTAAAGCATATCATAGAAAAGAATAAAGCGTATTTTTCAAAAAGCAGTAATTGTAAAGTTATCGTGGAGAATTCCTAGTAAGGCTATACTAGCAATAAGCATACACATGAAAGATAATCCTTTAACAACTTGTTCACAAAATAATGACTAAGTACTTCTGTATTGAAGAGATTCAGTATGGGGTCCCCGAGGTATTGCAGTGAATAGCTGAACTACAGAGACCAGGACGATCCAAGGTTCGATTGCTGGTCTGTGCTGAGTTAGCTGATTTTAGCCAAGGCAGTATAGGGGCAGTAGCAACCAGGTACAAAATAGGCTAAGGGATAGAAAACAGTGTGTTGCGGTGAATGACTGTTTTTCAGAGTGGAGGGAGGTATACAGTGGAGTTCCCCAAGGTTCAGTACTGGGACCACTGCTTTTTTGATGTACGTTAATGACTTGGACTTGAGAATACAGGGCACAATTCTGAAATTTGCAGATGACACAAAACTTGGAAATGTAGTAAACGATGAGGAAGATAATAATCAAGACGACGGTGGAATGGGCAGACACATGGCAGATGAAATCCAACCCAAAAGTGTGTGGAGTGTGAAGAGTTCTTGGAGAGTTGTAGGGCTCAAGAAGGTTACGCAGAGAGGAAGGAACGAGACCAAGGAGGAATTTGAACACAAGGATGAGAAGCGAGCACCTCGGGGTGATGGGTAAATGGGACTTGGTGTGAGTTAACATATCAGCAGCAGAGTTTTGGCTGAGCTGAAGTTTAGAGGGTGGAAGATGGGAAGCACCCAGGAGAGCATTGGCATAGTCAGTGCTCTCGCTCAGGCCAACATCCCCCGCATTGAAGCACTGACCACACTTGACCAGCTCTATTGGGCGGGCCACATTGTCCACATGCCTCCTTGATAAAGTGTACATCCTCACCGGCACCTAGGATTCCCTGGCCCAAGAGTGGCCAAAGAGGAGGAAGAGCATCTGGGAGGGCGCTGAGCACCTCGAGTTTCGTCGCCGAGAGCATGCAGAAACCAAGCGCAGACTGCGGAAGGAGCGTGTGGCAAACCAGACTCCCCCACCCACCCTTTCCTTCAACCACCGTCTGCCCCACCTGTTTCAGAGATTGTTAATTCCCGAATTGGACTGTACAGTCACCTGACAGCTCACTTTTAGAATGGAAGCAAGTCTTCTTTGATTTCAAGGTTGCCTATGATATGATGAGTAGAGACTGCAGGTAACAAAAGCATGGATGAGGATATCAACAGCAGATGGATTGAGGCATGGACTGAGATTGGCAATATACAGAGGTGGAAGTAGGCACTCCTGGTAATGAAGAGGATATGGGGTTGGATACTCAGCTAAGGTTCAAATAGGACGCAGAAGTTGTGAACAGTCTGGTTCAGTCTCAAACAGTGACCAGGGAGGAAGCTGGAATCAGTGGTTAGGGAACGAGTTTCTGGCAAGGGCTGAAGACAATGGCTTCAGCCTTCCCAATATTTAATTGGAGGAAATTTCTGCCCAGCCAATGCAGAACATCCCTGTCTGGAGTAAAAATAAAATGGGGAAGGTGGCTCAACCGTGGCTAACAAGGGAGTAATCTTGGGATTGCTACAAGTGCCACGTGCTAGTCAGAGTAGGAATTGCAGGATAGCTCAGATGAATATGTGGCTTGAGGAGTGGTGCAGAAGGGACGGATTCAAATTCCTGGGACATTGGAACCGGTTCTGGGGGAGGTGGGACCAGTACAAACCGGACGGTCTGCACCTGGGCAGGACTGGAACCAATGTCCTAGGGGGAGTGTTTGCTAGTGCTGTTGGGGAGTGGTTCAAATAATATGGCAGGGGATGGGAATCTATGCAGGGAGACAGAGGAAAGTAGAATGGGGTCAGAAGCAAAAGATAGAAAGAAGAAAAGTGTAAGTGGAGGGCAGAGAAACCCAAGGCAAAAAGCAAAAAAGGCCACATTACAGCAAATTTCTAAAGGGGCAAAGTGTGTTAAAAAGACAAGCCAGAAGGATCTGTGCCTCAATGCGAGGAGTATTTGGAATAAGGTGGACGAATTAACTGCGCAGATAGCAGTTAACAGATATAATGTAATTGGCAGCACGGAGACATGGCTCCAGGGTACCAAGGCTGGGAACTCAACATCCAGGGGTATTCAACATTTAGGAAGGATAGACAGAGAGGAAAAGGAGGTGGGGTGGCGTTGCTGGTTAAAGAGGAAATTAATGCAATAGTAAGGAAAGAAATTAGCTTGGATGATGTGAAATCGGTATGGGTGGAGCTACAGAATACCAAAGGGCAGAAAACGCTAGTGGGAGTTGTGTACAGACCACCAAACAGTAGTAGTGAGGTTGGGGACAGCATCAAACAAGAAATTAAGGATGCGTGCAATAAAGTTACAGCAGTTATCATGGGCGACTTTAGTCTACATATTGATTGGGCTAACCAAACTGGTAGCAATGCGGTGGAGGAGGATTTCCTCGAGTGTATTAGGGATGGTTTTCGAGACCAATATGTCGAGGAACCAACTAGAGGGCTGGCCATCCTAGATTGGCTGATGTATAATGAGAAAGGACTAATTAGCAAGCTTGTTGTGCGTGGCCCCATGGGGTAGAGTGACCATAATATGGTAGAATTCTTAATTAAGGTGGAGAGTGACACAGTTAATTCAGAGACTAAGGTCCTGAACTTAAGAAAGGGAACTTCGATGTTATGAGATGTGAATTGGCTAGAATAGACTGGCAAATGATACTTAAAGGGTTGACGTTGGATAGGCAATGGCAAACATTTAAAGATCACATGGATGAACTTCAATAAATATATATCCCTGCCTGGAGTAAAAATAAAACAGGGAAGGTGGCTAAACTGTGGCTAACAAGGGAAATTAAGGATCGTGTTAAATCCAAGGAAGAGGCATATAAATTGCCCAGAAAAAGCAGCAAACCTGAAGACTGGGAGAATTTTATAATACAGCAGAGGAGGACAAAGGGTTTAATTAGGAGGAGGAAAATAGAGTATGAGAGGAAGCTTGCTGGGAACATAAAAACTGACTGCAAAAGCTTCTATAGATATGTGAAGAGAAAAGATTGGTGAAAACAAATGTAGGTCCCTTGCAGTCAGATTCAGCTGAATTTATAATGGGGAACAAAGAAATGGCGGACCAGTTAAACAAATACTTTGGTTCTGTCTTCACGAAGGAAGACACAAATAACCTACCGGAAATACTAGGGGACTGAAGGTCTAATGAGAAGGAGGAACTGAAGGAAATCATTATTAGGCGGGAAATTGTGTTTGGGAAATTGATGGGATTGAAGGCCGATAAATCCCCGGGACCTGATAGTCTGCATCCCAGAGTACTTAAGGAAGTAGCCCTAGAAATAGTGGATGCATTGATGACCATTTTCCAACAGTCTATCGACTCTGGATCGGTTCCTATGGACTGGAGGGTAGCTAACGTAACACCACTTTTTAAGAAAGGAAGGAGAGAGAAAACGGGTAATTATAGACAGGTTAGCCTGACGTCAGTAGTGGGGAAAATGTTGGAATCAATTATTAAAGATGAAATAGCAGCACATTTGGAAAGCAGTAAAGGGATCGGTCCGAGTCAGCATGGATTTATGAAAGGGAAATCATGCTTGACAAATCTTCTAGAATTTTTTGAGGATGTAACTGGTAGAGTGGACAAGGGAGAACCAGTGGATGTGGTGTATTTGGACTTTCAAAAAGCTTTTGACAAGGTCCCACACAAGAGATTGGTGTGCAAAATAAAAGCATATGGTATTGGGGGTAATGTATTGACGTGGATAGAGAACTGGTTGGAAGACAGGAAGCAGAGAGTCTTTTTCAGAATGGCAGGCAGTGACTAGTGGGGTGCCGCAGGGTTCAGTGCTGGGGCCCCAGCTATTTACAACATACATTAATGATTTGAATGAGGGAATTGAGTCTAATATCTCTAAGTTTGCAGATGACACTAAGCTGGGTGGCGGTGTGAGCTGTGAGGACGAGGCTGCAGGGGGACTTGGACATGTTAGGTGAGTGGGCAAATGTGAGGTTAATGCACTTTGGTGGCAAAATATTATCTGAATGGCGGCATATTAGGAAAAGGGGAAGTGCAACGAGACCTGGGTGTCATGGTACATCAGTCATTGAAAGTTGGCATGCAGGTACAGCTGGCTGTGAAGAAGGCAAATGGCATGTTGGCCTTCATATCTAGGGGATTCGAGTATAGGAGCAGGGAGGTCTTACTGCAGTTGTACAGGGCCTTGGTGAGGCCTCACCTGGAATATTGCGTTCAGTTTTGGTCTCCTAATCTGAGGAAGGATGGTCTTGCTATTGAGGGAGTGCAGCGAAGGTTCACCAGACTGATTCCCGGGATGGCAGGACTGAGATATGAGGAGAGACTGGGTCGACTGGGCCTGTATTCACTGGAGTTGAGAAGGATGAGAGGTGATCTCATAGAAACATATAAAATTCTGACGGGACTGGACAGGTTAGATGCAGGAAGAATGTTCCCGATGTTGGGGAAGTCCAGAACCAGGGGACATAGTCTAAGGATAAGGGGTAAGCCATTTAGGACTGAGATGAGGAGAAACTTCTTTACTCAGAGAATTGTTAACCTATGGAATTCTCTGCTGCAGAGATTTGTTGATATAAGTTAATTGGATATATTCAAAAGGAAGTTAGATGTGGCCCTTACGGCTAAAGGTATCAAGGGGTATGGAGAGAAAGCAGAAAAGGGGTACTGAGATGAATGATCAGCATGATCTTATTGAATGGTGGTGCAGGCTCGAAGGGCCGAATAGCCTACTCCTACAACTATTTTCTATGTTTCTACGTTTCTATGGATGTTGGACATGCAGTGTGACAAATCAGATCCAGTGGAAGAATCAAGAGAGAGGCAGTGGGTGTCGTTAGCGTACATATGGAATCTGACGTGTTTTCGGATAATGTCTAATGTCACTGAGGGGCAGCATGTAGATGAGAAATAGGAGGGGGCCGAGGATAACAATAGCACATGCACAATGGTTACCTTGGACAAGATACTGTGTTGTAAGAACATAAGAATTAGAAACAGGAGTAGGCCATGCAGCCCTTCGAACCTGCTCCGCCATTCAATAAGATCATGGCTGATCTTCAATCTCAACTCCACCTTCTCACCCGAGCCCCATTATAGAAACATAGAAACATAGAAACATAGAAAATAGGTGCAGGAGCAGGCCATTCAGCCCTTCTAGCCTGCACCGCCATTCAACGAGTTCATGGCTGAACATGAAACTTCAGTACCCACTTCCTGCTTTCACGCCATACCCCTTGATCCCCCGAGTAGTAAGGACTTCATCTAACTCCCTTTTGAATATATTTAGTGAATTGGCCTCAACTACTTCCTGTGGTAGAGAATTCCACAGGTTCACCACTCTCTGGGTGAAGAAGTTTCTCCTTATCTCGGTCCTAAATGGCTTACCCCTTATCCTTAGACTGTGACCCCTGGTTCTGGACTTCCCCAACATTGGGAACATTCTTCCTGCATCCAACCTGTCCAAACCCGTCAGAATTTTAAACGTTTCTATGAGGTCCCCTCTCACTCTTCTGAACTCCAGTGAATACAAGCCCAGTTGATTCAGTCTTTCTTGATAGGTCAGTCCCACCATCCCGGGAATCAGTCTGGTGAATCTTCGCTGCACTCCCTCAACAGCAAGTATGTCCTTCCTCAAGTTAGGAGACCAAAACTGTACACAATACTCCAGGTGTGGCCTCACCAAGGCCCTGTACAACTGTAGCAACACCTCCCTGCCCCTGTACTCAAATCCCCTCGCTATGAAGGCCAACATGCCATTTGCTTTCTTAACCGCCTGCTGTACCTGCATGCCAACCTTCAATGACTGATGTACCATGACACCCAGGTCTCGTTGCACCTTCCCTTTTCCTAATCTGTCACCATTCAGATAATAGTCTGTCTCTCTGTTTTTACCACCAAAGTGGATAACCTCACATTTATCCACATTATACTTCATCTGCCACACATTTGCCCACTCACCTAACCTATCCAAGTCACTCTGTAGCCTCATAGCATCCTCCTCGCAGCTCACACTGCCACCCAACTTAGTGTCATCCGCAAATTTGGAGATACTACATTTAATCTCCTCGTCTAAATCATTAATGTACAATGTAAACAGCTGGGGCCCCAGCACAGAACCCTGCGGTACCCCACTAGTCACTGCCTGCCATTCCGAAAAGTACCCATTTACTCCTACTCTTTGCTTCCTGTCTGACAACCAGTTCTCAATCCACGTCAGCACACTACCCCCAATCCCATGTGCTTTAACTTTGCACATTAATCTCCTGTGTGGGACCTTGTCGAAAGCCTTCTGAAAGTCCAAATATACCACATCAACTGGTACTCCTTTGTCCACTTTATTGGAAACATCCTCAAAAAATTCCAGAAGATTTGTCAAGCATGATCTCCCTTTTACAAATCCATGCTGACTTGGACCTATCATGTCACCATTTTCCAAATGCGCTGCTATGACATCCTTAATAATTGATTCCATCATTTTACCCACTACTGAGGTCAGGCTCACCGGTCTATAATTCCCTGCTTTCTCTCTCCCTCCTTTTTTAAAAAGTGGGGTTACATTGGCTACCCTCCACTCGATAGGAACTGATCCAGAGTCAATGGAATGTTGGAAAATGACTGTCAATGCATCCGCTATTTCCAAGGCCACCTCCTTAAGTACTCTGGGATGCAGTCCATCAGGCCCTGGGGATTTATCGGCCTTCAATCCCATCAATTTCCCCAACACAATTTCCCGACTAATAAAGATTTCCCTCAGTTCCTCCTCCTTAATAGACCCTCTGACCACTTTTATATCCGGAAGGTTGTTTGTGTCCTCCTTAGTGAATACTGAACCAAAGTACTTGTTCAATTGGTCTGCCATTTCTTTGTTCCCCGTTATGACTTCCCCTGATTCTGACTGCAGGGGACCTACGTTTGTCTTTACTAACCTCTTTCTCTTTACATACCTATAGAAACTTTTGCAATCCGCCTTAATGTTCCCTGCAAGCTTCTTCTCGTACTCCATTTTCCCTACCCTAATCAAACCCTTTGTCCTCCTCTGCTGAGTTCTAAATTTCTCCCAGTCCCCAGGTTCGCTGCTATTTCTGGCCAATTTGTATGCCACTTCCTTGGCTTTAATACTATCCCTGATTTCCCTTGATAGCCACGGTTGAGCCACCTTCCCTTTTTTATTTTTACGCCAGACAGGAATGTACAATTGTTGTAATTCATCCATGCGTTCTCTAAATGTCTGCCATTGCCCATCCACAGTCAACCCCTTAAGTATCATTAGCCAATCTATCTTAGCCAATTCATGCCTCATACCTTCAAAGTTACCCTTCTTTAAGTTCTGGACCATGGTCTCTGAATTAACTGTTTCATTCTCCATCCTAATGCAGAATTCCACCATATTATGGTCACTCTTCCCCAAGGGGCCTCGCACAATGAGATTGCTAATTAATCCTCTCTCATTACACAACACCCAGTCTAAGATGGCCTCCCCCCTAGTTGGTTCCTCGACATATTGGTCTAGAAAACCATCCCTTATGCATTCCAGGAAATCCTCCTCCACCGTATTGCTTCCAGTTTGGCTAGCCCAATCTATGTGCATATTAAAGTCACCCATTATAACTGCTGCACCTTTATTGCATGCACTCCTAATTTCCTGTTTGATGCCCTCCCCAACATCACTACTACTGTTTGGAGGTCTGTACACAACTCCCACTAACGATTTTTGCCCTTTAGTGTTCTGCAGCTCTACCCATATAGATTCCACATCATCCAAGCTAATGTCTTTCCTAACTATTGCATTAATCTCCTCTTTAACCAGCAATGCTACCCCACCTCCTTTTCCTTTTATTCTATCCTTCCTGAATGTTGAATACCCCTGGATGTTGAGTTCCCAGCCCTGATCATCCTGGAGCCATGTCTCCGTAATCCCAATCACATCATATTTGTTAACATCTATTTGCACAATTAATTCATCCACCTTATTGCGGATACTCCTTGCATTAAGACACAAAGCCTTCAGGCTTGCTTTTTTAACACCCTTTGTCCTTTTAGAATTTTGCTGTACAGTGGCCCTTTTTGTTCTTTGCCTTGGGTTTCTCTGCCCTCCACTTTTCCTCATCTCCTTTCTGTCTTTTGCTTTTGCCTCCTTTTTGTCTCCCTCTGTCTCCCTGTATAGGTTCCCATCCCCCTGCAAAATTAGTTTAACTCCTCCCCAACAGCACTAGCAAACACTCCCCCTAGGACATTGGTTCCGGACCTGCCCAGGTGCAGACCGTCCGGTTTGTACTGGTCCCACCTCCCCCAGAACCGGTTCCAATGCCCCAAGAATTTGAATCCCTCCCTGCTGCACCACTGCTCAAGCCATGTATTCATCTGCGCTATCCTGCGATTCCTACTCTGACTAGCACGTGGCACTGGTAGCAATCCCGAGATTACTACTTTTGAGGTCCTACTTTTTAATTTAGCTCCTAGCTCCTTAAATTCTTTTCGTAGGACCTCATCCCTTTTTTTACCTATGTCGTTGGTACCAATGTGCACCACGACAACTGGCTGTTCTCCCTCCCATTTCAGAATGTCCTGCACCCGCTCCGAGACATCCTTGACCCTTGCACCAGGGAGGCAACATACCATCCTGGAGTCTCGGTTGCGTCCGCAGAAACGCCTATCTATTCCCCTCACCATCGAATCCCCTATCACTATCGCGCTCCCACTCTTTTTCCTGCCCTCCTTTGCAGCAGAGCCACCTACGGTGCCATGAACTTGGCTGCTGCTGCCCTCCCCTGATGAGTCATCCTCCCCAACAGTACTCAAAGCAGTGTATCTGTTTTGCAGGGGGATGACCACAGGGGACTCCTGCACTATCTTTCTTGCACTGCTCTTCCTGTTGGTCTTCCATTCCCTATCTGGCTGTGGACCCTTCTCCTGCGGTAAGACCAACTCACTACACGTGATACTCACGTCATTCTCAGCATCGTGGATGCTCCAGAGTGAATCCACCTTCAGCTCCAATTCCGCAACGCGGACCGTCAAGAGCTCGAGGCGGATACACTTCCCACACACGTAGTCGTCAGGGACACCGGAAGTGTCCCCGAGTTCCCACATGGTACAGGAGGAGCATATCACATGACCGAGCTCTCCTGCCATGTCTTAACCTTAGATACCCTTAAATTGGTAATAACAATGTTATAGTTCACTTACTGATATAAAAAATAAAAGAAAAGCTACTCACCAATCACCAGCCAATCACTTACCCCATTGGCTGTGACGTCACTTTTTGATTATTTTCTACTTCTATTTTGCACGTTAACATGAAGTCAACACATTTAGAAGAGGAGGGAGTGGAGATTTAGCGAGAAAAAAGATTAGTATTTTCAGTAGTTAGATATTATTGATATCCAAGATGTATAATGAGTCTCAATTTTCTCTACTTGTTGACAGCACTGTCTGCAGTTGGTTATATGAACAATGATGCTACTGATGCTGACAGTACATGCGAATATCCAGGTAGGTTCTGATTGAGACGTACAGGCTATTTCAAAAATTTAGCAGTTTCAACATAGCCTGGTAGTAATCAGTCAAAGCATTGTATCAACAATGTTGCTAGTTCAGACTGATTATTCTCTGTGGGCCAGATTTTATGCTCAGCGACAAGCGGACGGCGCAATTCGTTCTTTACACTTACCCCTGCCCATAGGCTTTCTATGAGCTTTTACACTGGAATCTGCTGTGACTGAAAAGCCATTTTAGCGTAGCGCCCTCTACAGGGAATCAGAGACCTGTGTGAACAGGCCAGGAAACTTTGTATCTCCATAATCAATGCGATTGAAGAATGGTTACTGAGGCGGGCACAGTCTAGACCAGAAAGTGTAAGTTAGAATAGTTAATCCAATGCCAAATCGTGTGCAGAAAGTAAAATAAAGATGGAATTAAGAGATAAAAGAGACAGAAAGAACAAGTTTAAAAAAATAATTTGTTTGATTTTTTAAAATCTCCAACAATAATTAAGAGCTGAAGAAATGAGACTTATAAAAGTTGATTTTCAGTGCTAGTAAGGTTGTTTGGCAATCATTGAGACTTATCACACCGTTAATAATGTGCCAACACTGGAATGGACAAGCCCCAACCTTTTCTGGATTGTTTAGTGTGCATCCATGTAGTGTAAGTACAGCAGCCTCACACATTCCATTTATTTCAATGCTGAGTCTCTCAGTGAGATACTGTTAAGAACATAAGAACATAGGCCATATGGCTCTTCAAGCTGATCTTCAACCTGAACTCCACTTTCCCGCCCGACCTCCATATCCTTTCCGCCAATGGGAACAGTTTCTCTCTATCTTCTCTATCTAGATCTCTGATGATTTTGAACACCTCTATCAAATCTCCTTCTCAACCATCTCTCCAGCTTCTCCAGTCTATACGTGTAACTTAGATAACTCATCCCTGGAACCATTCTTGTAAATCTTGGTATACTCAACGATTCAGCATCCATAGCCCTTTGGGGTAGAGAATTCCAAACATTCACAACCCTTTGAGTGAAGAAGTTCCTCCTCATCCCAGTCTTAAACTGCTGCCCTCTTATCCTAAGCCTATGCCCTCTAGTTCTAGACTCTCGAGCCAGGGAAACAATCTCTCAGCATCTACACTGTCAACCACCGCACCCCCCCCCCCCCCCGCCTCCCCACAACATAATCTTTCATGTTTTAATGACATCACCTCTCATTTTCCAAACTTCAGAGAGAATAGACCCAATTTACCCAATCTCCTCTCTCATCCCAGGAATAAATCTAGTGAAACTTTTTTGCACCACCTCTTTCCTCAGATAAGATCAAAACTGTGCAGAGTACTCCAGGTGTGCTCGCACCAAAGCTCTATGCAATTGAAGTAAGACTTCCTTACTCTTGTACTCTAAACCCCTTGCAATGAAGGCCCACATGCCATTTGCCTTCCTAACTGCTTGCTGTACCTGCATGCTAACTCTCTGTGTTTCCTGAACAAGGACACATAAATCTCTCTGAACAGCAACATTTAATAGTTTCTCACCATTTAAAAAATAGTCGGAGAAAAATTCTGCTGCGCCCTATTTGGGGGTGATAACATTTGCGAGGCGGGACTTTTTGTACCAGGTGCCCTGCTCTCAAAATTGGGGTTAGCGCCACCGAAAAGAAGTTGAGTGCAAAAGAACATGCTCCACTTCCTCTCTGCGGGGGAAGCAGAGGGAGCGGGGCGCGGCACTATGCATTAGGCTGCGTAGTGCTGCCGTGTAGGTGGGGATCTCCCCTTCATTAAAGGGGAGGGCCAAACTGCCAACTCTGCGAGGCCTTACCCGTAACACTGTGGAATGAGGTGCCGTGCCACCAGCCCAGCACTCAAGCGGAATGCCAGGCCACCAGATCCCGCGTTCAAAGCACCAACGTGGCACGCGGGGAAAATGGCAAAAATTTTTTCCAATGTGGCCGGCACCTCCCCTTTAATTAACGCTCTGTGAGCCTCCTGTCACCCGGTTCACGTCCCCTGAAGCTGTCATTGGCATTGCCCGGCACAGCTTCAGACAGCGATACCCAATTTAGGGTACAGGGCGAAAACGGGATGCTGCGCACGGTCATGACATCGTCTGTTATCTGTTACCGCTATCCATTACCTCCACCTCTAAACTCCCGTTGAATTTAGCAGGAATCAAGAGTGGCGCCGCACCCAGGCGAAAAGGCATTTGCTCCAGGGAGCTAACGGGAGGCGAAAACAACCCGAATTTCTAGCACATTCTGTTTTTCTATTCTTCATACAAAAGTGAATAACCTCACATTTCCCCACATTATACTCCATTTGCCACCTTATTACCCACTCACTAATCCGTCTATATCCCTTTGCAGGCTCTTTGTATCCTCCTCACAGCTTACTTTCCCACCTAGCTTTGTATCATCAGCAAACTTAGTTACATTACACTCGGTCCCTTCAACTAAATTATTAATAATATTGATTGTAAATAGATGAGGCCTCAGCACTGATCCTTGCGGCACTCCACTGGTCACAGCTTGCCAACCTGAAAATGACCCATTTATCCCGACACTCTGTTTTCTGTCCATTAACCAATCCTCTATCAATGCTATTATACTACACCCAATCCCATGAGCCCTTCTCTTGCGTAACAACCATTTACATGGCACCTTATCGAATGCCTTTTGGAAATCCAAATATACTACATCTACTGATTCTCCTTCATCTATCCTGCTAGTTACAACCTCAAAAAATCTTGGTGTCAAGTGGGCAGAAAAAATGGCAAATGGAATTCAGTCTGGACAAGTGTGCGTTAATTCACTGAGAATTTTGAAATATTTATTTAAATGTTCTTCACTGCTTATCTACAATCATAGCTTTCCCATAGCATCTACCTTAGCCAATTTGCCTCTCATACCTATGTAATTGGCTTTATTTAAATGTAAGATTCTAATTTTGGACTTGGGTATTTCACTCTCAAACCCAATGTGAAATTCTATCATATTATGATTACTCTTTCCTTCACCGTGCGATTACTAATTAACCCTAACTCATTACACAATGCATGATCTAAAATAGCCTGTTTCCTGGTTTGTTCCACAACATATTGTTCTAGGAAACTGTCATGAATGCATTCCAAGAACTCATCCTCCAGACTACCTTTGCCAATTTGATTTGCAGTCTATATGAAGATTAAGCTCCCCCACAATTATTGCATTACCTTTTTTACAAGTTCCTATTATTTGTTGATTAATACACTGTCCAACAATAAAGCTACAGTTAGGAGACCTAAATACTACTCCGACCAGTGTTTTCTGACCCTTGTTATTTCTTCTCTCCACCCATTCTGATTCTACTTCCTGATCTTCTGAGCCAATATCCTTTCTCACTGTTGTCCTTATAGAAACATAGAAAATAGGTGCAGGAGTAGGCCATTCAGCCCTTTGAGCCTGCACCACCATTCAATCAGATCATGGCTGATCATTCACCTCAGTACCCCTTTCCCGCTTTCTCTCCATACCCCTTGATCCCTTTAGCCGTAAGGGCCATAGCTAACTCCCTTGTGAATATATCCAATGAACTGGCATCAACGACTGAATGAAGAAGTTTCTCCTCATCTCAGTCTTAAATGGCTTACCCCTTATCCTTAGACTGTGTCCTCTAGTTCTGGACTTCCCCAACATCGGGAACCTTCTTCCTGCATCTAACCTGTCCAGTCCCGTCAGAATTTTATATATTTCGATGAGATCCCCTCTCATCCTTCTAAACCCCAGTGAATACAGGCCCAGTCGATCCAGTCTCTCCTCATATGTCAGTCCTGCTATACCGGGAATCAGTCTGGTGAACCTTCGCTGTACTCCCTCAATAGCAAGAACATCCTTCCTCAGATTAGGAGACCAAAACTGAACACAATATTCCAGGTGAGGCCTCACCAAGGCCCTATACAACTGCAGTAAGACCTCCCTGCTCCTGTACTCAAATTCCCTAGCTATGAAAGGCCAACATACTATTTGCCTTCTTCACCGCCTGCTGTACCTACAAAAAACAAAAAGGGCCACTTTGCAGCAAAATTCTAAAGGGTCTAAGTGTGTTAAAAAGGCAAGCCCTCACAAGGGAGTTAGCCCTGTGCCTCAATGCGAGGAGAATTCAGAATAAGGTGGAGGAATTAACTGTGCAGATAGCAGTTAACGGATACGATGTGGTTGGCATCACGGAGACATGGCTCCAGGGTGACCAAGGCTGGGAACTCAACATCCAAAGGTATTCAACATTTAGGAAGGAGTGACTGAAAGGAAAAGGAGGCGGGGTGGCGTTGCTGGTTAAAGAGGAAATTAAGGCAATTGTAAGGAAAGACATTAGCTTGGATGATGTGGAATCGGTATGGGTGGAGCTACGGAATACCAAGGGGCAGAAAACGCTTGTGGGAGTTGTGTACAGACCTCCAAACAGTAGTAGTGTTGGGGAGGACATCAAACAGGAAATTAGGGGTGCATGCAATAAAGGTGCAGCAGTTATCATGGGTGACTTTAATATGCATATAGATTGGGCTAACCAAACTGGAAACAATACGGTGGAGGTGGATTTCCTGGAGTGAATAAGGGATGATTTTTTTTAGACCAATAGGTCGAGTAACCAACTAGGGGGGAGGCCATCTTAGACTGGGTGTTGTGTAATGAGAGAGGATTAATTAGCAATCTCGTTGTGCGAGGCCCCTTGGGGAAGACTGACCATAATATGGTGGAATTTTACTTTAGGATGGAGAATGAAACAGTTAATTCAGAGACCATGGTCCAGAACTTAAAGAAGGGTAACTTTGAAGGTATGAGGCGTGAATTGGCTAGGATAGATTGGCGAATGATACTTAGGGGTTGACTGTGGATGGACAATGGCAGACATTTAGAGACCGCATGGATGAACTACAACAATTGTACATCCCTGTCTGGCGTAAAAATAAAAAAGGGAAGGTGGCTCAACCGTGGCTATCAAGGGCAATCAGGGATAGTATTAAAGCCAAGGAAGTGGCATACAAATTGGCCAGAAATAGCAGCGAACCCGGGGACTGGGAGAAATTTAGAACTTATCAGAGGAGGACAAAGGGTTTGATTAGAGCAGGGAAATAGAGTACGAGAGGAAGCTTGCAGGGAACATTAAAATGGACTGCAAAAGCTTCTATAGATATGTAAAGAGAAAAAGTTTAGTAAAGACAAACGTAGGTCCCCTGCAGTCAGAATCAGGGGAAGTCATAACATAAGGGAACAAAGAAATGGCAGACCAATTGAACAAGTACTTTCGTTCGGTATTCACTAAGGTGGATACAAACAATCTTCCGGATATAAATGGGGTCATAGGGTCTAGTAAGAAGGAGGAACTGAGGGAAATCCTTATTAGTCGGGAAATTGTGTTGTGGAAATTGATGGGACTGAAGGCCGATAAATCCCCAGGGCCTGATGATCTGCATCCCAGAGTACTTAAGGAGGTGGCCTTGGAAATAGCGGATGCATTGACAGTCATTTTCAAACATTCCATAGACTCAGTTCCTATGGAGTGGAGGGTAGCCAATGTAACCCCACTTTTTAAAAAAGGAGGGAGAGAGAAAGCAGGTAATTATAGACTGGTCAGCCTGACATCGGTAGTGGATAAAATGATGGAATCAATTATTAAGGATGTCATAGCAGCGCATTTGGAAAGAGGTGACATGATATGTCCAAGTCAGCATGGATTTGTGAAAGGGAAATTCTGCTTGACAAATCTTCTGGAATTTTTTGAGGATGTTTCCAGTAGAGTGGACAAGGGACAACCAGTTGATGTGATGTATTTGGACTTTCAGAAGGTTTTCGACAAGGTCCCACACAAGAGATTATTGTGCAAAGTTAAAGCACATGGGATTGGGGGTAGTGTGCTGACGTGGATTGAGAATTGGTTGGCAGACAGGAAGCAAAGAGTAGGAGTAAATAGGTACTTTTCAGAATGGCAGGCAGTGACTAGTGGGGTACCGCAAGGTTCTGTGCTGGGGCCCCAGCTGTTTACACTGTACATTAATGATTTAGACGAGGGGATTAAATGTAGTATCTCCAAATTTGCGGATGACACTAAGTTGGGTGGCAGTGTGAGCTGCGAGGAGGATGCTATGAGGCTGCAGAGTGACTTGGATAGGTTAGGTGAGTGGGCAAATGCATGGCAGATGAAGTATAATATGGATAAATGTGAGGTTATCCACTTTGGTGGTAAAAACAGAGAGACAGACTATCATCTGAATGGTGACAGATTAGGAAAAGGGGAGGTGCAACGAGACCTGGGTGTCATGGTACATCAGTCATTGAAGGTTGGCATGCAGGTACAGCAGGCGGTTAAGAAAGCAAATGGCATGTTGGCCTTCATAGCGAGGGGATTTGAGTACGGGGCAGGGAGGTGTTGCTACAGTTGTACAGGGCCTTGGTGAGGCCACACCTGGAGTATTGTGTACAGTTTTGGTCTCCTAACTTGAGGAAGGAGGTTCTTGCTATTGAGGGAGTGCAGCGAAGGTTCACCAGACTGATTCCCGAGATGGCGGGACTGACATATCAAGAAAGACTGGATCAACTGGGCTTGTATTCACTGGAATTCAGACGAATGAGAAGGGATCTCATAGAAATGTTTAAAATTCTGACGGCTTTAGACAGGTTAGATGCAGGAAGAATGTTCCCAATGTTGGGGAAGTCCAGAACCAGGGGTCACAGCCGAAGGATAAGGGGTAAGCCATTCAGGACCGAGATGAGGATAAACTTCTTCACCCAGAGAGTGGTGAACCTGTGGAATTCTCTACCATAGAAAGTTGTTGAGACCAATTCACTAAATATATTCAAGAAGGCGTTAGATGTAGTCCTTACTACTAGGGGGATCAAGGGGTTTGGCGAGAAAGCAAGAATGGGGTACTGAGGTTGCATGTACAGCCATGAACTCATTGAATGGCGGTGCAGGCTCGAAGGGCCGAATGGCCTACCCCTGCACCTATTTTCTATGTTTCTATGTATGTTTCTATGCCAACTTTCAATGACTGATATACCATGACACCCAGGTCTCATTGCATCTCCCCTTTTCCTAATCTGCCACCATTCAGATAATATTCTGCCTTTGTGTGTTTGCCCCCAAAGTGGATAACCTCACATTTATCCACATTATACTGCATCTGCCATGCATTTGCCCATTCACCTAACCTGTCAAAGTCACCCTGCAGCCTCTTAACATCCTCCTCAGAGCTCACACCACCACCCAGCTTAGTGTCAGTTGCAAACTTGGAGATATTACACTCAATTCCTTCATCTAAATCATTAATGTATGTTGTAAATAGCTGGGGTCCTCGCACTGACCTCTGTGGCACCCCACTAGTCACTGCCTGCCATTCTGAAAAGGACCCGTTTATCCCGACTCTCTGCTTCCTGTCTGCCAACCAGTTCACTAACCACGTTAGTACATTACCCCCAATACCATGTGCTTTAATTTTGCACACCAATCTCTTGTGTGGGACCTTGTCAAATGCCTTTTGAAAGTCCAAATACACCACATCCACTGGTTCTCCCTTGCCACTCTATTAGTTACATCCTCAAAAAATTCCAGAAGATTTGTCAAGCATGATTTCCCTTTCATAAATCCATGCTGACTTGGACCAATCCTATCACTACTTTCCAAATGCGCTGCTATTTCATCTTTAATACTTGATTCCAATATTTTCCCCACTACTGATGTCAAGCTAACCGGTCTATAATTACCTGTTTTCTCTCTCCCTCCTTTTTAAAAAAGTGGTGTTACATTAGCTCCCCTCCAGTCCATAGGAACTGATCCAGAGTCGATAGACTGTTGGAAAATAATCACCAATGTATCCACTATTTCTAGGGCCACTTCCTTAATTATTCTGGGATGCAGACTATCAGGCCCTGGGACTTATCGGCCTTCAATTCCATCAATTTCCCTAACACAATTTCCCGCTTTATAAGGATATCCTTCAGTTCCTCCTTCTCACTAGACCCACTGTCCCCTAGTACATTCGGAAGGTTATTTGTGTCTTCCTTCGTGAAGACAGAACCGAAGCACTTGTTCAATTGGTCCGCCATTTCTTTGTTTCCCATTATAAATTCACCTAAATCTGACTGCAAGGGACCTACATTTGTCTTCACTAATCTTTTTCTCGTCACATATTTATGGAAGCTTTTGCAATCAGTCTTTTATGTTCCCTGCAAGCTTCCTCTCATACTCTATTTTCCCCCTCTTAATTAAACCCTTTGTCCTCCTCTGTTGAATTCTAAATTTCTCCCAGTCCTCAGGTTTGTTGCGTTTTCTAGCCAATTTATATGCCTCGTCCTTGGTTTTAACACTATCCTTAATTTCCCTTGTTAGCCACGGTTGAGCCACCTTCCCCATTTTATTTTTACTCCAGACAGGGATGTACAATTCCTGAAGTTCATCCATGTGATCTTTAAATGTTTGCCATTGCTTGTCCACCGTCAACCCTTTGCCAGTCTATTCTAGTCAATTCACGCCTCATGCCGTCGAAGTTACCTTTCCTTCAGTTCAGGACACTAGTTTCCGAATTAACTGTGTCACTCTCCATCTTAGTTCTACCATATTATGGTCACTCTTCCCCAAGGGGCCTCGCACAACAAGATTGCTAATTAGTCCCTTCTCATTGTACATCACCCAGTCTCGGATGGCCAGCCCTCTCGTTGGTTCCTCAACATATTGGTCTGGAAAACCATCCCTAATACACTCCAGGAAATCCTCCTCCACCGCATTGCTACCAATTTGGTTAGCCCAATCAATATGTAGATTAAAGTCGCCCATGATAACTGCTGTACCTTTATTGCACACATCCCTTATTTCTTGTTTGATGCTGTCCCCAACCTCACTACTACTGTTTGGTGGTCTGTACACAACTCCCACTAGCATTTTCTGCCCTTTGGTATTCCGCAGCTCCACCCATACCGATTCTACATCATCCAGGCTAATGTCCCTCCTTACTATTGCATTAATTTCCTCTTTAACCAGCAGCACCACCCCACCTCCTTTTCCTCTCTGTCTATCCTTCCTAAATGTTGAATACCCTTGGATGTTGAGTTCCCAGCCTTGGTCACCCTGGAGCCATGTCTCCATGATGCCAATTACATCATATCCGTTAACTGCTGTATGCGGAGTTAATTCATCCACCTTATTCCGAATACTCCTCGCATTGAGGCACAGAGCCTTCAGGGTTGTCTTTTTAACACACTTTGCCCCTTTTGTATTTTGCTGTAATGTGGCCCTTTTTGTTTTTTGCCTTGAGTTTCTCTGCCCTCCACTTTTACTATTCGCCTTTCTATCTTTTGCTTCTGCCTCCATTTTATTTCGCTCTGTCTCCCTGCATAGGTTCCCATCCCCGTGCCATGTTAGTTTAACTCCTCCCCAACAGCACTAGCAAACACTCCCCCTCGGACATTGGTTCCGCTCCTGCCCAGGTGCAGACTGTCTGGTTTGTACTGGTCCCACCTCCCCCAGAACCGGTTCCAATGTCCCAGGAATTTGAATCCCTCCCTCTTGCACCGCTCCTCAAGCCACGTATTCATCTGAGCTATCCTGCGATTTCTACTCTGACTAGCACGTGGCACTGGTTGCAATCCTGAGATTACTACTTTTGAGGTCCTACTTTTTAATTTAGCTCCTAGCTCCCTAAATTCGTCTCGTAGGACCTCATCCCGTTTTTTACCTATATCGTTGGTACCTATATGCACCACGACAACTGGCTGTTCACCCTCCCTTTTCAGAATGTCCTGCACACGCTCCGAGACATCCTTGACCCTTGTATCAGGGAGGCAACATACCATCCTGGAGTCTCGGTTGCGGCCGCAGAAATGCTTATCTATTCCCCTTACAATCGAATCCCCTATCACTATAGCTCTCCCATTCTTTTTCCTGCCCTTCTGTGCAGCAGAGATACCCACGTGTGGCCTCACCAAGGCCCTGTAAAACTGCAGTAAAACCTCCCTGCTCCTATACTCAAATCCTCTCGCTATGAAGGCCATTTTCTATTTGTTTATTGGTTTTTAAGTGTTTGGGGAGGGAGGGGTTTCTCATTCATAGCACTTACGGAACATCTATTGCTATGAATAAGAAACTATACTGTACCTGATTGGCTGCTGTCACTAGATCCTGGCCTGCGCATGTTCCCACGTGCACGAGCTGCGTGCGCAGTCACCACTGGGCCTCAGGCTCGGAATTTCGGACAGTCGCAGCAGCAGCAGGTAAGTGCGTATCTTTTTGCTTTTTTTAGGTTGTTTCCCCGCGGGAAGAGGTCGACAGAATTTCAGAGCCCATGTCTCTGTAATGGCTATTAAATCAAACCCATTTATCTTTATTTGTGCCACTAATTCACTATCTTGTTACGAATGTTCTAAGCATTCAGATAAAGAGCCTTTAATGTTAACTTTTTACTATTACTCCCGCTTTCACATTCGCTAATGCACTATTACCATTAAAATCTCTGTCCCTTCCTGTCAAACTCTGCTTATCTTTAACCAAATCGCTACACTGCTCTATTGCCTTGAGTTTTTTCTTTAGATTTCTAAATTTCCCCTGACCTGACCCCCTCTCCCCCTCCTTTTTAGTTTAAAGCCCTATCTATAGCCCTAGGTTGTTGATTCACCAGGACACTGGTCCCAGCCCGGTTTAAGTGGTGCCATTCCCAACGGAACAGCTTCCCCTTTCCCCAGTGCTCCATGAATCAAAACCTCTTCCTCCCACACCACTCTCTAAGCCATTTAGCTCTCTGATCTGCTTGTCCCTATGCCAATCTGCGCATGACACAGATAACAATCCATAGATTATTATCTTGAGGTTCTGCTATTTAATTTGGATCCTAGCTCCTCAAACTCTCTCAGCAGATTCTCATTCCTATTTCTACCTATGTCAAAGCTTCTGGAGATACAGGGCAATTCAAACAACAACTCACTGATTTCTGTGTTTAATTGCACATGTACCGTCATCGGAAGTTGCTGTCTGATTTACACTTTAATAACAGTGAGTGCTGATAGCCTCACTGTTATTTTTACCACAAAATCCAGGCTTCTATGAAAAATCCAGGAGGAGTAACTGTTCAAGTTTGCATTCCTGTTGCAGAGCTTTGCAAGGATAGCAGGAATTATGATGTTGAGAACAGTGTGTTTGATTCACAATCCAAATAATTTTCCATCCACTAATTTCAATGGACAGATATTCATTTGTCTCATGAATTGGGCATATTGTATGCTCAAATTCCCAATATGTCTTAACATTATGTGGTGGTCTATGATGGCAACATAACCTTGTAAAATTATTAGGCTTAAGTTCATCTAATAGGTGCCAAAGAGATGGCAGGCGTTTCCCACAAGAAATCAGTAGATTAGTAATTCTGGGCTATTTGTGCATCTCCTAGTGGCCACTTCAAATATGAGGTTGAAAAGAACATTTATATATGAATTATTAGTTAGATAATAATATTCTATAACACTGAACTTTTATGGTCATCATCAAAACTCCCAATATTGGAATAATCTTTACATCATGCCTCTACTGAATCTCCTTTTAATGATTGAGCTACCACTGTTAAACTTTCAAGATCCTCAAAATGCATAGATCGCAGAACTGTGCTGTACTAGGTAGCTTATAGAGTGAGGAAAGACCTAAATTAAAGAATATTTTATAATCTTTAATGGGGAGACATCTAGTAATGTTATAAATTACTGGTTCAAGACTCTCTTTCAAGGCATAAAATAATAATGTTCCATAGCCTCAGATTCTTTGCAGAGAGTTCCACATCTTAACCAGGGAAAAATAATTGGACGGCTCATTTAAAGTTGCTCTTCCTCACCCTCCACCTCCTGTCTTGGCAGAAACCTACCACACTCTCAAGTTGGTAAAGATATGGGAGCAACAAAAATTGAAATCCAACTCACTCATTTAAAACTTTTAAAAATACGAGAAAAACTCCAAGAGGTGAAAAGGAATCTATAATATGATGAAGGCAATATGCATATGAGGATGAAATATTAAAAGGATAGGGTGAAAACCACCACTAGGAGCAGTCTTCCACTTGCTCAGCTACCAATATATATTTATGATATATATACCAATCTATTTAGTTTATAGTAACTATTAAGAATGACTAAGCACTGGCTAATCACTTCCTCACATCGAGGCACGTGGGCTAAAAAGTTGTTTCAGCAGGGATAACATAAGATCAAAAGAACAAGACATGATCAAATGTTAAAATAGCCCAAGACATTCTCAGGTTTGGATGTAGCAGAGGAATGCACAATGATATGATGCATGACTTTGCAGTGTGGAGTCATTGCATTAATCGTATCTGCCACTAATACTTAAACTGAAAAAAAATTTGGAACTAGCAGACCAATTTTAACTCTGCCCCACCTGAAGGGCAGGGATGTTTCATGCCACTTTACTACCCACACCATTTTTACTTGCCTGAATTCAACCACGGTAGACCACCCGCACCAGAGGAGTGGTGGCCCAATTTAAATGGCAGGGCCACGTCCTGATGACATCATCGGGACACGAAAGCTGGTGGTAGTAAGAATCCTGGTCACACAAAGCCAAGGTAACGATGTTAAAAACAAAAATTAAAGGTTCCTTGTGGACAGGAGTGCTGCTCGTGGCCTCACAAGAATACTTAGAATGTCCTTTGCCCCAGACTTCTTCCCCTCCCGATTACGGATTTGCCAACACATGCCCTTAATCTGTACTGGGCCTGCGACTGTATTCCTGAGTGCCCTGAAAATTTGTACAAATAGCAGAGCTAATTTTGTGACCAGTCCTCCCTTCAATGCCAATTGGTGAATTTACTCAAAAGTTTCTGCTGCACCATGAAATGATATCAGCTGTCAACCCAGCAGCATTTCAGTAAAGTTGATAGAGCAGTCTTCTCAGAAACTCCCTATTACAGCAGCAACAGTTTTTCAATTTCTTTTAGCAAATCCACTTGGACCAAAATGATACAGTATGGCTCCCTTCAGATAAAACAATGTTTTCAAGTTAACCTTGTATGGATGAATCAATAGATAAATGACAAAGAAAATATATGTAACAGAGTATATTGGCTCATGTAAATATCCACTTGTTCTCCAGGTTTTTGAAAATGAAAGCACTGAGATGGGTTGTCAATTCAGTTAGCTAATACAACAGCTAAGGAACTTGGATTATGGTCCTACTGCCCATTACAGATTTTTCAAATTCACATGGCATCCTTAAGGATTAACCCCAATGTACAATAATGTTAGTGACTTATCATGATCCTCATCGTGGATGACATTCAACACTTCTGAGTGACATGGTGGTGCTACTCAACGGTCACAGAAAAGCTCCAGGAATGAGAGTTCTCCAGCATTCATTTGGGAAATCTCCTTACATACAGGAAAGAAGCTACCATAAACAATTTTCAATCAATAAACAGTGGTAGAATGTTCCATAGCTGTCATGTTTAACATATAGTTGTGATATCTGAATTATCTTAGAAACATAGAAAATAGATGCAGGAGTAGGTCATTCGGCCCTTCGAGCCTGCACCACCATTCAGTAAGATCATGGCTGATCATTCACCTCAGAACCCCTTTCTTGCTTTCTCTCCATATCCCTTGAACCCTTTAGCCATAAGGGCCATATCTAACTCCCTCTTGAATATATCTAACGAACTGGCATCAACAACTCTCTGTGGAAGAGAATTCCACAATTTACAATTCTCTGAGTGAAGAAGTTTCTCCTCATGTCCTAAATAGCTTACCCCTTATCCTTAGACTGTGACCCTGGTTCTGGACTTCCCCAACATCAGGAACACTCTTCCTGCATCTAACCTCTCCAGTCCCGTCAGAATTTTATATGTTTCTATGAGATCCCCTCTCATCCTTCTAAACTCCAGTGAATACAGGCCCAGTCGATCCAGTCTCTCCTCATATGTCAGTCCTGCTATACCGGGAATCAGTCTGGTGAACCTTCGCTGCACTCCCTCAATAGCAAGAATGTCCTTCCTCATATTAGGAGACCAAAACTGAACATAATATTCCAGGTGAGGCCTCACCAAGGCCCTGTACAACTGCAGTAAGACCTCCCTGCTCCTATAGTCAAATCCCCTATCTATGAAGGCCAACATGCCATTTGCCTACGTCACCGCCTGCTGTACCTGCATGCCAACTTTCAATAACTGATGTACCATGACACCCGGGTCTCGTTGCACCTCTCCTTTTCCTAATCTGCCACCATTCAGATAATATTCTGCCTTCATGTTTTTGCCACCAAAATGGATAACCTCACATTTATCCACATCATACTGCATCTGCCATGCATTTTCCCACTCACCTAATATGTCCAAGTCACCCTGCAGCCTCTTAGCATCCTCCTCACAGCTCGCACCGCCACCCAGCTTAGTGTCATCTGCAAACTTGGAGATATTACACTCGATTTATATTGTAAATAGCTGGGGTCCCAGCACTGAGCCCTGTGGCACCCCACTAATCACTGCCTGCCATTCTGAGAAGGACCCGTTTATCCCGACTCTCTGCTTCCTGTCTGCCAACTAGTTCTCTATCCACGTCAATACATTACCCCCAATACCATGTGCTTAATTTTGCACACCAATCTCTTGTGTGGGACCTTGTCAAAAGCCTTTTGAAAGTCCAAATTCACCACATCCACTGGTTCTCCCTTGTCCACTCTCCTCAAAAAATTCTAGATTTGTCAAGCATGATGTTCCTTTTATAAATCCATGCTAACCTGGACCGATCCTGTCACTGCTTTCCAAATGCACTGCTATTTCATCTTTAATAATTGATTCCAACATTTTCCCCACTACGGATGTCAGGCTAACCGGTCTATAATTACCCGTTTTTTCTCTCCTCCCTTTTTTAAAAAGTGGTGTTACATTAGCTACTTTCCAGTTCTTCGGAACTGATCCAGAGTTGATAGACTGTTGGAAAATGATCACCAATGCATCCACTATTTCTCGGGCCACTCTGGGATGCAGACTATTAGGCCCTGGGGATTTATCGGCCTTCAATCCCATCAATTTCCCGAACACAACTTCCTGACGAATAAGGATTTCCTTTAGTTCCTTCTTCTCACTAGACCCTCGGTCCCTTAGTATTTCCGGAAGGTTATATGTGTCTTCCATCATGAAGACAGAACCAAAGTATTTGTTCAATTGGTCCGCCATTTCTTTGTTCCCCATTATAAATTCACCCGATTCTGACTGCAAGGGACCTACATTTGTCTTCACTAATCTTTTTCTCTTCACATATCCATAGAAGCTTTTGCAGTCAGTTTTTATGTTCCCAGCAAACTTCCTCTCATACTCTATTTTCTCCCTCCTCATTAAACCCTTTGTCCTCTGCTGAATTCTAAATTTCTGCCAGTCCTCAGGTTTGCTGCTTTTTCTGGCCAATTTATATGCCTCTTCCTTGGATTTAACACTATCCTTAATTTCTCTTGTTAGCCAGAATTAAGTCACCTTCCCCATTGGTTCCGGTCCTGCCCAGGTGTAGAGCATCCGGTTTGTACTGGTCCCACCTCCCCCAGAACCGGTTCCAATGCCCCAGGAATTTGAATCCCTCCCTGCTGCACCACTACTCAAGCCACGTATTCATCTGAGCTATCCTACGATTTCTACTCTGACTAGCTCGTGGCACTGGTAGCAATCCTGAGATTACTACTTTTGAGGTCCTATGTTTTAATTTAGCTCCTAGCTCCTTAAATTCGTCTCGTAAGACCTCATCCCTTTTTTTACCTATGTCGTTGGTACCAATGTGCACCACGACAACTGGCTGATCACCCTCCCTTTTCAGAATGTCCTGCACCCGCTTCAAGACATCCTTGACCCTTGCATCAGGGAGGCAACATACCATCCTGGAGTCTCGGTTGCGGCCGCAGAAACGCCTATCTATTCCCCTTACCATTGAATCCCCTATCACTATCGCTCTCCCACTCTTTTTCCTGCCCTCCTGTGCAGCAGAGCCAGCCATGGTGCCATGAACTTGGCTGCTGCTGTCCTCCCCTGATGAGTTATCCCCCTCAACAGTACTCAAAGCGGTGCATCGGTTTTGCAGGAGGATGACCGCAGGGGACCCCTGTACTACCTTCCTTGCACGGCTCTTCCTGCTGGTCTTCCACTCCCTATCTGGCTGTGGAACCTTCATCTGAGGTCCTACAAGACAAATTTAGGGAGCTAAGAGTTAAATTAAAAAGTAGGACCTCAAAAGTAGTAATCTCGGGATTGCTACCAGTGCCACGTGCTAGTCAGAGTAGGAATCGCAGGATAGCTCAGCTGAATACGTGGCTTGAGCAGTGGTTCAGAAGGGACGGATTCAAATTCCTGGGACATTGGAACCGGTTCTGGGGAAGGTGGAACCAGTACAAACTAGACGGTCTGCACCTGGGCAGGACCGGAACCAATGTCCTAGGGGGAGTGTTTGCTCGTGCTTTTGGTGAGCCATTAAACTAATATGGCAGGGGGATGGGAACCTATGCAGGGAAATAAAATGGAGTCAGAAGCAAAAGATAGAAAAGAGAATAGTAGAAGTGGAGGGCAGAGAAACCCAAGGCAAAAAACAAAAAGGGCCACATTACAGCAAAATTCTAAAGAGGCAAAGTGTATTAAAAAGACAAGCCTGAAGGCTCTGTGCCTCAATGCGAGGAGTATTCAGAATAAGGTGGACGAATTAATTGCGCAGATAGCAGTTAATCGATATGATGTGATTGGCATCACGGAGGCATGGCTCCTGGGTGACCAAGGCTGGGAACTCAACATCCAGGGGTATTCAGAATTTAGGAAGGATAGACAGAAAGGAAAAGGAGGCGGGGTGGCATTGCAGGTTAAAGAGGAAATTAATGCAATAGTAAGGAGGGACATTAGCCTGGATGATGTGGAATCGGTATGGGTGGAGCTACTGAATACCAAAGGCAGAAGACGTTAGTGGGAGTTGTGTACAGGACACCAAATAGTAGTAGTAAGGTTGGGGACAGCATCATACAAGAAATAAGGGATGTGTGCAATAAAGGTACAGCAGTTATCATGGGCAACTTTAATCTACATATTGATTGGGCTAACCTTACTGGTAGCAATGCGGTGGAGGAGGATTTCCCGGAGTGTATTCGGGATGGTTTTCTAGACTAATATATCGAGGAACCAACCAGAGAGCTGGCCATCCTAGACCGAGTGATGTGTAATGAGAAGGGACTAATTAGCAATCTTGTTGTGCGAGGCCCCTCGGGGAAGAGTGACCATAACATGGTCGAATTTTTTATTCGGATGGAGAGTGACAAAGTTAATTCAGAAACTAGGGTCCAGAACTTAAGGAAAGGTAACTTTGACGGTATGAGGTGCAAATTGGCTAGATTAGACTGGCAAATGATACTTAAAGGGTTGACGGTGGATAGGCAATGGCAATCCTTTAAAGATCATATGGATGAACTTCAACAATTGTACATCCCTGTCTGGAGTAAAAATAAAAAGGGGAAGGTGGCTCAACCGTGGCTAACAAGGGAAACTAAGGATACTGTTAAATCCAAGGAAGGGGCATATAAATTAGCCACAAAAAGCAGCAAACCTGTGGACTGGGAGAAATTTAGAATTCAGCAGAGAAGACAAGGGTTTAATTAAGAGGGGAAGGTGATAAATGGAATTGTCTGCCATCTCGTGCAGTGGATGCTGATTCGCTGAATTTCTTCAACATAGAAACATAGAAAATAGGTGCAGGAGTAGGCCATTCGGCCCTTCGAGCCTGCACCACCATTCAATAAGATCATGGCTGATCATTCCTTCAGTACCCCTTTCCTGCTTTCTCTCCAAACCCCATAATCTTTAGCAGTAAGGGCCATATCTAACTCCCTCTTGAATATATCCAATGAACTGGCATCAACAACTCTCTGCGGCAGGGAATTCCACAGGTTAACAGCTCTCTGAGTGAAGAAGTTTCTCCTCACCTCAGTCCTAAATGGCCTACCCCTTATCCTTAGACTGTGCCCCTGGTTCTGGACTTCCCCAACATCGGGAACATTCTTCGCGTATCCAACCTGTCCAATTCCGTCAGAATCTTATATGTTTCTATGCGATCCCCTCTCATCCTTCTAAACTCCAGTGTATAAAGGCCCAGTCGATTCAGTCTCTCCTCATATGTCAGTCCAGCCATCCCGGGAATCAGTCTGGTGAACCTTCGCTGCACGCCCGCAACAGAAAGAATGTCCTTCCTCAGATTAGGAGACCAAAACTGAACACAATATTCCAGGTGAGGTCTCACCAAGGCCCTGTACAACTGCAGTAAGACCTCCCTGCTCCTATACTCAAATACTCTAGCTATGAAGGCCAACATACTATTTGCCTTCTTCACCACCTGCTGTACCTGTATGCCAACTTTCAATGACTGATGAACCATGACACCCAGGTCTCGTTGCACCTCCCCTTTTCCTAATCTGCCGCCATTCAGATCATATTCTGCCTTCATGTTTTTGCCCCCAAAGTGGATAACCTCACATTTATCCACATTATACTGCATCTGCCATGCATTTGCCCACTTGCCTAACCTGTTCAAGTCATTCTGCAGCCTCTTAGTGTCCCCCTCACAGCTCACACCATCACCCAGTTTAGTGTCATCTGCAAACTTGGAGATATTACACTCAATTCCTTCATCTAAATCATTAATGTATATTGTAAAGAGCTGGGGTCCCAGCGCTGAGCCCTGCGACACCCCACTAGTCACTGCCTGCCATTCTGAAAAGGACCCGTTTATCCCGACTCTCTGCTTCCTGTCTGCCAACCAGTTCTCTATCCACATCAGTACATTAACCCCAATACCATGTGCTTTGATTTTGCACACCAATCTCTTGTGTGGGACCTTGTCAAAAGCCTTTTGAAAGTCCAAATACACCACATCCACTGGTTCTCCCTTGTCCACTCTACTAGTTACAGTGCTAAGCGATCCCAGAACCAACGATCAGATCAAAGCTCTGCAGTCAGTGGACAATTAAACAACTAACAGGAGGAGGAGGCTCCATGAACATCCCCATCCTCATTGATGGCAGACCCCAGCACGTGAGTGCAAAAGACAAGCCTGAAACATTCGCAACCATCTTCAACCAGAAGTGCTGAATGGATGATCCAGCACGGCCTGCTTCTGTGGTCCCCATCATCACACAAGGCAGTCTTCAGCCAATTCAATTCACTCCACATGATATCAAGAAATGGCTGAGCACACTGGATAAGCATCTCATCTGCAGTGCTGAAGACTTGTGCTCCAGAACCAGCCTCGCCCCTCGCCAAGCGGCTATAGTACATCATCATAGGCAGTCCCTCGGAATCAAGGAACACTTGCTTCCACTCTTAGAATGTGTCCTTAGGTGGCTGAACAGTCCAATACAAGAGCCGTAGTCCCTGCCACAGGTGGGACAGACAGCCGTTGAGGGTCAGGGAGGGTGGGACAGTTTTGCTGCACGTTCTTTCCACTGCCTGCGCTTGTCTTCTACATGCAGTCTGCGATGAGACGCGAGGTGCTCAGCGTCCTCCCGGATGCACTTTCTCCACTTAGGTGGTCTTTGGCCAGGGACTCCCAGGTGTCGGTGGGGATGTTGCACTTTATCAGGGAGGCTTTGAGGGCGTCCTTGTAGTGGTTCCTCTGTCCACCTTTGGATCATTTGCCATGAAATAGTTCCGAGTAGAGCACTTGCTTTTGGAGTCTCTTGTCTGGCAGGCGGACAATGTGGCCTGCCCAGCGGAGCTGATCAAGTGTGGCTAGTGCTTTAATGCTGGGAATGTTGGCGAGGACACTGGTGTTGTTGCGTCTGTCCTCCCAACGGATTTAGTAGGATCTTGTGGAGGCATCTTTGGTGGTATTTCTCCAGCGACTTGAGGTGTCTACTATACATGGTCCATGTCTCTGAGCCATACAGAAGGGCGGGTATTACTACAGCCCTGTAGACCATGAGCTTGGTGGTAGATTTGAGGGCCTGGACTTCGAACGCTCTGTTCCTCAGGTGGCCGAAGGCTGCGCTGATGCACTGGAGGCGGTGTTGAATCTCCTCATTAATGTCTGCTTTTGTTGATAAAAGGCTCCCGAGGTATGGGAAATGGTCCACGTTGTCCAGAGCTGCGCCGTGGATCTTGATGACTGTCAGAACATTGGCATCCACCTGACAAAGTGGAAAATTGTTCAACTATGTCCTATCCATGAGAGTAGGCCAGAGGCTAGGTATTCTGTGAACCCCTTCATAATTTTGAAGACCGGTTTCAGGTCACATCTCAGTCATTCTCTTTTCTAGAGAAAAGATCCCCAGCCTGTTCAGAATTTCCTGATAGTTGTATCCTCTCAGTACCCTATCATCCTTCTAAATCGTTTTTGCACTTTCTCTGATGCTTCTACATCCTATTTGTGCTTCTTTAACCTTTTTAGTCTTGTTATTTAATTCTCAGATACAAAACCTCATCATCACACTCGTACAGTTTGGTAGAAAGGACTAGTGGTTGGTAACTACACAATGGTGTTTAAACAAATCGTCAAACCAGATGGCAGAATTGCATATGTGTGTGTGTGTATTCACATCAAAATTGTTGACATTTGTCTAAATTAAAGTCCGGTTTTGATAGACAGGTACTTACCTTCAGACAGCAGCTTCATTTTGTTATACATTAAGCTCTTTAATATTCTTGGCACCCATGATAAACTCCTCAGCAATAAATTGTTAATGGACAGCACATAATTTCATAAAGAACAAAGCCCTGTGCAACAGATATGAGGTGACAGAAATTGAGCCCTGCTCCAAACAGGGTGCACCTACCGTTTTTGAAAGTTTTTCTCCACCCCAGTCCATGGGGCGGAGATAGCGAAGAAATTCAGATCTTCAAATAAAAATTTGCCTCAGTGCAGTTTTCCGGTCACCTGCAGGGCGGAAGTGTCCTTGCAGTGGGTCCGCTGCCCAGACCAGACATCAGCATCATGCTGATGCGTCACAACGTCCCTCCCTTTCAGTTAAAGGAGAGGGCCGCTGCGAACTCTGCAGCCACTTTTGTGGCAAACACTGGGCCACCAGGGAGGGTTTCAGCCAGGCCAGCGGTCTGGCATCCAAGTGGGGGTGCCACGCTGCCTGTTGGCATCCCAGCCGAACTTGCGGCCACAATTGTTGGCCCGAACTGACAGTCAGCTGACAAAAAATAAATAAAATGGCGTCGCAGGCAGTGCCACCTCCCCGCCTCACCGCCAAGCCAGAGGGTGTACCGACAGCAAAAGCTGTCAAGTGGCACCGACTGGCGGTGGCGCCACTCCTGTGGGGCAATTCCGGGAAAGGGGCAATTTCCCAAGGGGCAATTTCGGGAAGGGGTTGCCGCCGGTTCGTAAGGGGTCAGCACATGCATGCTGTGGCGGGAAAACGGGCGGAGCGGTCCTCTATACCCCTCCAAAAGTAAAGGAAGGCAATTTTTTAAATGGCGGCCCCTCCACGGAGACTCGGCAGCCATTGTGCACTGACCCGTGGCCGCCGCTTTCAGGCGGCCAAAGGTCTTATAGAAAGGGGCAATTTCGGCCACGAGAACTGTGGGCACATACATGAGCTGACGTAATGATTGATCCTGTAACTCTCATCAGTTTGAGTTTGATTAGATGTCAAGGTCTAAACTTAAAACTGATATTCCAAGATTTGGTGTCAATTTAAAATGCATCAATAAACTAGATGATACATGTAACGAAGATTTTAAATAATTGTGCTAATTATATCTATTCCAAAAGTCACTTTAGTCAACTAGTACAGTTTTATATAATGTGTGTGCACATGCATGCACGTGAACCTCGATCTTTTGAAATAGTCAGGCTCTAGAAAAGAACACATACTAAAACCTTTATAATCCCTTATCACTTTCAGAACAGATAGCCATTAAAATAAATCCTGAAAAATATAGGCCTAGAAACTCAGTGCATTTGCGCCTCCCGTTAGTGCCCCCGCAGTGCTCTAACGGGGCATAGATGCCTTACCACCCGGGCACGATGCTGGCAACGACTCTTGCCAAATTTTTCGGGAGTTTAGCGGCGGCACTACAGCCTTGCACCCCGATCTCCTGCGCCCGGAAATCATGACATCATCGTCATGCGCATTGCTCCATTAGCGCTCCAATCCCAAACTGGCTTTTGCCCACTGCAGCTTCAGGGGTCATGTATCGTCTGGCTGGCCGCTATCGGGGTGAAAATTAAAGGTGTGGGGGCCAAGTGCAGAAAAAAAAGGTACCTTTTTGTTGCCGCTCCTGATGTGGTTTCTTCGCGGCGATGTGGCCGCAATCGCTCAGCCCGACACTCTCCCGGGTGCGAGGATCATCGGCGGGGGGGGGGGGGGGGGTACGAGGATCATCGGCCGGGTGCGAAGAACATTGTGTGGGGTGGGGGGTGGGGGGGTGTGAGGATCATCGCGTGGGGGAGGGTGCGAGGATCATCTTTGGGGCGGGGGGTGCGAGGATCATCGGGGGGGAGGGGGCTACGAGCATCATCGGGGGCCGGGTGCAAGGTTCATCAGGGGCCTGGTGCGAATAACATCCGGGGGGGTGGGGTGGGGGAGCGAGGATCATATTGGACCGGGATGGGGAGAACGGCTGGAGGTGCAGGGAGGGTCTGCAGAAGATTGGGGCGTAGAGGAGCACGAGGAAGGCCCTAGGAGCAAGGGGGAGGTCTTGTGGAGGGATCGGAGACCTGCGGGTGGGGTGGGGGGGGGTGCCATGATCGGATGCCTCATGAGGAGTCCTGGGGGAATGCTATGAGGTCTCATGGGGGGTGGGGGCCTCCGAGCGCGGGCATTAGGTTAGGCATGGGCCCTGGATCCAGGATATGTCGAGTTTTACAAAGTGTGTAAAACCCAACCAGCTACAGTTAAAAATAAAATGAAAGTTAAAGAAGTGGCTTCCAGCCTCATTAAAATATTTAAATTGATGTCGTGCCTCCTGGCAATGGGTTGGCTGCCCGCCCCCTTCCCTCCTCCCGTTCCACCTCCATTAAAACTGGAAGTGGATAGGTTGGAAGTGGGTTCAGTTCGAGATTATGGATTTTAACAATGTAACTACCCCCACGCTCCTAACCCCGCCCCCAACCCCTTTTGTCAGTTAAAATTCCTTTTAAAACAATTGTTACTGGTAAGTAGGCTCAAATTTAATCATTATTTCCCAAATTTTATGTTTTTCCCTCCTTTTCTACAAATTGTTCCACTGAATGAAGTCCTGGATCAACTATATAATGGATGGGATCGTTACATTGCTACAATTTCCTCACAGAGAGATTAGCAACGAATAATACTTCCACCAATCTGTACATTGCAGAAATAAATGATCTTTCCTATTTTCTGTTATTTGTATCATATCAATGCTGCCAAGGCAGAGGAGGGCAATTATAGAGAAGTGCACACATAAGCACACACTTTGGGCAGTTGCTGAAACGAACTCATGTTGCACCCAAAATTGCACCTGTTTTGAAAAGTGTATTTTTTTATCAAGTTTCTGCTCAAGCTTATATGCATATTGCCAAAAGCAAGATCTGCCATGGACCAGCGCAATTGGGCAGCGATTTAAACGTAATTACTTTTTTAAAAATGTGCTTTATTATTATCCCTTGATATCTTTAAGAGTGGTAACTAGGTGCAGTTTAATTAATACAGCTAAAAATGGGTTTATGACAAAAAAAATAAGCATTTTTAATCAGTGTCAATCCATCACCTGTGAGTCGCCCGATTTTAAATGATTGAAAATGACTTAAAAAAATGTACAGAACCATTTCCTAGTTACATTAGGGTACAAGTTAGTTTCTTAGTAAATTTTAAAAATTATATTCAGTAGCTTTAAAAAAGTTCCTCTTAGTGTCCTTGCGCAGCTTAATTTTTAGATCCTCCTCGAAGGCCTGCAAACGAGCACAATTAGCAGAAACTCCCAATGGTGATTAATTTACTCTGGGGGCATAGCCAGTTTTGTGGGCGGGGCCTGCTTCTAGCACAATGTTTTTAAACTAGCACAAAAGATCACGGAATTTCAATTTGCGCTGAATGTAATTTGCAATTAAAATTCCGCGATCTTTTGCGCTGGGTACAACAACTATGGTTGAATTGCACCAAAAAAAAGCACAACCGGGCTGAAACTCCAGGCCAGAAAGACTATCCTTTGAGTGTACTTTTAACCTAACCTGCCGGGTGGGAAACCCATGACTTCAATAGAGAGTAAAATTGTGCAGGGTGTAAAACTAGCATTGCACCTGAGCCTATCAGGTTCCCACTAGGGGAGCTATAGATTAAGATTTCCCCCTTTGAGATGCATTTTGCCCACATAGTGTCAACCACAAATGATTATTTTTTGGACTGCTACTACATATGAATTTGAGAAATAAACTATGCAAGGGGATGTGAGTTGATAATTTGTGATCCATTTCCCTGTTTATTAAGTGTCTTGTTAATTCTGTGGCAAATCTATGCCAAAACTATGTACTAAATATATCACCATTTTTCAGAACAAATTTAAAATGAGCAGCTTCATTCTTTTCAGATGCAGTGTCCGTGAACTCTGCTGGTAAACATGGCACGGAATTAATAATCAACTGGATTATGGAATGTGCAGTTTCCATCAATGGGAAGCTTCCATCAAAGACAATTTTTTTTAGGAAAATTAGCTGAATGATAGTGTGCAATAGACTAAAATGTACTATTTTAATTCTCTCTCCCATTCTCTCTCTCTCAACTAGGTTTAATTATGAAATAAAATGTGCGCCATTACATATCTGAATTTAATATGTTTACCTGGCTATTATCTTTGATCAAGGTAATTAGCAGGACTGATGGTCTGGTTTTACTGTACTATTAATTCTGACATAAAGGAATACTTCCTGTTTCTCATTGTTTTATTGCACGAGAACTAATTTGTGTTAGTTCTCTGTCTGCTGCGAGGACATCTACCAAATAAACATTGGTCGCCCATCAGCCACTGACAAGTTCCACAGAGAGATAAAAAGTACCATCATGTTCTTCAATAAAGTGCTGGAGTGTTCTAAACTATCAACTTTTTCAGATAGTCTTGATTATTGTAATTTTCTAACGTTATTTGGCACTGTGGTTTTTCCTTAAGGAGTCCATAGCTGTTTATTGTGAATTCTGCAAATGTGGAATGGTTGACGGGGCAATACCCATAGTTTCTCAGATTGTTCATTATCTCAGTATTTTGAGTATTCATCTTGTCATGTTGCCTACCTCTTCCTGCAACCTGGAGAACAAATGTAGACTTTCATGAGACACCATCCTTTATTACATTATGTATTGTCTCTTTTACATATGATGGAGTGTGAGGGGGTACACATTTTCCTGATAGAATTTGTAAAGAAAAATGTGAGGTTTTGAAATAAAAACAGAAAATGCTGGAAATGACCAAAACCATCGACATGAAACGTTAACGCTGTTTCTCTCTCCACAGATGCTGCCTGACCTGCTGAGTATTTTCAGCATTTTCGGTTTTTATTTCAGATTTCCTGCATCTGCAGTATTTTGCTTTTGTATGTGAGTTCTTTGATTAGTTTCTGGAAAATAAACAAATAATACAAGGAGCAAATGACTGCACAGGGCAGCATGGGAAAGTGTAGAAATACCATCGTCACAGGGGATTTGATAGTCAGGGGCATAGACAGGCGTATCTGCAATCGTTGAATTGAGTCTTGCATTGCATGTTGCCTCCCTGCTGCTAGGAGAGAGCATGTCATGGAACGAGTATAAAACATTCTACATGGGGAAGAACAATTAGAAGTCGTAGTTCATGTTGGAACCAATAACACTAGGACAAAAAAGGGTTGAGGTACTACAGTGTTTCAATCTGGAGAAGTGGGAGCATTTGGGGAGAGCTAACAAGGCAAGGGAATACACATTAAATGGTAGGACACTGAGAAGTGTAGAGGAACAAAGGGATGTCCACAGATCCTTCAAGGCATCAGGCCAGGTAGATAAGGTGGTTAAGAAGGCATACTTGCTTTTATTAGCCGAGACATAAAACACAAGAGCTTGAACTGTATAAAACACTAGTTAGGCCACAGCCAGAGTACTGCATGCAGTTCTGGTCACCACATTACAGGTGATTGCACTAGAGAGGGTCCAGAGGAGATTTACAAAGGTATGCCAGGACTGGAGAATTTTAGCTTTAAGGAAAGATTAGATAGGCTCGGGTTATTTTCTTTGGAACAGAGGAGGCTGAGTGGAGATTAATTAGAATCATAGAATGATTACAGCACGGAAGAAGGCCATTCAGCCTGTCGAGCCCGTGCCAAATCTCAGCTAGTTCCATTACCCTGCCCTTTCCCTGTAGCCCAGCAAAATTTTACCTTCAGATACTTATTCAACTCTTTTGAAAGATAAAATTGAGTCTGCCTCCACCAATCTTTCAGGCAATCCATTCCAGAGTTTAACCACTTGCTGTATAACAAAGTTTTTTCTTATGTCGACTTTGGTTCTTTTGCCAATCACCTTAAATCTGTGTCCTCTGGTTTTCGAAGCATCTGCCAAGGGGAACAGTTTCTCTCTCTCTGTCCAGACCCCTCATGATTTTGAACACCGCTCAAACTTCTCTGCTCCAAGGAGAACAACCCCGGCTTCTCCAGTCTATCAACGTAACTGAAGTCCCTCATTCCTGCAATCATTCTCATCAATCTTTTCTGCACCTTCCCTAAGACCTTCACATCCTTCCTAAAGTGTGGTGCCCAGAATTGGACACAATAGTACTCCAGTGGGGGCAAGCCGTTTTATACAGATTCATCATAATTTCCACAGTTTTGTACTCTATGGGCTAGATTTTCCATTATTTTTGCATGCAAAATGCCCACAACGTCCATTTTAACGCTGAAATGAGGTGTAACGCCCAGATATCACCCATTTAGCCACAAAATAGAAACTGATGCCCATTTTTCGGACACTTATCACTGAGCGTTACTTTCGCCATGTACGTAATGCCGGAAAAAAAATAATACCGCCCACCTATTTTTGGGGAGGCGGAATCATTAGAATGGGCGAACCCAATGACCACAATGTTGCCCAGCATTTCTTTCGGCACGTAATTAACAGCGAGATTCAATAATACCGACCACCCACTTTTTTTGTCGTAAAGATCACATTTCCCGAAACTTTCAGCACCTCGCACACATCTCGCCCACAATATCGCTCAGTAAAAACACCACTCCGAAAAAGTTGAACTGTTCTGAACTAATAACAGCGGTGTGTATGCCATTTTGTAAATCGCAGGTCGCTTTATTGAAAAGGCTGCTTCAGCTTCGGGGAAGTTTGGATTTACTCTAGTTCTTCTCAGTGATGTGACCATCTGAACAGACATCTTTTCATACTGTGGACGATTGCGTTTCACTGTAGGTGTCTTTGCGGGGAAATTTATTGCTTGTGAACGATCGGCATTATACTTTTCTTGGAATGGGGCTAGCCAATTCTCAGCCTACATCGATTACAACGCAGATGCTGCAGAGTGCAAATGGCACAACATCTAATCCACAGCATTATGTGCCCAATCTAAGACGTGCCAGACTGAGGAAGAGGTCCAGACCATACACACCCCGCACTTACAGGGAGAAGTGGTCTTACTGTTTTGTCTGTAATGTACTTATGAATGATTCCACGAGGCGATGTATTGTACTCAAACTGTAGTGACCTTGGTCCTTTATTCGTAACTCCAGAGTGAGGCACAAGCATGGTGAGCAGCCTTTTATACTGGGCCCTGCACACCTATGCAGGTGACTCTCAGGTCTCCCACCGCAGTGCCCTCTGGTGGACAGCCTCTGCCACAGGGGCAGGAAACCCCTGTCTCCACCAGTTGCACCCTCTAGTGGTGCCAGCATAGTATATACACAGTGTAAACCTTATTGATAGTACATCAAGTAACAAGTCTCCATCTTATGCAACTATACAGTGACTACACAGAGAGTATATCTATAGTCTGCATAAAAACACCTCGACTTATCCGACAGCACCTTCCTTCGGAGACTGCGCTTCCATAAAGCGGTTATCAGTGAAATATGCCTGCTCATAAGAGTACATCTTCAGCCTGCCAGCACCTTCAGGACATCACTGTCCATCGAGGTCAAGGTCACTGCGGCACTGTTGTTCTACATGTCGAGTTCCTTTCAGGCCTCCACGGTCGACATTTCCCCTATGTCTCAGCATGCCACACACTGCTGCATTAGACAGGTCACAGAGGCCCTGTACGCGTGTAGGATGGACTTTATCAGCTTCCCTAAGACCACGGAGGCTCAGACTGACAGGGCTGGAGCATTCTACCACATTGTTAAGTTGCCCGAGGTGCAGGGAGCAATACAGAGTACGCACAGCGTCATGCAGGCACCTTCTCAGGACCCAAAGGTTTTTCGCAACCGAAAAGGATTTCACTCCCTGAAGGTCCAACTAATTGTCGACTATAACTAGATAATTATGCCAGTGAATGCCAAATATCCGGGCAGCTTCGATGAGGCTCACATCCTGCGTAAGAGCACTGTCTCTGACATGTTTATCAGTCAGTCACAAGGTCAATGCTGGATGTTTGGTGACATACAATATGGCCTAGCCACCTGCCTGATGACACCCACACCGAGGCAGAGAAGCGATACAACCAGAGCCACAGAGTCACATGCAATGTGGTCCAGAAAACAATTAAGCAGCGCTTTAAATGTTTGGAGCACTCAGGAGGGGAGCTACAATACAACCCTGATCAGGTAGCTCAATTCGTGGCCATGCTGCACAACCTGGCTATCAGGAGGGAATAAGAATTGCCAGAAGGGACTGATGGTCCACCTCAGTAGAGAGAAAGAGGAGGACGAGGGGCTGGACGCTGACCTCGGGCCAGACAATCAGGCTGACTATGCAACCATGCCCATGCCCCCCTCCAGACCACAGGAAAGGGCCCGTGGTGGCTACATAGCTGCAAGACTCTTAAGTCAGCAGCTCATAAATAGGCGATTTGCCTGAAAGAAGGTTGCTGTTATTGACAAAGCTGACACACTGCTGTGTGTGCAGCTCAGACATCAATGGTGGGCATCACCTTGGTGCCAGTTAAAGTTTAAATTGATTCAAGTTAAGTGTAATTATACCCTTTCATGTTAATGAATCACCAGTGTGTAACAGTCCAGCTATCTGAGACTTGCTCAACATTTAATACGACCATTGGTCTGAAGTTATAAGTATCACGGGCAAAAACACCCCACTCCCACCCCACCTTTTCGAACATTGACATCAATCAAATAGTCAACATGTTCAGCAACACAGAACACAAATACAAACCAATAGGGTGGCCCCCTCCCCCCATACATTACAACAAATTGCATACACCGAGATGGAGATACATCAAAGCCATCACCTGCGGACATGCATCTCACTTTCCTTCCCCGCTCCCCTTCTTCTCCCTACCTCTACCCCTTCCCCTCCGCGCTTCATGCCACCTGGCCGAGGAGCTCCTCAGGCGGTGCCTCATTGGGGGGAATGAAGGCAGAGCCGGTGGTCGCACGGATACGGGAGCAGGAGTACCGAGGTGGGAACATTCTCGGATCCAGAAGCAGGATCTTGCTCCTGCCTCTCATGTGTCGTTGGTACTGGGGATGCAGAACCTAGGGGTGGAGTGCGGCACTCCGGGACCACTGGGAGGCCTGTGCCATGAGTGTTCCTGGCTATCGCCTCCAGGGCCTCAGCCATCTGAAGAATGTACTCCATCATGGTGCCGGAGGTGCTGGCCAGTTGTCGGGATATGCCCCCCAATGCATGTAGGATCTGTTCAGCCATGTCTACAGTCCTCCTGGACAACTGTATCATCTCTCCGCTCTCATCTGGCGCTCGTGGAGCAGACCTGCCGTGTCTATGAAACCTCCGTGGGGTCGGCGCCGACCTGGGGACACCTGGGATGCCCTGTGGCGAGGTGCTTGGGCCCAGTACCTCGAGAGTGGAGGTGGGAATGGCCAGAGGAGCACTATACGGCTTTGGGGTTGAATGCATTCTGGAGCCTGGCAATGCAGACTCCTCAAAGTCGGCGCTCTCATCCGTGGAGAACAGACCCAGCTGATTAACGGGCGAGAATCGGACCTCCTCAGCACCAGATGTAGGATCGTCCGCCGAGTCCAGCTCCGTGCCCCCATTTTCTGTGGTCTTGCCTTGGGATGTGCTGCTGGCTGAGCTGCAAAACAAAAATTAGGTTATTAGAGAAGGGGGTACTAGATTCACAAGGTGAGTCCAGCGCTACACATGACAAAAGCACCACCACTATCAAAATCATCACAGACATCACATTTCTTGACCATCAACACATTCTGCATTGCACTGATTCTCAAGAGGCCAGCATTATTTATAGGACACTTTTAGAAATCATCTATCATATATTATTGTTTGGAAATGAGTGGGTGTGGCATCTATTGACTTTACATCACGCAATGGTGTATACTTTACTCACATGGCATCACTTCAGGGTCTACAGCTGCCTGCGTGGCCGTCCAGGGGTTGCTTCCCACTAGTGCTTGCACCCGCTCCTCAATCTCAGTGAGGTCGCTGATGACTGATGGCTCTCCACCCGTTCACCTCTGCTCGGACCTATTCGTCGACAGCTTTTTGTGTAAAAGGTAACAGGATGACATGGCATGAGATAATTGCGTGATATCACTGCTAGGTACTGTCACAGAGACTGGTACAATATATAACTGACAGATGTAATCATGATTATTATTATGTTCAGAATAACTCCACAAGACTGTGTTGTAAGCTGAAACCATTGTGACCTTGGTCTCTTTAATGTAATTCCAAAGTGAGGAAGCAGCATGGTGGATTGCCTTTTATACCTGCTTTCCCAGGGTGCACAGGTGACCCTTAGGTCTCCCACAGGTGTTTCCCCTGGTGGCAAGTCTTACACATTGGTGAGGTTTGCATACATAACATCACTCCCACCCCGCCCCCCGCAAAGTCTTATGTACAAGTTATTTACAGGTTGAGGCGATCTGGCGCTCTGCGTTCCCGGGTTGATCGCCTGAGTTGAAGTCCTGGCATGGGTGAGTCGGTCGGATCATTGCTGCACGGCAGCGCGGCTGGTCTGATCGGACTGTCAGGCATGGTGGGTTCATCCTCGTGGTTAACAGTAAGGTCGGTTGCTGGTTGGGTGTGTGATGGTGGATCATAGATGGTAAACTCTTCTTCAAACTGTTCTTGGTTATCAGTGAATTGCAGTTTTGTCTGATCCAAGTGCTTTCTGCATGTTTGCCCATTCAACAGTTTAACAATAAACACTCTATTCCCCTCCTTGGCTAAAACAGTGCCAGCAATCCATTTGGGACCATGAGCGTAATTGAGAACAAACACAGCATCATTAACCTCAATGTCACGCGATACAGCCGCGCGATCGTGGTACACGTTATGCCAGTGCCGCCGGGTTTCTACATGATCATTGAGATCCGGGTAGACTAAGGAGAGCCTGGTTTTGAGTCCTCTCTTCATTAACAATTCTGCAGGGGGAACCCCAGTGAGCGAGTGTGGGCACGTCCGGTAGCTGAGCAGGACCCTGGATAACCAGGTCTGCAAGGAGCCATCCGTTATGCATCTCAAGCTTTGCTTTGAATGTTCGGACTGCCCGTTCCGCTTGGCCGTTGGATGCGGGCTTAAATAGGGCAGATCTGACATGCTTGATGCCATTGCGGGTCATGAACTCGTTGAATTCCGAGCTGGTGGAACACTGTCCATTGTCACTAACAAGGACATCGGGCAAACCATGGGTGACGAACATGGCCCTGAGACTTTCGATGGTGGCAGTGGACCTACATGATGACTTTATTATACATTCAATCTATTTAGCGTAAGCGTCCACTGCTACTAGAAACATGTTTCCTAGAAAAGGCCAGCAAAATCTATGTGGACCCTGGATCACGGTTTGGAGGGCCATGACCACAGGCTCAGTGGAGCCTCCCTTGGTGCATTGCTCAACTGTCAGCAAGTGTTGCATTGATGTACGCATGACTTCAATTCAGCGTCAATGCCGGGCCACCAAACGTGCGACCTGGTGATAGCCTTCATCATGACTATGCCTGGGTGGGTACTGTGTAGGTAGTGTATAAACGTTGCCCCGCCTTTTTTTGGCAAAACCACGTGATTCCCCCATAGGAGACAATCCGATTGGATGGACAATTCATCCTTACGTCAGTGGAACTGTCATGTATCTTACATTATTATATATAACTGTATCCCAACATGCTATACATGACTGTAATAAGATATGACCTGTAACCACCAGCATACCTTACCACCGGGGGTGCACTTGCAAGAGACAGGTATATAAGCACAGGTCTCAGGCAAGTGCAGCATACCAGAGCTGTGAAATAAAAGGTGCAGGTCCAGAGTGATCGTGACTTCAATTACATGCCTTGTGTGAATCTGTACTGAGGGGACAGGACTTTACAGTGGCGACGGGTTACGGGATTACAGAATCCACAGAATGGCGAACAACGGATCAGATGAAAAGTACAATGCGGAAGACAATTGGGAGGACCTTATAGAAAGGCTCCAGCAAAGCTTTGTAACTAAAGACTGGTTAGGCGACGATACGGCAGACAAGAGAAGAGCCCATCTCTTGACCAGCTGTGGCTTGAAAACATAAGCTTTAATGAAGGATCTGTTGGCACCTGAGAAACCAGCAAGCAAGTCATTTGAAGAATTGAGCACACTGGTAAGAGACCACTTGAAGCCAGCGAGCAGCCTACACATGGCCAGACACAGGTTCTACAACTACAGATGCTGTGTGGGCCAGAGCATACCCGACTTCGTGGCGGAACTTCGGAGGTTGGCTAGTTTATGTGAATTCTCCGATGAACTGAGGAGAGAAATGCTGAGAGACCTTTTCATTGAAGGAATAGGCCACGCAGGCATATTCCGAAAGCTCATAGAGACCAAGAACCTGACCTTAGAGGCAGCAGCACTGGTTGCACAGACATTCTTGGGAGGGGAAGAAGAAGCGAGGTTGATTTACAATGCAGGTACGACAACTAATGAAATAATGGAACAAGGAGTTCAAAGCATTAGAAAAGCTGCTACCCCCACACACAGACAAAACCGGTAGAACAGGCTTTCGACAGCAAGCAGTGGCAACAGAAGCCATCAAGGGCCACAGGAACGGCTGTTCACACCTCATCAACCCACAATGCGAGCAATCAACTACAAACTGACAGAAGCTCAAGAGAGATCAGCCAGACGCAGCTCATTCTTTGCAAGCAGTCTGTGCTGGAGGTGTGGGGGTGTGCACTCATCAAGGAAATGTCGATTTCAGCAGGCTGTTTGCAGGAACTGTGAATATACAGGGCATTTGGCCCGCATGTGCAAAAAAAACGGCAGCTCGGCTGGTATACGAATCGGATGGGTCGGAAAGCGGACCAGAAGATGGTGGGGACAGTACCCGGGACACCGATGTACAGCGGGTCAACATGATCAATGGCCGCTACTCCTCCTATAATGATGAGGGTCCTACTCAATGGGATATCTGTCAACATGGAGCTGGATACAGGAGCAAGTCAATCTCTCATGGGCGTTCAACAATTTGAACAACTGTGGCCGCATAAAAGAGACAGACCAAAACTCACAAGGGTCGACACCAAACTAAGGACCTATACCAAAGAAATCGTACCAGTCCTCGGCAGCGCCATGCTCTCTGTCACACACAAAGGGACAGTGAACCAACTTCCCCTGTGGATTGTCCCCGGAGACCCCCCAGCACTGCTGGGGAGAAGCTGGCTGGCAAAACTAAACTGGAAATGGGATGATGTCCATGCCATGTCATTAGAGGAACGGACCTCCTGCTCAACAGTTATAAAGCGATTTGAACATCTCTTTCAGCCAGGTGTGGGCACTTTCAAAGGGGCCAAAGTCAAAATCTACATCACACAGGATGCTAGACCAGTCCATCACAAGGCCAGAGCTGTGCCCTATGTGATGAGGGAAAAGATTGAACACGAACTAGACAGGCTTCTGCGGGAAGGCATTATATCACCTGTGGAATTTAGCGACTGGGCAAGTCCCATCGTCCCAGTCATGAAGCCTGATGGATCCGTCCGAATCTGTGGGGACTACAAATCTACCATAAAAAGAGTCTCCCTACAGGACCAGTACCCGCTGCCCAGAGCGGAGGACTTATTTGCCACATTGGCTGGAGGTAAACTTTTCTCAAAATTAGACCTCACATCTGCGTATATGACGCAAGAATTGACCGAGGAATCCAAGCTACTCACCACCATCAACACACATCGAGGCCTTTTCATGTACAATCAATGCCCATTCGGCATCAGGTCGGCAGCTGCCATATTCCAGCGCAACAGTCTGCTCAAGTCCATCCCGGGGACGGTTGTATTTCAAGACGACATACTTATCAGGGGCAGGGACACCGACTCCCATCTCCGTAATTTGGAGGAAGTACTAAAGCGGTTGGATCGGCTAGGCCTACGAGTCAAGAAATCCAAGTGCCTGTTTCTCGCAACCGAGGTTGAATTTTTGGGCAGAAGGATTGCCGCTGATGGAATCCGCCCAACAGAGTCCAAAACAGAAGCAATTCGCCTGGCACACAGGCCCCGGAATGTCTCAGAACTGCGCGCCTTTCTCAGGCTACTCAATTACTTTGGGAACTTTATGCAGAACTTAAGCACGCTGCTGGAGCCTCTCCACGTGCTACTCAGGAAGGGGTGCAATTGGTTTTGGGGGGACGCCCAGGAACGCGCCTTCAATAAGGCACGCAACCTTCTGTGTTCCAACAGTGTTTTCACTTTCTTTGACCCAGGTAAAAAGCTAGTTCTCACATGCGATGCGTCAGCATATGGGGTCGGGTGCGTTTTGCAACATGTCAATAGTGCGGGCAAATTACAACCCATAGCTTATGGCTCCAGGTCACTTTCGCGGGCGGAGTGCGGGAACGGAATGGTAGAGAAGGAGGCGCTCGCATGCGTGTATGGTGTCAAAAAGATACACCAATACCTTTTCGGGGCCAAGTTCACATTAGAAACCGACCACAAGCCCCTCACGTCCCTCCTATCTGAGAGCAAGGCAATAAACGTCAACGCCTCAGCGCGAATTCAACGGTGAGCACTCATGCTGGCGTCCTACGACTATACCATAAGGCACAGACCAGGCACAGACAACTGTGCTGACGCGCTCAGCAGGCTACCCCTGGCGACCACGGAAGGGTCTGACGAACAGGACTGTGAGATAGTCATGGGAATCAATGCCTTTGAGTCCACAGGTTCATCCATGACGGCTCGCCAAATCAGAGCCAGGATGGCCAGCGACTCCACGTTATCCTTAGTAAAAAGATGTGTCCTAACTGGTGACTGGGCAGAGGCTCGCGATGCCTGCCCCGAGCAATTAAAACCCTTTCACAGGCGCATGCATGAGCTATCACTACAAACAGACTGCCTGATATGGGGCAGCCGAGTAGTCATGCCTCTGCAGAGAGACATTTGTCCGGGAGCTCCACCGCGAGCACCCGGGGAGCGTTCTCATGAAGGCCATAGCCAGATCCCACGTCTGGTGGCCTGGTATTGATGTGGACTTGGAGCTCTGCGTCGAAAGGTGCACCATTTGTGCCCAATTCAGCAATGCCCCCAGGGAGGCTCCACTGAGCCCCTGGCCTACCAAACTGTGGTCGCGGGTGCACATAGACTATGCGGGCCCATTCACAGACAAAATGTTCCTCATAGTTGTAGATGCATTTTCAAAGTGGATCGAATAAACCATTTTAAACTCGAGCACAACCTCCACCACTGTGGAGAGCCTCGCAACCATGTTTGCAACGCACGGAATCCCTGACATATTAGTCAGTGTCAATGGTCCGTGCTTCACCAGCGCAGAATTCCAAGACTTTATAATTGACCACGGCATAAATCACGTCAAGACGGCACCGTTCAAGCCGGCCTCCAACGGCCAGGCGAAGAGAGCAGTGCAAATCATTAAACAAGGCATTCTTAAAATCCAAGGTCCCACGCTGCAGGGTTGCCTATCGCGACTGCTGTTGGCATACAGATCTCATCCGCACTCACTGACTGGGATCCCCCCCGCGCAACTGTTGATAAAAAGGACTTTAAAAACAAGGCTCTCATTAATCCTCCCAGACATGCACGAAAGGTTGAAGCAAAGCACCGTAAGCTGACTGAGTACCATGACAGAAATTCAAGGGGGAGATGGAATGAGATAGGGGACAAAGTGTTTGTACTAAACTATGGCAGGGTTCCCAAATGGCTTGCAGGGACAGTAACGGGCAAAGAAGGAAACAGGCTACTGGTAGTACAAATGGGCAATAGCAAAACCTGCCGGAGGCATGTAGACCAAGTCAAAAGCAGATTTACCAACAGCACTGCGGAACCAGAGGCAGACTACAATGTGGAACTCGCACCACACATGGTGGACAGACAGAGGGAACAACCTGAGGACAGGGCAATCCCAACAGACAGCCCAGGTGAGTCAACAACAATCACACCAATCGAAACAGACAGCCCAGGCGAGATACCAGCAACCACACCCAAAGAAAAACAGACACCAAGGCAAACAACTGAACCACAACTCAGATGCTCCACGCGAGAGCGTAGACCACCTGAGAGACTGAACCTATAAAGACAATAAGACCTTGGGGGAGGGTGATGTCATGTATCTTACATTATTATATATAACTGTATCCCAATATGCTATACATGACTGTAATAAGATATGACCTGTAACCACCAGCATACCTTACCACCAGGGGTGCACTTGTAAGAGACAGGTATATAAGGACAGGTCTCAGGCAAGTGCAGCATTCCAGAGCTGTGAAATAAAAGGTGCAGGTCCAGAGTGACCTTGACTTCACTACATGCCTCGTGTGAATCTGTACTGAGGGGACAGGATTTTACAGGAACGGTTTAATTTCATCTTGCATTTCCCCAGGAACCGGCGACCAGCTCCCATTAAGGATGCAGCTTTTTACTAGTGATAGCACAGGGTCTTGCCTAGTCCACGTCCTGATCTGGCGAGCTGTGACGGGTGACCCGTCACTCTCAAAAGCATCCATTACCAGAAGCAAATCTATGGGTTGCGCCATTTCCACCCCGGCGGTGGGCAATGGTAGCTGACTGAGGCTGTCAGTGCAGTTCTCAGTGCCTGCTCTGTGGCGGATTACATAGTCATACGCCGACAATGTTAGTGCCCATCTTTGGATGCGGGACGAAGCATTGGTGTTGACACCTTTGCTTTCTGAGAGCAGTGAAGGAAGCGGTTTGTGGTCGGTTTCAAGCTCGAACCGGAGACCAAATAGGTATTGGTGCATTTTCTTAATCCCATATACACATGCTAACGCTTCTTTCTCAACCATACTGAGGCTCTTTCAGCCTTGGATAAACTTCTGGATGCCTATGTTTGCCTGACACATTTTCTTGCTGTAACACACAACGACCCCGTACGACGACGCATCACAAGCTAATACTAAACGTTTATATGGGTCATACAATACAAGTACTTGTTAGAGCATAGCAGGTTTCTGGCCTCATTAAAGGCTGTCTCTTGAGATTTACCCCAAACTCAGTCATCACCCTTGCGTAGCAATAAATGCAAGGGTTCCAGTAAAGTGCTCAACCCCGGTAGAAAGTTACCAAAATAGTTGAGGAGTCCCATGAACGAACGCAGCTCCATCACATTCTGTGGTCTGGGTGCATTCTTGATGGCCTCCGTCTTGGAGTCCGTGGGTTTGATGCCGTCTGCCGCAATCTTTCTCCCCAGAAATTTGACCTCTGGCGCCAGGAAAACACACTTGGAGCATTGCAGCCTGAGTCCCACTTTGTCCAGTCGCTTTAGAACCTCTTCCAGGTTGTGCAAGTATTCGGTGGTGTTGTGACCAGTGATCAAGATGTCGTCTTGGAACACCACTGTGCATGGAACCGATTTCAGCAGACTCTCCATGTTCTTCTGGTAAATGACCGCCGCCGAGCGAATCCCAAAGGGGCATCTGTGTGTTGATGCACGTCAATTTCTTTGACGATTCAGCCAGCTCCTGTGTCATGTAAGCAGAAGTTAGATCTAGCTTGGTGAACGACTTCCCCCTGCTAGCGTTGCGAATAGGTCCTCCGCTTTAGGTAGTGGGACTGGTCCTGTAACGAGACTCGGTTGATCGTTACCTTGTAGTCCCCGCAGATTCTGACTGTCCTATCGCTCTTTAGCACCGGCACGATTGTACTGGCCCACTTGTTGAACTCGACTGGTGATATGATTCACTCTCATTGAAGTCTGTCCAGCTCGATCTCGACTTTCCCTTGCATCATATATGGGACTGCTCGGGCCTTGTGATGAACGGGCTGTGTCCCAGGTACAAGATAGATCTTCACTTTGGCGCCTGTGAAGTTGCCAATGCCTGGCTCAAATAACGCCGAGAATTTGTTTAGCACCTGGGCGCACGAGGCATCATCCGATGAAGACAGAGCTTTGATGTCATCCCAGTTCCATCGGATCTTTCCGAGCCAGCTTCTGCCGAACAGCGTTGGGCCATCCCCTGGTAAAATCCATAGTGGTAAATCATGCACTATTTCGTCAGACGATACTTTCACTGCCGCACTGCCGATAACAGGTATGAGTTCTTTGGTGTAAGTGCCAGCATTGTGTGAATCGGGCTCAGTTTTGGCCTCTGTGCCTTATTGCCCCACAGTTTCTCAAAAACCTTTTGGCTCATGATTGATTGACTCGCCCCTGTGTCCAATTTCATGGAGACTGGAATGCCGTTAAGTTTAACTTTTAACATTATCGGACGGCTTTTGGTGGTGAAGGTGTGTACCCCATACACTTCCTCTTCATCCTCAGGTTGAGTTGCCTCTCTGCTCATTCAGCGTGATCCACGCTGGATCGGTCGTCCTTTGCTGACTCTGCCACGTGGTGAGTCAGAGGTCACTTGCACATTCGCTAGAGGTGCCCCATTGTTCCACAGCCCTTGCACACATAGTGCTTGAATCGACATTGATGGGCTCTATGACTGCCCCCGCGCCAACATAGTGTGAATGGATACGCATTCACACATCACAGCGGCCTCTGAGTCACCCTAGGCCTGGCCTCTGCAGTCGTGTAGACCCTGCCATGTACAGTTCTGCCTGCTGAAGGCATTATTTTATGCACAGTACTTGCCGGTGAGCTTCGATGCTGTGAAGATATCTGTTTCGTGTTGTCGCTCATGGATATGAATGCCTGGGCTATCGTGATGGCCTTGCTCAGGTCTAGGGATTCGGCAGACAGCAGTTTGCGAAGAATAACCTTGTGGCCGATTCCAAGCACGAAAAAGTCCCACAACATATCCCCCAAAGATCCGGCAAATTCACACTGTCCCGCAACGCGTCTTATGTCAGCGACAAAGCTCGCCACATTCTGGCCCTCAGAGCGATTGTGCATGTAAAGGCGATACCTGGCAATTAGGATGCTCTCCTTCGACTTGAGGTGTTCCCGAACCAGCGTGCACCGGTGATTTGACCGGTGCCAGCAGATTTTTGACGAGACCATATATCGAGGACCCATGTACAGTAAGGAGAATCGCCCTGCGCTTGACCGCTATCTCGGCCGTGTCCAGCTGAAAGACCACGAAGTACTGGTCGAGACGCTCAACGAAGGCTTTCCAATCATCACCCTCAACAAATCTCTCAAGAATATCAATGGCAGCCATAACCGCATGAAAGTTCGTGATCTGTAACTCTTCGCCAATTATTATGTTCAGAATAACGCGCCAAGATTGTGTTGTAAGCTCAAATCATTCTGACCTTGGTCTCTTTAATGTAACTCCAAAGTGAGGAAGCAGCATGGTGGATTGCCTTTTATACCTGCTTGCCCAGAGTGCACAGGTGACCCTGAGGTCTCCCACATGTGTGCCCCCTGGTGGCAAGTCTTACACATTGGTGAGGTTTGCATACATAACAATTATTATGATAATTATCATTCTTTACCTAAAGACATGTACATGTACGTAGGCTTTGAGTATAACATTACCCGGTAACAGTGAAAGACCTCACACCTGATGATACTCACTCATGACTCTTACAGATCAAATTATATAAATACATAAGAACATGTAAATAAATGTAATACTTACTCTTGATGATCCGACAAGGTCGTTCCATCCCTTGCGGCATTGGTTGCCATTACGCACCTCGTTAGTCACCGACGAGACCACCTGGGCTATCTCGGCCCATATCCTCTGGTAGGCCTTTAGGGTGGGCTTCCCATGCCCTCCCTGTGTCAAATCACCCCAGCATGACCCGACCTCCTGCATGAGGGAAGCATTAGCGTCGTATGAGAAATGCCTTGCCCTTTTGCATCCTCCAATGTGCTCCTCTCCCTCTCACTGCTCTCGCCAGCGTCAGTCTCCAGAGCGCCTCCTCCACTCCCTCCATTATAGACACCAAATTCGGGAAAATATCACGCTGGTAACAGAGAAGTTTTTTGGCACAATTTGCTATAAAGCTCGAAACTCTCCCTTCTTCCTCCCAAAGCAGCAACACCACATCCACACATGTCTTCACTCCCTCTCAGCTCCCTCTCTCTGTCTCCTCTTATGCGCATGTAATGATGACCCTTGACCTCCTGAATCGCAGGAATCGAGCGTTGCCATGCCGTTGCTAAGGTCGGCAACAGATAACGGCAGAAGGTCAGCGAGATTGAACGTTGACGCCCATTTCAGATCGCTCGCAGTAACGCCCAATTTTTAAAATAGAGACTAGGGGCTTTGAAAATGGGCGACAAATCAGCAATCTGAAAACCCATTTTTAATGCCCATTTTTGGGCGATCTGCACAAATGTGTAAAATCTAGCCCTATACCTCTATTTATGAAGCCCAGGATCCCATAAGCCTTTTTAACTGCTTTCTCCACCTACCCTGCCACCTTCAACGATTTGCACACATACCCCCAGGTCGTTCTGTTCGTGCACCCACTTTAGGATGTACCATTTAGTTTATATGTCTTCTCCTCATCTTTTCGACCAAAATGCATCACTTCGCACTTTTCTGCATTAAATTTCACCTGCCACGTGTCTTCCCATTTTACTCTATGTCTTCCTGAAGTCTTTCACTCTCCTCCTCACTGATCTCTATACTTCCAAGCTTTGTGTCATCTGGAAATTTTGAAATTGTGCCCTGTACACCCACGTCCAAGTTCTTAATATATATCAAGACAAGTAGTGGTTCGAGAACTGACACCTGGGGAACACCACTGCATACCTTCCTCCAGTCCAAAAAATGAAATGTTCACCACTACTCTCTGTTTCCTGTCACTTAAACAATTTAGTATCCATGCTGCCACTGTCCCTTTTATTCCATGGGCTGCAACTTTGCTGGCAAGCCTATTATGTGCCACTTTGTCAAACGCCTTTTGGAAATCTATATACACTACATCAACCGCATTATCCTCATCAACCCTCTCTGTTACCTCATCAGAAATCTCAATCAAGTTGGTTAAAAGCGGTTTGCCTTTAACAAATTCGTGCTGGCTTTCCTTAATTAATCCACGCTTATAGAACTGGCTATTCATTTAATCCCTGATTACTGTTCCTAAAAATGTTTGACAAATGTTTGACAAATCTGTACGTTTTTTGAGGTTGTAACTAGTAGAATAGATAAGGAACAACCAGTGGATGTGGTGTTTTTAGATTGTCAGAAGGCATTTGATAAGGTCCCACACAAGAGGTTATTAAACACAATTACTAGCATGGATTGAAGTGCAAGGGTCAAGGATGGAGCGGCTGAAGAGCATTCTGGAGAGGGAGGGTGAACAGCCAGTTGTCGTGGTACATGTAGGTACCAACGATATAGGTAAGAAGCGGGGAGAGGTCCTACAAGCTGAATTTAGGGAGCTAGGAGTTAAATTAAAAAGTAGGACCTCAAAGGTAGTAATCTCTGGATTGCTACCAATGTCATGTGCTAATCAGAGTAGAGGGAATGTAAATTCCTGGATTCTTTTACCTCAATCTGGTTCAGTAAAATTACTGAGTCGAATACCTCTTGTGCTTTGAACAAAGCAGTCTTTATTACCGGCCAGTAAGACCTATCAGACAGAAGATATACTCTCTGGATAGAGCGTACACACTCCCTACGGATAGGTGAAGTTACATCGTAAAGCGTCAACAGTTATACAATTTTGAAATCCGATAACAAAATACAAATGGATTGACAGTCTAACTCAGCCACTCATTAGTCAATCTATATGAGATGTTCTTCTTGAAAGCTCAAGCATTGCCTCTAAATGTTTCAATCTAATGGTGTGACTACTAACTGAGACCTTGCAATTCTGCAGATTTATTTCATGTTACAATTAGATGTTATTGGCAGGATTTAGTGACTTAAAACCTTGAGAAAGACTGTTAGCTATGCTGATGTTGCACTATTTGCAATCTGACATTCTCCCAGCTATTCTTCCATGGCTTATACATTTTCAAATATCCCGTTTACTTTACTGTCCTTAATTCCATATATTCCGTTCAGATATCCACAGGAGCAGGATAGTTAAAATAAATACGTGGCTTGAGCAGTGGTGCAAGAGGGAGGGATTCAAATTTCTGGGACCATTGGAACCAGGGGGAAGTGGGACCTGTACAAAAGGGACGGTGTGCACTTGGGCAGGACTGAAACTGATGTCCTGGGGGTAACATTTGCTAATGCAGTTCGGGAGTGTTTAAACTAATATGGCAGGTGGATGAGAACCTATGCAGCGAGACAGGGCGAAGTAATATGGAGTCAGAAACAGATTGTAGAAAGGTAAAAAGCAATAGTGAAAAGCCAAGTAAACAAAGGCAAGAAACAAATAAGGCCACACTACATCATAATTCTAAAAGGACAAAGGGTATTAAAAATACAAGCATGAAGGCTTTGTGTCTTAATGCAAGGAGTATCCGTAATAAGGTGGATGAATTAACTGTGCAACTAGATGTTAACAGATATGATATGATTGGGATTACAGAGACGTGGCTCCAGGATCATCAGGGCTGGGAACTCAACATCCAGGGGTATTCAACATTCAGGAAGGATAGAATAAAAGGAAAAGGAGGTGGGGTAGCATTGCTGGTTAAAGAGGAGATTAATGCATTAGTTAGGAAGGACATTAGCTTGGATGATGTGGAATCTATATGGGTAGAGCTGCAGAATACCAAAGGGCAAAAAATGTTAGTGGGAGTTGTGTACAGACCTCCAAACAGTCGTAGTGATGTTGGGGAGGGCATCAAACAGGAAATTAGGGGTGCATGCAATAAGGGCGCAGCAGTTATAATGGGTGACTTTAATATACACATAGATTGGGCTAACCAAACTGAAAGCAATACGGTGGAGGAGGATTTCCTGGAGTGCATAAGGGATGGTTTTCTAGACCAATATGTCAAGGAACCAACTAGGGGGGAGGCCATCTTAGACTGGGTGTTGTGTAATGAGAGAAGATTAATTAGCAATCTCATTGTGCGAGGCCCCTTGGGGAAGAGTGACCATAATATGGTGGAATTCTGCATTAGGATGGAGAATGAAACAGCTAATTCAGAGACCATGGTCCAGAACTTGAAGAAGGGTAACTTTGAAGGTATGAGGCATGAATTGGCTAGGATTGATTGGCGAATGATACTTAAGGGGTTGACTGTGGATGGGCAATGGCAGACATTTAGAGACCGCATGGATGAACTACAACAATTGTATATTCCTGTCTGGCGTAAAAAATAAAAAAGCGAAGGTGGCTCAACCGTGGCTATCAAGGGAAATCAGGGATAGTATTAAAGCCAAGGAAGTGGCATACAAATTGGCCAGAAATAGCAGCGAACCCGGAGACTGGGAGAAATTTAGAACTCAGCAGAGGAGGACAAAGTGTTTGATTAGGGCAGGGAAAATGGAGTACGAGAAGAATCTTGCAGGGAACATTAAGACGGATTGCAAAAGTTTCTATAGATATGTAAAGAGAAAAAGGTTAGTAAAGACAAACATAGGTCCCCTGCAGTCAGAATCAGGGGAAGTCATAACGAGAAACAAAGAAATGGCGGACCAATTGAACAAGTACTTTGGTTCGGTATTCACTAAGGAGGACACTAACAACCTTCCGGATATAAGAGGGGTCAGAGGGTCTAGTAAGGAGGAGGAACTGAGGGAAATCTTTATTAGTCGGGAAATTGTGTTGGGGAAATTGATGGGATTGAAAGCCGATAAATCCCCAGGGCCTGATGGACTGCATCCCAGAGTACTTAAGGAGGTGGCCTTGGAAATAGCGGATGCATTGACAGTCATTTTCCAACATTCCATAGACTCTGGATCAGTTCCTATCGAGTGGAGGGTAGCCAATGTAACCCCACTTTTTAAAAAAGGAGGGAGAGAGAAAACAGGGAATTATAGACCGGTCAGCCTGACATCGGTAGTGGGTAAAATGATGGAATCAATTATTAAGGATGTAATGCCAGCGCATTTGGAAAGAGGTGACATGATAGGTCCAAGTCAGCATGGATTTGTGAAAGGGAAATCATGCTTGACAAATCTTCTGGAATTTTTTGAGGATGTTTCCAGTAGAGTGGACAAGGGAGAACCAGTTGATGTGGTATATTTGGACTTTCAGAAGGCTTTCGACAAGGTCCCACACAAGAGATTAATGTGCAAAGTTAAAGCACATGGGATTGGGGGTAGTGTGCTGACATGGATTGAGAACTGGTTGCCAGACAGGAAGCAAAGAGTAGGAGTAAATGGGTACTTTTCAGAATGGCAGGCAGTGACTAGTGGGGTACCGCAAGGTTCTGTGCTGGGGCCCCAGCTGTTTACATTGTACATTAATGACTTAGATGAGGGGATTAAATGTAGTATCTCCAAATTTGCGGATGACACTAAGTTAGGTGGCAGTGTGAGCTGCGAGGAGGATGCTATGAGGCTGCAGAGCGACTTGGATAGGTTAGGTGAGTGGGCAAATGCATGGCAGATGAAGTATAATGTGGATAAATGTGAGGTTATCCACTTTGGTGGTAAAAACAGAGAGACAGACTATTATCTGAATGGTGACAGATTAGGAAAAGGGGAGGTGCAACGAGACCTGGGTGTCATGGTACATCAGTCATTGAAGGTTGGCATGCAGGTACAGCAGGCGGTTAAGAAAGCAAATGGCATGTTGGCCTTCATAGCGAGGGGATTTGAGTACAGCGGCAGGGAGGTGTTGCTACAGTTGTTCAGGGCCTTGGTGAGGCCACACCTGGAGTATTACAGTTTTGGTCTCCTAACCTGAGGAAGGACATTCTTGCTATTAAGGGAGTGCAGCGAAGGTTCACCAGACTGATTCCCGGGATGGCGGGACTGACCTATCAAGAAAGACTGGATCAACTGGGCTTGTATTCACTGGAGTTCAGAAGAATGAGAGGGGACCTCATAGAAACTTTTAAAATTCTGATGGATTTAGACAGGTTAGATGCAGGAAGAATGTTCCCAATGTTGGGGAAGTCCAGAACCAGGGGTCACAGCCTAAGGATAAGGGGTAAGCCATTTAGGACCGAGATGAGGAGAAACTTCTTCACCCAGAGAGTGGTGAACCTGTGGAATTCTCTACCACAGAAAGTTGTTGAGGCCAATTCACTAAATATATTCAAAAAGGAGTTAGATGTAGTCCTTACTACCAGGGGGATCAAGGGGTATGGCGAGAAAGCAGGAATGGGGTACTGAAGTTGCATGTTCAATCATGAACTCATTGAATGGCGGTGCAGGCTAGAAGGGCCAAATGGCCTACTCCTGCACCTATATTCTATGTTTCTATGTTTCTATGATGTGATTGGGATTACAGAGATGTGGCTCCAAGATGATCAAGGCTGGGAACTTAACATCCAAGGGTATTCAACATTCAGGAAGGATAGAATAAAAGGAAAAGGAGGTGGGGTAGCATTGCTGGTTAAAGAGGAGATTAATGCATTAGTTAGGAAGGACATTAGCTTGGATGATGTGGAATCGGTATGGGTGGAGCTACGGAATACCAAGGGGCAGAAAACGCTTGTGCGAGTTGTGTACAGACCTCCAAACAGTTGTAGTGATGTTGGGGAGGGCATCAAACAGGAAATTAGGAGTGCATGCAATAAAGGTGCAGCAGTTATCATGGGTGACTTTAATATGCATATAGATTGGGTTAACCAAACTGGAAACAATACAGTGGAGGAGGATTTCCTGGAGTGCATATGGGATGGTTTTCTAGACCAATATGTCAAGGAACCAACTAGGGGGGAGGCCATCTTAGACTGGGTGTTGTATAATGAGAGAGGATTAATTAGCAATCTCGTTGTGCGAGGCCCCTTGGGGAAGAGTGACTATAATATAGTGGAATTCTACATTAGTAAGGAGAATTAAACAGTTAATTCAGAGACCGTGGTACAGAACTTAAAGAAGGGTAACTTTGAAGGTATGAGGCGTGAATTGGCTAGGATAGATTGGCGAATGATACTTAAGGGGTTGACAGTGGATGGGCAATGGCAGACATTTAGAGACCGCATGGATGAACCACAACAATTGTACATTCCTGATTCCTGTCTGGCGTAAAAATAAAAAAGCGAAGGTGGCTCAACCGTGGCTATCAAGGGAAATCAGGGATAGTATTAAAGCCAAGGAAGTGGCATACAAATTGGCCAGAAATAGCAGCGAACCCGGAGACTGGGAGAAATTTAGAACTCAGCAGAGGAGGACAAAGGGTTTGATTAGGGCAGGGAAAATGGAGTACGAGAAGAATCTTGCAGGGAACATTAAGACGGATTGCAAAAGTTTCTATAGATATGTGAAGAGAAAAAGGTTAGTAAAGACAAACGTAGGTCCCCTGCAGTCAGAATCAGGGGAAGTCATAACGGGGAACAAAGAAATGACAGACCAATTGAACAAGTACTTTCGTTCGGTATTCACTAAGGAGGACACAAACAACCTTCCGGATATAAAAGGGATCAGAGGGTCTAGTAAGAAGGAGGAACTGAGGGAAATCTTTATTAGTCGGGAAATTGTGTTGGGGAAATTGATGGGATTGAAAGCCGATAAATCCCCAGGGCCTGATGGACTGCATCCCAGAGTACTTAAGGAGGTGGCCTTGGAAACAGCGGATGCATTGACAGTCATTATCCAACATTCCATAGACTCTGATCAGTTTCTATGGAGTGGAGGGTAGCCAATGTAACCCCACTTTTTAAAAAAGGAGGGAGAGAGAAAACAGTGAATTATGGACCGGTCAGCCTGACATCGGTAGTGGGTAAAATGATAGAATCAATTATTAAGGATGTCATGCCAGCGCATTTGGAAAGAGGTGACATGATAGGTCCAAGTCAGCATGGATTTGTGAAAGGGAAATCATGCTTGACAATTCTTCTGGAATTTTTTGAGGATGTTTCCAGTAGAGTGGACAAGGGACAACCAGTTGATGTGGTGTATTTGGACTTTCAGAAGGCTTTCGACAAGGTCCCACACAAGAGATTAATGTGCAAAGTTAAAGCACATGGGATTGGGGGTAATGTGCTGACGCGGATTGAGAACTGGTTGGCAGACAGGAAGCAAAGAGTAGGAGTAAATGGGTACTTTTCAGAATGGCAGGCAGTGACTAGTGGGGTACCACAAGTTTCTGTGCTGGGGCCCCAGCTGTTTACATTATACATTAATGATTTAGACGAGGGGATTAAATGTAGTATCTCCAAATTTGCGGATGACACTAAGTTGGGTGGCAGTGTGAGCTGCGAGGAAGCTGCTATGAGGCTGCAGAGTGACTTGGATAGGTTAGGTGAGTGGGCAAATGCATGGCAGATGAAGTATAATGTGGATAAATGTGACGTTATCCACTTTGCTGGTAAAAACAGAGACAGACTATTATCTGAATGGTGATAGATTAGGAAAAGGGGAGGTGCAACGAGACCTGGGTGTCATGGTACATCAATCATTGAAGGTTGGCATGCAGGTACAGCAGGCGGTTAAGAAAGCAAATGGCATGTTGGCCTTCATAGCGAGGGGATTTGAGTACAGGGGCAGGCAGGTGTTACTACAGTTGTACAGGGCATTGGTGAGGCCACACCTGGAGTATTGTGTACAGTTTTGGTCTCCTAACCTGAGGAAGGACATTCTTGCTATTGAGGGAGTGCAGCAAAAGTTCACCAGACTGATTCCCGGGATGTCGGGACTGACATATCAAGAAAGACTGGATCAACTGGGCTTGTATTCACTGGAGTTCAGAAGAATGAGAGGGGATCTCATAGAAACATTTAAAATTCTGATGGGTTTAGACAGGTTAGATGCAGGAAGAATGTTCCCAATGTTGGGGAAGTCCAGAATCAGGGGTCACAGCCGAAGGATAAGGGGTAAGCCATTTAGGACTGAGATGAGGAGAAACTTCTTCACCCAGAGAGTGATGAACCTGTGGAACTCTCTACCACAGAAACCAATTCACTAAATATATTCAAAAAGGAGTTAGATGTAGTCCTTACTACTAGGGGGATCAAGGGGTATGGCGAGAAAGCAGGAATGGGGTACTGAAGTTGCATGTTCAGCCATGAACTCACTGAATGGCGGTGCAGGCTCGAAGGGCCGAATGGCCTACTCCTGCACCTATTTTCTTTGTTTCTATGTTTCTATGATTTTATTGAATGGCGGAGCAGGTTCGAGGGATTGTATGGCCTACTCCTGCTCCTATTTCTTATGTTCTTATCTTCTTAACCAGGGGGCATCGATTTATATTAATTGGGGGGACATATAGAGGAGATATGAGGGGAAATCTCTTTACCCAGAGGGTGATGTGGGTCTGGAACTCACTGCCTGAAAGGGTGATTGAGGCAGAAAGCCTCACCACCTTTAAAAAATACTTGGATATGTACTAAAAGTGCCATAACCTACAGGGCTGTGGACCAAGAGCTGCAAAGTGGGATTAGGTTGGATAGCCCTTGGTCGACTGGCGCGGAGGCGATGGGACAAAATGGCCTCCTTCCATGCTGTAAATGTCTATGATTGTATGAGAACTTTTGGAAGATTATAGTTAGGGCATCTGCAAAATGCTCACCCTACTTCCTTTAAAACCCTGGGATGGAAACCATCGGTCCTGAGGATTCGTCACACTTTGGTGCCATTATTTTCTTCATTACTGTTAATTACTTCAATTAATTTTATTGAGTGCCAGTCCCTGATTCAATATTAGTTGCCTTGGGATTTCCGGCTTGCTTAATATCCTCTTCTACTGTAAATACTGATGCAAAGTAATTAGTCAACAGATCCGCCATTTGTTTATCATTGACAATATCACCACTTTCAGTTTTGAAGGGTCCAACATTGCTCCTGACTACCATTTTGCGAGTATAATTGTAAAAATTCTTTATGAAGTGGTGTTGCCAACTTAGGACCACTGCTCTTTTTGAAATATATTATCTGTTGAAAGGTCAAAATTCATGGAAAGTCCCCAGTGTTCAGGCTCATTGGAAAGGAAATTTAATTTGGGACTATCTACTGGAAAATTTGAAATCTTAAAGTGCTTATGGAAGAAACTACGAACATTAATCGAATTTTGGACTTTTACAAGACAAATTCAAGTCTGTGGGCGGGCCTAAAGAACTTAAAGAAGCCAACTTGATTATTGGGACTGTCTGGGTGTTGCGACTAAGGAAAATTGTCTGGAGGAATGGATACTCGAAAACCCTTCTCCACAAGAGCCCGCCAAATTTAAACAAAGAATTCTGGACTGATTTGGCATGAAGATTAGAACAGCTCAAACCGTATAACTGGCCCCTGTTTTAACAGAGGCTAGGTTGCTACTACCTCAGGAGACACTGGGTGCCATACAACAGAGGGTATGCCTTACTATGCCTAGTACCATACTACGCTTATGTCATCAAGAAGGGAGAGAAACCAACACGACAGTTGTAAACTAACTTCTCCAGCCTCGAAGTCCTAAAGTCCTGAAGGAAGGAAGAGCATCACCTTTGCGGCAGCAACCGACCACAGCCAACGGGGTACCAACGAAAAACCACCATGATCGACCAAATTTGAAACAAAACTTTAACAGAAAGAAACCGAAGAATCAAAAGTTTTCACTCTACAATCTAAGTCCTGACTACCAACAGGTAAAAACATTACCTAAAGGAACTTTGAACTTATTTCTAATGAAGGAAACCGGGTACTTATCCCATAGATCCAAAACGCGCCTTACTGCATCAGCGGACTCAACCCAACTGAAGATTGCGCAATAAGAAGTCTTCTCCGACATTCGGGGTAAGGCAAGTAGAACCTACAGAACTCAACGAACCCTGAAATCACGAACTACTGCAAACTGACCAGAAAGAATTGGTAAGCATAGTCCCTGCCTGCCCTGGAGTCTAACCTAGCTAGAATTAGGTATGGGGAGGTAGGAGGTGTAATTTTTACTACAGCCCCCTTTGAATGTGTAATGTATTGTTCTTTATTAGAATGGTTATAAGTTTGACATTGTATTTTCTAGTCTGTAATAAAATCAAAGTTCTTTTGCATCAAACCAATTGTCCTTTGCACTTTATCACACCCCCCAAATAAATCCAGAATCTAGAACCCAAGGGAGTGGGAGCGATTCGAATCGCTCAAGTAGGTCAGGGTGAACCTGACCCCCGGGACCACCTCTTACACTGTTGCTAACAAGGGAAATTAAGGATAGTGTTAAATCCAAGGAAGAGGCATATAAAATGGCCAGAAAAAGCAGCAAACCGGAGGACTGGGAGAATTTTGTAATACAGCAGAGGAGACAAAGGGTTTACTTAGGAGGAGGAAAATAGATTATGAGAGGAAGCTTGCTGAGAACATAAAAGCTGACTGCAAAAGCTTCTATAGATATGTGAAGAGAAAAAGATTAGTGAAAACAACCGTAGGTCCCTTGCAGTCAGATTCAGCTGAATTTATAATGGGGAACAAAGAAATGTCGCACCAGTTAAACAAATACTTTGGTTCTCTTTTCACAAAGGGAGACACAAATAACCTTCCGGAAATACTCGGGAACCGAGGGTCTAGTGAGAAGGAGGAACTGAAGGATATGCTTATAAAGAGGAAAATTGTGTTAGGGAAATTGATGGGATTGAAGGCCGATAAATCCCTGGGGCCTGATAGTCTGCATCCCAGAGTACTTAAGGAAGTGGCCCTCGAAATAGTGGATGCATTGGTGTTCATTTTCCAACAGTCTATCGACTCTGGATCAGTTCCTATGGACGGGAATGTAGCTAATGTAACACCACTGTTTAAAAAAGGAGGGAAAGAGAAAACAGGTAATTATAGACTGGTTAGCCTGACATCAGTAGTGAGGAAAATGTTGGAATCAATTATTAAAGATGAAATAGCAGCGCATTTGGAAAGCAGTGACAGGATCGCTCCAAGTCAGCATGGATTTATGAAAGGGAAATCATGCTTGACAAATCTTCTGGAATTTTTTGAGGATGTAACTAGTAGAGTGGACAAAGGAGAACCAGTAGATGTGGCATAGTTGGAATTTCAAAAGGCTTTTGACAAGGTCCCACACAAGAGATTGGTGTGCAAAATCAAAGCACATGGTATTGGGGGTCATGTACTGACTGACATGGATAGAGAACTGGTTGGCAAACAGGAAACAAGAGAGTTGGGATAAACGGGTCCTATTCAGACTGGCAGGCAGTGACTAGTGGAGTGCCGCAGGGCTCAGTGCTGGGACCCCAGCTATTTACAATATACATTAATGATTTGGATGAAGGAATTGAGTGTAATATCTCCAAGTTTGCAGATGACACTAAACTGGGTGGTGGAGTGAGCTGTGAGGAGGACACTAAAAGACTGCAGGGTGACTTGGACAGGTTAGGCGAGTGGGCAAATGCATGGCAGATGCAGTATAATGTGGATAAATATGAGGTTATCCACTTTGGGGGAAAAAACACGAAGGCAGAATATTATCTGAATGGTGGCAGATTAGGAAAGGCGGAGGTGCAATGAGACCTGGGTGTCATGGTTCATCAGTCATTGAAAGTTCGCATGCAGGTACAGCAGGCAGTGAAGAAGGCAAATGGTATGTTGGCCTTCATAGCTAGGGGATTTGAGTAAAGGAGCAGGGAGGTCTTACTGCAGTTGTACAGGGCCTTGGTGGGGCCTCACCTGGAATATTGTGTTCAATTTTGGTCTCCTAATCGGTGGAAGGACGTTCTTGCTATTGAGGGAGTGCAGCGAAGGTTCACCAGACTGATTCCCGGGATGGCGGGACTGACATGCGAGGAGAGACTGGATCAACTGGGCCTTTATACACTGGAGTTTAGAAGGATGAGAGGGGATCTCATAGAAACATGTAAGATTCTGACGGGACTGGACAGGTTTGATGCGGGAAGAATGTTCCCGATGATGGGGAAGTCCAGAACCAGTGGGCACAGTCTTAGGATAAGGGGTAGGCCATTTAGGACGGAGATGAGGAGAAACTTCTTCACTCAGAGAGATGGTAACCTGTGGAATTCCTTACCGCAGAGAGTTGTTGATGCCAGTTCATTGGATATACTCAAGAGGGAGTTAGATATGGCCCTTACGACTAAAAGGATCAAGGGGTATGGAGAGAAAGCAGGAAAGGGGTACTAAGGGAATGATCAGCCATGATCTTATTGAATGGTGGTCCAGGTTCGAAGGACCGAATGGCCTACTCCTGCATCTATTTTCTATGTTTCTATGTTTCTATAACTCCATGCGGCTGTGTTGTAAGCTCAAACCATTGTGACCTTGGTATCTTTAATATAACTCTGAAGTGAGGCAGCAGTGTGGTGGACTGCCTTTTATACCTGTTTGCTCCAGGGTACACAGGTGACCCATAGGTCTCCCTCGGGTGTGCCCCCTAGTGGCAAGTCTTACACACAGGTGCGATTCACATACATAACATCACTTCCCCCCAAAGACTTGAGTACAAGTTATTTACAGGTTGAGGTGATCTGGCAGTCTGCGTTCCCTGGTTGATTGCCTGAGTTGAAATCCTGGCATGGGTGAGTTGGTCGGATCGTCACTGCACGGCAGCTCGGCTGGTCTGATCGGACTGTCGGGCAAGATGGGTTCATCCTCGTGATTGACACCGAGGTCAATTGCTGGTTGGGTGTCTGTTAGTGGATCATAGACTGTAGGGTCTTCTTCAAACTGTTCTTGGCAGTCCGTGAATCGCAGTTTGGTCTGATCCAGGTGCTTTCTGCACATTTTCCCATTCAACAATTTCATAACAAACACTCTATTCCCCTCCTTGGCTAAGACAGTGCCAGCTTGGGACAGTGACCGTAATTTAGAACAAACACCGGATCATTGACTTCAATGTCACGTGAGGCCGCAGCGTGATCATGGTACACGTTATGCCTGTGCTGCCGGGTTTCTATGTGATCATTGAGATCCGGCTGGACTAAGGAGAGCCTGGTTTTGAGTGCTCTCTTCATTAACAATTCTGCAGGGGGAATCCCGGTGAGCGAATGGGGACACGTCCGATAGCTGAACAGGACCCTGGATAACCAGGTCTGCAAGGGGCCGTCCGTTACGTGTCTCAAGCTTTGCTTGATTGTTTGGACTGCGCGTTCCGCTTGGCCGTTGGATGCGGACTTAAATTGGACAGATCTGACATGCTTGATGCCATTGCGGGTCATGAACTCGATGAATTCCGAGCTGGTGAAACACGGTCCATTGTCACTGAAAAGGACATCGGGCGAACCATGGGGGTGAACATGGCCCTGAGGCTTTCAATGGTGGCAGTGGACGTACATGATGGCATTATTATACATTCAATCCATTTTGAGTAAGCGTCCACTGCTACAAGAAACATCTTCCCTAGAAAGGGGCCAGCGAAATCTATGTGGATCCTGGACCACGGTTTGGAGGGCCATGACCACAGGCTCAGGGAGACCTCCCTGGGTGCGTTGCTCAGTTGTGAGCAAGTGTCGCATTGGTGTATGCATGACTCTAATTCGGAGTCGATGCTGGGCCACCAGACGTGCAACCTGGCAATAGCCTTCATCATGACTATGCCTGGATGGGTACTGTGTAGGTCGCATATAAACATTTCCCGCCCTTTTTGGGCAAAATCACGCGATTCCCCCATAGGAGACAATCCGACTGGACTGACAGTTCGTTCTTGCGTCGGTGAAAAGGCTTAATTTCATCTTGCATTTCACCGGGAACCCCCGACCATTGAGGATGCATCTCTTTATTAGTGATAGCAGGGGGCCTTGGCTGGTCCAGGTCCTGCTCTGGTGAGCCGTGACAGGTGACCCCTCGCTCTCAAAACCATCCATTACCAGAAGCGAGTCTGCGGGTTGCGCCATTTCCACCCCGGTGGTGGGCAATGGCAACTGGCTGAGGGCGTCAACGCAGTTCTCAGTGCCTGGTCTGTGGAGGATTACATAGTCATATGCAGACAATGTTTGGATGCGGGACGAAGCATTGGTGTTGACATCTTTGCTTTCTGAGAGCAGTGAAGTAAGCGGTTTGTGGTCGGTTTCGAGCTCGAACCGGAGACCAAATAGATATTGGTTCATTTTCTTAGCCCTGTATACACAAGCCAACGCTTCTTTCTCAACCATACTGTAGACTCTTTCAGTCTTGGATAAACTTCTGGACACATATGCAACCGGTTGCAGTTTGCCTGACACATTTGCTCACTGTAACACACAACCGACCCCGTACGACAACGCATCACATGCTAGTACTAAGCGTTTACATGGGTCATACAATACAAGTAACTTGTTCGAGCATAGCAGGTTTCTGTCCTTATTAAAGGCTGTCTCTTGAGATTTACCCCAGATCCAGTCATCACCCTTGCATAGCAAAGTGCTCAACCCCGGTAGAAAGTTACCAAAGTAGTTGAGGAGTCTCAGGAACGAACGCAGCTCCATCACGTTCTGTGGTCTGGGTGCATTCTTGATAGCCTCCATCTTGGAGTCCGTGGGTCTGATGCTGTCCGCCACAATCTTTCTCCCCAGAAATTCGACCTCTGGCGCCAGGAAAACACACTTGGAGCGTTTCAGCCTGAGTCCCACTCTGTCCAGTCGCTTTAGAACCTCTTCCAGGTTGTGCCAGTGTTCGGTGGTGTTGTGACCAGTGATCAAGATGTCATCTTGGAACACCACTGTGCATGGAACCGATTTCAGCAGACTCTCCATGTTCCTCTGGAAGATTGCCGCCGCCGAGCGAATCCCAAAGGGGCATCAGTCGTACACGAACAGTCCTTTGTGCGTGTTGATGCACGTCAACTTCTTTGACGTTTCAGCCAGCTCCTGTGTCATTTACGGAGGTTAGGTCGAGCTTGGTGAACGACTTTCCCCTGCTAGCGTTGTGAATAAGTCCTCCGCTTTGGGTAGCGGGTACTGGTCCTGTAACGAGACTTGGTTGATCGTCACCTTGTAGTCCTCGCAGATTCTGACCATCCCATTGCTCTTTAATACCTGCAGGATTGGACTGGCCCACTCGTTGAACTCGACTGGCGATATGATTGCCTCTCGTTGAAGTCTGATCAGCTCGATTTCGACTTTCTCTCGCATCATATATGGGACTGCTCAGGCCTTGTGATGAACGGGCCGTGCCCCAGGAACAAGATGGATCTGCACTTTGGCGCCTGTGAAGTTGCCAATGCCTGGCTCAAATAACGGCGAGAATTTGTTTAGCACCTGGGCGCACGAGGCATCATCCACCCAGGACAGTGCTTTGATTTCGTCCCAGTTCCACCAGATCTTGCCTAGCCAGCTTCTTCCGAACAGCGTTGAGCCATCACCTGGTACAATCCATAGTGGTAGATCATGCACCGTTCCATCATACGATACTTTCACTGCCGAATACAGGTATGAGTTCTTTGGTGTAAGTGCGCAGAGTAGTGTGAATTGGGCTCAGTTTTGGCCTCTGTGCCTTGTTACTCCAGTTTCTCAATAGCCTTCTGGCTCATAATCGATTGACTCGCCCCCGTGTCCAATTCCATGGAGACTGGAATGCTGTTAAGTTTGACTTTTAACATTATCGGAGGACTTTTGGTGATGAAGGAGTGCACCCCATACACTTCCTCCTCATCCTCCGGTTGAGTTGCCTCTCCCGCTCGTTCAGTGTGATCCACGCTGGATCGGTCGCTCTCTGCTGACTCTGCCACGTGGTGAGTCCGAGGTCGATTGCACATTCGCTGGAGGTGCCCCATTGTTCCACAGCCGTTGCACACATAGTGCTTGAATCGACATTTATGGGCTCTGTGACTGCCCCCGTAGCGCCAGGAAGGCATTAATGGATTCACATTAGCACTCCCCAGCGGCTCTGACTCACCCTAGGCCTAGCCTCTGCGGTCGTGTGGGCCCTATAATGTACAGTTCTGCCGGCATTATTTTATGCACAATACTTGCCGGTGAGCTTCGATTCTATGAAGCTATATATTTTGTGTTGTCGCTCGTGGATGTGAAGGCCTGGGCTATCGTGATGGCTTTGCTCAGATCTAAGGATTCGGCAGACAGTAGTTTGCGGAGGATGGCCTTGTGGTCAATTCCGAGCATGAAAAAGTTCCACAACATTTCCCCCAAAGATCCTGCAAATTCGCACGGTCCTGCAAGGCGCCTTAAGTCGGCTACAAAGCTCGCCACGTTCCAGCCCTCGGTGCGATGGTGTGTGCAAAAGCAATACCTGGCCATTAATACATTCTCCTTCGGCTGGAGGTGTTCTAGAAAAATAGAAACATAAAAATAGGTGCAGGAGTAGGCCATTCGGCCTTTGGAGCCTGCACCACCATTCAATAAGTTAATGGCTGATCATTCATCCCAGTACCCCTTTCCTGCTTTCTCTCCATACCCCTTGATCCCTTTAACAATAAGGGCCATTTCTGACTCCCTCTTGAATCTATCTAACGAACTGGCATCAACAACTCTCTGTGGTAGAGAATTCCACAGGTTCACAACTCTCTGAGTGAAGAGGTTTCTCCTCATCTCGGTCCTAAATGGATTATCCCTTATCCTCAGACTGTGACCCCTGGTTCTCGACTTCCCCAACATCGGGAGCATTCTTCCTGCATCTAACCTGTCCAGTCCCATCAGAATTTTATGTTTCTATGAGATCCTCTCTCATTCTTCTAAACTCCAGTGAATACAGGCTCAGTCGATCCAGTCTCTCCTCATATGTCAGTCCTGCCATCCCGGGAATCAGTCTGGTGAACCTTCGCTGCACTCCCTCAATAGCAAGAATGTCCTTCCTCAGATTAGGAGACCAAAACTCAACACAATATTCCAGGTGTGGCTTCACCAAGGCCCTGTACAACTGCAGTAAGACCTCCCTGCTCCAACACTCAAATCCCCTAGCTATGAAGGCCAACATATAACTTGCCTTCTTCACCGCCTGCTTCACATGCCAACTTTCAATGACTGATGTACCATGACACCCAGGTCTCGTTGAACCTCCCCTTTTCCTAATCTGCCGCATTCAGATAATATTCTGCCTTCACGTTGTTGCCACCAAAGTGGATAACCTCACATTTATCCACATTATACTGCTTCTGCCATGCACTTGCCCACTCCCCTAACCTGTCCAAGTCACCCTGCAGCCTCTTAGCATCCTCCTCACAGCTCACACCGCCACCCAGCTAAGTGTCATCTGCAAACTTGGAGATATTACACTCAATTCCTTCATCTAAATCATTAATGTATATTGTAAAGAGCTGCGGTCCCAGCACTGAGCCCTGCGGCATCCCACTAGTCACTGCCTGCCATTCTGAAAAGGACCCGTTTATCCTGACTCTCTGCTTCCTGTCTGCCAACCAGTTCTCTATCCACAACAATACATTATCCCCAATACCATGTGCTTTAATTTTGCACACTAATCTCTTCTGTGGGACCTTGTCAAAAGTTTTTTGAAAGTCCAAATACACCACATCCACTGGTTCTCCCTTGTCCACTCTACTAGTTACATCCTCAAAAAATTCCAGAAGATTTGTCAAGCATAATTTCCCTTTCATAAATCCATGCTGACTTGGACCGATCCTGTCACTGCTTTCCAAATGCGATGCTATTTCATCTTTAATAATTGATTCCAACATTTTCCCGACCACCGATGTCAGGCTAACCGGTCTATAATTCCCCGTTTTCTCTTTCCCTCCTTTTTTAAAAAGTGGGGTTACATTCGCTACCCTCCAGTCCATAGGAACTGATCCAGTGTCGATAGACTGTTGGAAAATGACCACCAATGCATCACTATTTCTCGGGCCACTTCCTTAAGTACTCTGGGAGACTATCAGCCTGGGGATTTATCGGCCTTCAATCCCATCAATTTCCATAACACAATTTCCTGACTAATAAGGATTTCCTTCGGTTCCTCCTTCTCGCTAGATCCTCTGTCCCCTAGTATTTCCGGAAGGTTATTCATGTCTTCCTTCGTGAAGACAGAACCAAAGTATTTGTTCAAGTGTCGAGGAGGCGGAGCGGGAGTTCTTGAGGCCTATAAAGGTCCAGCGGGAGTCCGGGATCGGCGGCAGCGTCGAGGAGGAGGCGGTGTCGGAGAGGTCAACTGGTGCAGGGGCAGAAGGTAAACAAAGAAGAAGAAAGAAATCGAAAGGTGACGTTACAGCCAAGGGGGTAAGTGATTGGCTGGTGATTGGTGAGTAGTTTTTCTTTTCCCTATCAGTAGATAACCTTTATCATTGTTGTTACCAAATTAAGTTAATCTAGGGATTAAGTCATGGCAGGAGAGCTCGGACACGTGTTATGCTCCTCCTGTGCTTTGTGGGAACTCTTGTTATGCTCCTCCTGTGCTATGTGGGAACCCTTGGGTAAGAGTGACCATAATATGGCAGAATTCTTTATTAAGACGGAGAGTGACACAGTTAATTCAGAGACTCGGGTCCTGAACTTGGGTAAAAGTAACTTAAATGGTATGAGACGTGAATTGGCTAGAATAGACTGGCGAGTGATACTTAAAGGGTTGACGGTGGATAGGCAATGGAAAACATTTAGAGATCATGTGGATGAACTTCAACAATTGTACATCCCTGTCTGGAGTAAAAATAAAACGGGGAAGGTGGCTCAACGGTGGCTAACAAGGGAAATTAAAGATAGTGTTAAATCCAAGGAAGAGGCATATAAATTGGCCAGAAAAAGCAGCAAACCTGAGGACTGGGAGAATTTTGTAATACAGCAGAGGAGGACAAAGGGTTTAATTAGGAGGGGGAAAATAGAGTATGAGAGGAAGCTTGCTGGGAACATAAAAACTGACTGCAAAAGCTTCTATAGATATGTGAAGAGAAAAAGATCAGTGAAAACAAACAGTCAGATTCAGGTGAATTTATAATAGGGAACAAAGAAATGGCGGACCAGTTAAACAAATACTTTGGTTCTGTTTTCATGAGGGAAGACACAAATAACCTTCCGGAAATACTAGGGGACCGAGGGTCTAGTGAGAAGGAGGAACTGAAGGATATCCTTATAAAGCGGGAAATTGTGTTCGGGAAATTGATGGGATTGAAGGCCGATAAATCCCCGGGGCCTGATAGTCTGCATCCAAGAGTACTTAAAGACGTGGCCATAGAAATAATGGATGCATTGGTGATCATTTTCAAACAGTCTATCGACTCTGGATCAGTTCCTATGGAATGTAGCTAATGTAACATCACTGCTTAAAAAAGGAGCGAGAGAGAAAACGGATAATTATAGACCAGTTAGCCTGACATCAGTAGTAGGGAAAATGTTGGAATCAATTACTAAAGATGAAATAGCAGCGCATTTGGAAAGCAGTGACAGGATCGGTCCAAGACAGCATGGATTTATGAAAGGGAAATCATGCTTGACAAATCTTCTGGAATTTTTTGAGGATGTAACTAGTAAAGTGGACAAGGGAGAACCAGTGGATGTGGTGTATTTGGACTTTCAAAAGGCTTTTGACAAGGTCCCACACAAGAGATTGGTGTGCAAAATCAAAGCACATGGTATTGGTGGTAATGTACTGATGTGGATAGAGAACTGGTTGGAAGACAGGAAGCAGAGAGTCGGGATAAACGGGTCATTTTCAGACTGGCAGGCAGTGACGCGTGGAGTGCCGCAGGGCTCAGTGCTGGGACCCCAGCTCTTTACAATATACATTAATGATTTAGATGAAGGAATTGAGTGTAATATCTCCAAGTTTGCAGATTACACTAAACTGGGTGGCAGTGTGGGCAGTGAGGAGGATGTTAAAAGGATGCAGGTTGACTTCGACAGGTTAGGCGAGTGGGCAAATGCATGGCAGATGCAGTACAATGTGGATATGTGTGAGGTTATCCACTTTGGAGGCACAAACACGAAGGCAGAATATTATTTGAATGGCAGCAGATTACGAAAGGGGGAGGTGCAACGAGACCTGGGTGCTATGGTTCATCAGTCATTGAAAGTTTGCATGTAGGTACAGCAGGCGGTGAAGAAGGCAAGTTATATGTTGGCCTTCATAGCTAGGGGATTTGAGTATAGGAGCAGGGAGGTCTTACTGCAGTTGTACAGGGCATTGGTGAGGCCTCACGTGGAATATTGTGTTCAGTTTTGGTCTCCTAATCCGAGGAAGGACGTTCTTGCTATTGAGGGAGTGCAGCGAAGATTCACCAGACTGATTCCCGGGATGGCGGGACTGACATATGAGGATAGACTGGATCAACTGGGCTTTTATACACTGGAGTTTCAAAGGATGAGAGGGGATCTCATAGAACCTTGCAAGATTCTGACGGGACTGGACAGATTAGATACTAGAAGAATGTTCCCGATAATGGGGAAGTCCAGAACCAGGGGACACAGTCTTAGGATAAGGGGTAGACCATTTAGGACTGAGATGAGGAGAAACTTCTTCACTCAGAGAGTTGTTAACCTATGGAATTCCCTGCCGCAGAGAGCTGTTGATGCCAGTTCATAGGATATATTCAAGAGGGAGTTGGATATGGCTCTTACGGCTAAAGGGATCAAGGGGTATGGAGAGAAAGCAGGAAAGGGGTACTGAGGGAATGATCAGCCATGATCTTATTGAATGGTGGTGCAGGCTCAAAGGGCCGAATGGCCTACCCCTGCACCTATTTTCTATGTTTCTATGTTTCTATACCGACGACCCGCATGCGGTGAGGAGAATCACCCTGTGCTTGGTCTCCGTCTCAGCCGTGTCCAGCTCGTTCGTCACGAAGTAGTGGTCGAGATACTCAACAACGGCTTCCCAATGATCACCCTCAACAAATCTCTCAAGAATACCAACAGCAGCCATTTCCACGTGAAAGTTCGTGATCTGTAACTCGTCACCAGTTGTTAAGTTCAGAATAACTCCATGAGACTATGTTGTAAGCTCAAACCATTGTGACCTTGGTCTCTTTAATATAACTCCCAAGTGAGGCAGCAGCTTGGTGGACTGCCTTTTATACCTGCTTGCTCCAAGGTACACAGGTGATCCATAGGTCTCCCACAGGTGTGCCCCCTCGTGGCAAGTCTTACACACAGGTGAGGTTCACATACATAACATTAATAACATGGGCTTGAATATGGGGGCATAATTTCCAAATGTGTGGATGACACAAAACTTGGAAATGTAGTCAACAGTGAGGAGAATGCAGACAGATTGGTAAAATGAGCAGACACATTGCAGATGAAATGTAATGCAGAGAAGTGCAAATTGATGCATTTTGGAAGGAAGAACGAGTTAAGCCAGTATAGGTCGCAGATCAGCCATGATCTCATAGAATGATGGATCAGGCTCGAGGGGCTCAATGGCCTATGTTCCAATGTTCCTAAACTAAATGGTTTTTAAAGTGGGTGCAGGACCAAAGAATCCTGGGTGGGGGTGTTGGGTTTGAAGGTGGCAAAGCAAGTTGGTAAGGCAATTAGAAATGCGTATGGGATCTTTGATTTATAAATAGAAGCATAGAGTATAAAAGCAAGGATGTTATGCTAAACCTTTATAAATCACTGGTTAGGCTTAAACAATAGTAACTTGCATTTATATAGTGCCTTTAACGTAGTAAAACGTCCCAAAGCACTTTACAGGTGCATTATGAAACAAATTTTGAAACCGAACCATAGGGAAATAATAGGACAGATGAAGGTAGGTTTTAAGGAGCGTCTTAAAGGAGGAAAGAGCAGTAGCGAAACAGAGAGGTTTAGGGCAGGAATTACAAAGCTTAAAGCCTAGGCAGCTAAAGGCAAGGCCGCCAAAGGTGGAGTAATTGAAGTCAGGAATGCACCAGCGGCCAGAAGTGGAAGAGTGCAGAGATCACGGACCATTTTAGGGCTGGAAGAGTTTACACAGGGAGGTGCGAGGCCATGAATGGATTTGAAAACAAGGATGAGAATTTTAAAATCGAGGTGTTGCCGGACCTGCAGCCAATGTGGGTCAGCAAGCAAAAGGGTGATGGGTGAATGCGACTTGGTGCGGGTTAGGATACGGCAGCAGAGTTTTGGATGAGTTCAAATTTACGGAGAATGAAAGGTCAGCCAGCAGAGCATTGGAATAGTCAAGTCTAGAGGTAACAAAGGCACGGATGAGGGTGTCAGCAGCAAATGCGCTCAGGCAGGGGCGGAAATGGGCGATGTTAAGTCGGCAGTCTTGGTGATGGAGCAGTTATGTGGTTGGACGCTCATCTCAGGGTCAAATATGACCCCAAGGTTGTGAACAGTCTGGTTTGGCCTCAGACAGTGGCCAGAGAGAGAGATGGGCTATGGAACAGAGTTTGTGGTGGATAACAAAGATAGGGCTAGAAATTCATAATAGCCCAGGAATGGGCAGTATCATTAGAAAAGTTTGAGAATTAGCGCCATGCAAAATTAATTCTTACTGCTCAAATTAAGCAGCGCCCAGTTTGGGGCGATTACTTTTCAGGGAGCGCAAAGGTATCGGCGGGCGATAAAGATTTGCAGCTGACAGGAACTAAATCAAGCACTACCACTTCCCTTAGAGCAGTAAAGGGAGTGAGAGGGGCGGCAGAGCGCTAAGCAATGTTCAGTGCAGCGCTGCCATCTGTACATGCTCCTTCCCTCGCTTAAAGGGAAGGGCCAATGCTGGGATGAATGAATTTTCATGCTTTCTGTGTTCGGCCACAGCACCTGCGCTACGTGCATAGCAGCCCAAGCACTCTAAGAAAGCGCAGGGCTGAGCAGTCGTGGAGGCAAAGGAAATCAGGAGGCACCAGAATGAGGAGATCAATACATTTTGCCCTACCTGATCTGCAAAGTCCTCCTCACCAACATCTGGGAACTTGTGCCAAAATTGGGAGAGCTGTCCCACAGACTAGTCAAGGAACAGTCTGACATAATCATACCAACAGAATTATACTTTTCAGTCAATGTCCCAAACTCCTCCATCACTATCCCTGGGTATGTCCTGTGCCACCGGCAGGACAGACCCATCAGGGGTGGCAGCACAGTGGTGTACAGTCGGGAGGGAATGGCCCTGGGAGTCCTCAACATTGACTCCAGACCCCATGAAGCCTCATGGCTTCAGGTCAAGCATGGGCAAGGAAACCTCTTGCTCCTTACCACCGACTGCCCTCCCTCAGCTCATAGAAACATAGAAAATAGTTGCAGGAGTAGGCCATTCAGCCCTTCGAGCCTGCACCACCATTCAATAAGATCATGCCTGACCATTCACCTCAGTATCCCTTTCCTGCTTTCTCTCCATACCCCTTGATCCCTTTAGCCGTAAGGGCCATATCTAACTCCCTTTTGAATATATCTAATGAACTGGTATCAACAACTCTCTGCGGTAGAGAATTCCACAGGTTAAAACTCTCTGAGTGAAGAAGTTACACCTCATCTCGGTCCTCAATGGCTTACCCCTTATCCTTAGACTGTGACCCCTGGTTCTGGACCTCCCCAACATCAGGAACATTCTTCCTGCATCTAACCTGTCTAGTCCCATCAGAATTTTATATGTTTCTATGAGATCCCCTCTCATTCTTCTAAACTCCAGCGAATACAGGCCCAGTCGATCCAGTCTCTCCTCATACATTAGTCCTGCCATTCCGGGAATCAGTCTGCACTCCTTCAATAGCAAGAACGCCCTTCCTCAGATTAGGAGACCAAAACTCAACACAATATTCCAGGTGAGGCCTCACCAAGACTCTGTACAACTGCAGTAAGACCTCCCTGCACCTATATTCAAATCCCCTAGCTATGAAGGCCAACAGGCCATTTGCCTTCTTCACCGCCTGCTGTACCTGCATGCCAACTTTCAATGACTGATGTACCATGACACCCAGCTCTCGTTGCACTTCCCCTTTTCCTAATCTGTCACCATTCAGATAATACTCTGCCTTTGTGTTTTTGCCACCAAAGTGGATAACCTCACATTTATCTACATTATACTGCATCTGCCATGCATTTGCCCACTCACCTCACCTGTCCAAGTCACCGTGCAGCCTCTTAGCATCCTCCTCACAGCTCACACTGCCATACAGCTTAGTGTCATCTGCAAACTTGGAGATATTTCATTCAATTCCTTCGTCTAAATCATGAATGTATATTGTAAATAGCTGGGGTCCCAGCACTGAATCTTGCGGTACCCCACTAGTCACTGCCTGCCATTCTGAAAAGGACCCATTTATTCCTATTCTTTGCTTCCTGTCTGCCAACCAGTTCTCTATCCACGTCAATACATTACCCCTAATACCATGTGCTTTAATTTTGCACGCTAATCTCTTGTGTGGGGCTTTGTCAAAAGCCTTTTGAAAGTCCAAATACACCACATTCACTGGTTCTCCCTTGTCCACTCTACTAGTTACATCCTCAAAAAATTCCAGAAGATTTGTCAAGCATGATTTCCCTGTTACTGCTTGCCAAATGCGCTGCTATTACATCTTTAATAATTGATTCCAACATTTTCCCCACTACCGATGTCAGGATAACCAGTCTATAATTCCCTGTTTGCTCTCTCCCTCCTTTTTTAAAAAGTGTGGTTACATTAGCTACTCTCCAATCCATAGGAACTGATCCAGTCTATAGAATGTTGGAAAATGACCACCAATGCATCCATTACTTCTCGAGCCACTTCCTTAAGTACTCTGGGATGGAGACTATCAGGCCCTGGGGATTTATCGGCCTTCAGTCCCATCAATTTCCCTAACACAATTTCCTGACTAATAAGAATTTCATTCAGTTCCTCCTTCTTGCTAGACCCTCGGTCCCCTAGTATTTCCAGAAGGTTATTTGTGTCTTCCTTAGTGAAGATAGAACCAAAGTACTTGTTCTTACAGATGTTTAGCGTAAGACCCATGCTTTCGTACGCCTCAGTAAATACGTTAACTATAACTTGGCATTCAGCCTCTGTATTTATGTGGCTGGTCCAATTAGGTTTCTGGTCAATGGTGACCCAAGGATGTTGATAGTGGGGGATTCGACGATGGTAATGTCATTGAAAGTCAAAGGGCAGTGGTTAGACTCTCGCTTGTTGGAGATAGTCATTGCCTGGCACTTGCGTGGCGTGAATGTTACTTGCCACTTATCAGCCCAAGCCTGAATGTCGTCCACGGCTTGCTGCATGCGCGCATGGACTGCTTCATTATCTCAAGAGTTGCGAATGGCACTGAACACTGTCCCCCAGGAAGGAGAGAAGATCATTGATGAATCGGCCGAAGATGGTTGGGCCAAGGACATGGCCCTGAGGAACTCAGCGATATGCTGCGGCTGTAATAACTGACCTCCAGCCACCATAACCATCTTCCTTTGTGCTAGGTATGACTCCAGCCTGTGAAGACTTTTCCTCCTGATTACTAGGGCTCCTTGATGCCACACTCGATCAAATGCTGTCTTAATATCAAGCTTTTTCACTCTCACCTCACCTCTGGAATTCAGGGGGTAGAAATTAAGCGCCACCCAAAAGGGATCATACCTACCGCTTCTGATGTGTTTTCACCGCCGTTGTGGCTGAGGTTACCTCCTGCGCGAAATTCAGCTCTTTATCATTTTTTTTTGTAACGGAACGGAAGTCGGTCATAATGGGGGCGGAAGTGCGGCGGTGAGCACTCTAGAGGGGCAGAAGTGGAAGTGGGATGGAGTCTCCGCCGCTGTCAGTCATCAGCTTGGCGCTGATGACGCTATGACGCGTGTGCATTATTACGTCTACCCCCTTCACTTAAAGGGGAGAGCCACTGCGAGCTCTGCGATTATTTTAGTTAGGTCCACTGGGCCACCAGGGAAGGTTTCGGCAGGGCCAGTGGCCTGGCACCCAAGAGGTTGAGCCAGGCTGCCAGTTGGCAGCCTGGCCGAAACCGGGGGCATAATTGTCGGGCCGACTTGGCAGTCAACCGACAAAAAAAATAAAATGGCAGCCGCGGAGTGTGCCCTCCCCTTGAATTCCGCTGCACAGACATGTCGCAGACACTGAAAAGACATTGCACCTACATAAAAAGCTGTCGGGGGCACCGCTCAGCGGCCCGAAGGTTTTTGTAGCTGAATTTCAGTGGGAGTGCAGGAGATTGGTGGTGCGCTCTTTGATGATGCACTTAGGAGGCTTCAGCAGAAGCGGGACGGAAGTGGGGACCTCTGGAAAAAGCACCGAGGTGAATTTCGCTGGGGGCGGCCATTGGACTCCAAATCGGCAGCCACTCAACTCCGTCACTTGGCCGTCACTTTTCGGGAGGCTGAATTTCGGTCACCAGCTCTTTTGTCCATGTCTGGACCAAGACTGTAATGAGGTCTGGAGCGGAGTGGTCCTGGCGGAATCCAAACTGGGCATCGGTGAGCAGGTTATTGGTAAGTGCTGCTTAATAGCACTGTCGACGACACCTTCCATCGCTTTGCTGATGAGAGTAGACTGATGGGGCAGTAGTTGGACTGATTGGATATGGCCTGCTTTTTGTGGACAGGACATACCTGGGCAGTTTTCCACACTGTCAGATAGATGCTCGTGTTGTAGCTGTACTGGAACAGCTTGGTTAGAGGTGCGGCTAGTTCTGGAGCACAGGTCTTCAGCACAACAGCCGGAGAAGTTGTCGGGACCCATAGTCTTTGCTGTATCCAGTGTGCTGAGCTGTTTCTTGATATCACATGGAGTGAATCGAATTGGATGAAGATTGGCTTCTGTGATCGTGAGGCCCTCAGGAGGAGGACGATATGGATCATCCACTCGGCACTTATGGCTGAAGATGGTTGCAAATGCTTCAGCCTTGACTTTTGCCTTGTCTGAAATCATGATGCTTCTTTGGGCATTGGAGCCATGTCATGGGGTCAACGCTGCTGGCAGTGACAACTTCGATGATCTAGTCGCACAACTTTCTTTCTGGAGGGCCTCCTGGCCTCTGTGAGCCGAGAACCTCTCTTGCAGTGTTGACCCCCTGGAGTGTTGCATATGAGACCCTGGGTGCCCCTTCCCTGGCTTGCGGAGCCATTTGTGTTAGTGCTGAAGCCCCTCTAGCATTTGTTTTTAGGCGCTGAGGGAAATTCAGCTTTAAGAGTTGAAGTCTCCCATTTGGGAATTCTTTTTAATGTTAGTTTTTTTTCAGAAGGCAGTTGAGCTGTCAGGGCTAAAAACTGCTCATTTTTTCACGATTTAAATGTTTTTCATTTAAGAATACAGTTTCCCTGTAAGGAACCGCTTTCTAAATTGACAGCCTTGCTTGTTCTTGCTGCAATGACACTACGCCACACTACTATGGGGCTAATGGTTAATGGCTTAACCTTCCATCGATCATCACTACTTTGTAAATCAAGATAACATTGTAACCAACCAATCTACCCCGCATACGGTTGTAGTACATGCACTAATACCGCACATTTAAAGGAGTCTGCGACTAATACATTCATCACAGGATTAAAACTGCTTGTGACCAGTACAATCTATTCATATTCATTGATATCTTCATCCTCTTGCTCCAAACTACTTTCTTTGTTATTTCAAAGATACCGCGTCTTCATTCTGGGCAATTAGTCACATAATGATACTTAAGAGTCACATCTAAAGCAGCTACTGACTGTTCCTTGGGCACTCCTGCAATTCATTTGCTTATTATTATTGTCTCAATTTTGTCCTCTATTGATATAATCAGATTTGCTGTATATGTTTTCATCACCATTCTGTCTGTCTTTAATCCTTCCCTTACATTGATGGAATATTTCAAAACCAGTTAACCACTGAATCTTCCATTCTTTGTGACACAGCGGAATGCCTTATTTGTACCCAGGAATTTTTAAGGCAGCAGACATCTGATGCAACAGAATCTCCTCTTCCAGGAACTGGATGCCATTTAGGATCAGTTGCTTGTCCATATGAGACAACTTACCACAACCTAGTAGGAGCAGGAAGGTTACCTTTGCCAGCAACAGGAAAAAGAAACCTGCTACTGTCATCAAAAAGGCATTATTAGAGGTGGCTGAGGAGGTCAACAGCAAGAGTGTTGTGTCCCATTCCTGGATCCAGTGTAGGAAGTGTTTTAATAACTTATCCAGGTCAGGAAAGAAGAGTACAATTGCTGATTCTTGTAGTGCACACTTCTCATCCTCTCACTCTATCTTGTCATGTATTCCATCACATCACATCACTCCTCACAGCCACTTAAATTTGAAGAGCACCAATTGTTCACTTTTTATGCACTTCCTCACTTCCCCATTTATCAATCCACCACTGCCATTTACCCCAATCCTTATGCAATGTGATTCATCTGCCTGATAGTCACCCTCACTGAATACACTGCATCCATCAGGTGAACACATGCCTTACCAATCATGCATCTGTTGTTCCCCTGTTGCAGAAGCAGGTGCAAAATACAACGAAGAGAGCCGGAGCTTGCCCCCCCATAGATGGTGCCACTGACATCAGCAGAGGAAGAAACAATGGAGATAAGTGGCATACCTGCATACCTGCCCATTGGAGATGAAGAGACTGAGGGGGAGAAATTTGCCCCGTTTGGGGCGCTAACTTTTTTAATTTTAAAGGTTAGCGCCAGGCGCAAACGAATCCTAACTTCTAAATTGGGCTTTAGCGTGTCAGGAAGGAAGGGGGGGCGTTAATGAGACACTAATGACCTCAGTGGAATGCTGCAGGGGCAGAGCACTACCCAATTTCAGGTGACTTGTATTCACCAATCATCCTTCACTCCTTCACATTGGCTCATTCCAGCTTTTAAAGAGGTTATATCAAGCTGCAGCTGCTCATTTTCACCAGTGCTGCATTTGAAGGAGAGCTGAGAGCAAGTGAAAGAAGTTTCTGGGATGGCTGTTGCCCTGGGAGAGAGCACGGCAATTTAATAACGTGGCATTGGAGGCATTGGTGGGGGCAGTTGAGAGGAGGGATGCGCTCTTCCCAGCAACTGGGAGGAGGCCATTGCCACAGGTCTTCTGCGTCATGTGGAGGGAAATGACAAAGGAGGTGTCGGCCAGCACTGTCGTGGATCGAACCCTCACACAGTGCAGGAAGAAGTTCAACGACCTCAGTCGGATGGTCAAGGTGAGTACATGCTTCCACATCTCCTACATACCAGCCTCTGAACCTCTGTCTGTGCATCCTGCATAAAACACCACTCACTCATTGAACATGTGCAGCTATTCAAACTCACATCCTCATCTCACGCCTTGGCTACATTCACTGCTGTTCAACTACGACAGGCATATCTCCCACATACATAGTTGGACTCTTACTCACACAAATTCCGTTCCTTTGCAGGCCAAGCTGAATCCATGATCAGATCAGCCATGATCTTATTGAATGGCGGAGCAAGCTCGAGGGGTCTTATGGCCTACTCCTGCTCCTATTTCTTATGTTCTTATGTACTTATGTTAAGATGGCACATAATTGGAGGGAGCAACAGAGGACTAGCGGGGTAAACCTCAGCTGCAGGAGCTGTCTGACCTGGAGGAGTGAGTTCTGCGGCTCATTGGCCCACAGGTGGTGGGCAACGTGGTAGCTTTATCCCCTTTCCTTTTCTCATCCTACTTACCCCTCACACCAGAAGGCTTTATCACTTTCCAGCTCCTGGTACTATCTGCCTTCCTTGCTCCATTCCTGCCCCATTGCCCTCACCTTAACAGAAGCCTTGTGCCAATTATGCTTTCAGATAATCAGCAAGCACATGACCAGCCTGTACCTGAGCCCCCCCATGATAGTGACGAGGGAAAGGAGGAGGACCCAAGCACCGCGTCATTGCATCTCTCACCCAGAGGTACCAGCTCAGAGATTGGCACTATGCGGTCATTAGAGGTTAGTTTAGCAGAGCGGTCTGCACTAGGTGATGCATCAGGGCCTAGCAGGCTGCAGCAAGGTCAAGGGAAAAGGGTAGCTCGGGAGCCAGCTCCCTAGAAGCAAAGTTTGCGCGCATGTTTTGCTGCACAGAGCTCAGATGAGTACCTTGATGGTGAGGCGTTCACAAGAAGAATGCTGGCCATGCACTCCGACATGATAGGTGAATGGTGACCAAAAGCCTCTCATCAATGGTAAAGAGCGTGGAGGAGTCCGCCTCCAACAATGCACAGAGCTCTGTACACACCATGGAGCCCATCATTTCCAGTCTGCAGATGATGGTAAACTCCCAGAGAGACCGTGTGGATCCATACCTCATGACATGTCATTGTTGATGTGGCAGCTTTCATAGCAGCACAGGCTTCCATTGCAGCACATGCTGTAATGCAGACAATGGTTGATGGCATGGAAGCTCAGACTGCTCTCATGCAGCCTCAGCTGGATGCAACGTGAGCTCTGACTGCTGGCATCGCCGCTGGATACACCAGTCGACCGGGATCTCACAGTGTCGCAGCAGGCCACCAATCTGTGCTCCAGCAGATTGGTGGGGATGCTGAGGTGCTGTCCCAGGGGAATGGCAGTGGGTCTGTGGAGCAGGAACCTGCTTTCTTCTCTCAGGATGACAGCATTACTGAGCCCACCACAGCCACTCCGCCATTGCACTTGGCACTGTCTGTCATCCAGCCAGCCCAGACTGCCGCTGCCCAGCCTGAGGTGGTGCAGTCTACAGCCGGGCCTTCCAGGCCCAGAACTGGTCGAGGGCGTCCTGCAAGGGCGGTCATCTGTAGTCTCTGGCCCTGACATTCAGTAGCCTTTCACCAGCCATGGTGCAACCACAGGGGTCGCACTGCGAAGGTAAACTGAGTCTGAAGAAGGGATATCAGGTATTGCACAAGGGTAATTCTTAAATATAATTGTTGTTTATGATAGTGTTAAATGTTATGAGATAATATTTTGTTGGAATGTTGCATATTTGGTGGTGTCGCTCATTTAAGTTGTGGTATGGAAGGGGAAATTGATGTGCTGATGGGGATGTGCAGAGCAATCAGGAAGTGGGCTGGAATTCACTGGAACCAAAGTCTGATGAGGCAGTCGCAGACTGCCCTTGCAGATTGGCACTTGAATGGCTGCCGCCTCCGTTGCTGGTGTTGCTGCTCCTGCTCCTTCTCGTCCTTCTCCTCATCCTCCTCCTGCACCTTGTCCTGCTCCTGCTCCTCTTCCTACTCCTCTTCCTCCTCCTGAGGTGATGGAGCTATGCCTGGTGGCATTGGCTTCGCCCTCATGATGGCCAAGTTGTACAGCATGCAGCAGATGATAACGAAAAGGGACACCCACTTAGCCGAGTATTGAAGGACTGCTCCCAAGTGGTCAAGGCAGCGGAACCATTGCTTGAGCATTCTGATGGTCTGCTCAATGATGTTGCTGGTGACAGCATGGCTCTCATTATATAAGTGCTGGGCAGAAGTGTTGGGGTTGAGGAGGGGAGTCAAGAGTCAGGTGGAGAGCAGATAGCCCTTTACTCCGACCAGCCAACTTCATGTGG